>NC_041394.2:51866211-52200211 GCF_900747795.2 Erpetoichthys calabaricus
TTTCCTTCACCCATTGGCTGAAGACCTGAAAACACTACGTTTCAAAAATTTTCAGAGCACCATATATAGTAAACTAGTCTTTAGTCCAAAACGTTGCAGGTTGAATTCCCACCATAGCCTCTCTCTGTGACTCTGAACAGCCCACTGTTGCCTAATTCATGAAGCAGTTAAAAGTACAAAGAAACCAGGTTTTTTTTTGTGATTAACACTTTTGAAAACTGAACTCAGCCGCTATGTTGGCGGTGGGGTGTGATTTTGACTGTGTAGCTCAGTGTGTTGGAAGCAGTGTTTCCAAAACATCTAGTTTAATTTCTTTGACATTAGATTTAAAGACAGGGAAATACCCATTTAGATTTTCCAGAGTGATATAATGGACTGGTTCCAAAACAACAAAAGCTTTTGAGCATACTGTATGTATAACTGTTAATTGGCCTCACAATGAAGATGCACAGTGGCCAGTGGTTAGCACTGCTAGGCTTGCATCCAAACTGGACATTGCCTGCCTATACATGTTTTCCTCTCCATTTGGGTTGCCTTGATGTGCTCTAGTTTTTCTCCCCAAATACCAAAGATGTGCAGGTTAACTTGATTGGCAACTCTAATTTTTTATTTCTGTCGTGAACTGGAGCATTGAAGAGTTCCAAAGCACATAGTCTCAAACACTTCCAATAATGTCCACTAGAGGGGGCTAGTAATAAGGGCAAAAACAGAATCTTTATAAAATAAAAGCAGTTATTCACAAAAAGCTTTGTAAATTCATAAAGCTCCATAGAGTACACCAGGCAAAAAGGAGTTGCCAGCAAGGGCAATCCCAAGGCGAGCAAGTCCCAAAACAGAAATTACAAAGAATCATCAAAATATAGAGCAGTGGGTTGAAAATCTAGAAATCCAATAATCAAATGAATACAAGTAAACACACCCATTCCCCAGGCATGTTCAAACCCATCAGGAACCCTAGGAGACGCTCTGGATTTACAGATAGGAAGGCAGTCCCTTGGTGGTAATCAACTGGTGGCCCATGCCTCTTGGGGGACCACCCACAAAACACATGGAACAAAACACAAGCAGCTTACACAACTAAAACAAACTCAAAAACAAAACAATAATGCACATAATGAATAAAAGTAACATTATCATAATCAACATAAATCACAGAATCAAAAATGAGCAAGATACGAGGGTTTGTTCAAAAAGTTTCCACACTTTTATATTTTCGTTCGAAACATTGAAGGTGGGGAGGAATAGTAATTGGTCATGTGTGAGAGTGTCATGTGACCTAGTTCTGTCTGGCAAGCGAGCAGTCCTTGCAGTTTAGTATAAGAGTTGTCACCCTCTGGTGAAGATGGCTGTGAAACTTATAAATTGCACAAAAGAGGAACAGCGTTCAGTCATATGCTTGTTGTGGGCAGAAGACGTGCTGGGAGCAAAAATTCATTCTCCACATGTGTGCTTAGTGTGGGGATAAAATTCTCTCTTGTAGAGTCATCTATGAGTGGATTGAAATGTTTGAAAATGGCCGTACTAGTGTGACGGATGCAGAGAGCTCCGGATGTCCAGCTACAGCCACAACCATGAAGAATGAAGAAAAGAACCCTGATGTGAAAGCAGTGGTGCTTCAGTGGCTACGCGTTCAAACCAAAAACATTTTTTGCTAATGGCATTAAAAACTTGGTACGACGCTGGAAAAATTGCTTTGCAAAGGAAGGTGACTATGTAGAAAAGTGATGTGATTACTTTTGAAATTCTTAACAGAGTTAATAAAAAGTGTGGAAACATTTTTTTTAAAGTCACAGTCTGGGAGATATCGGCCAACTAGTTGCCTACCCGCTCCAGGATTTTCTATAGTGGAGTCTGAGCTGGGCCGTTCAACCTGATGAGAGAATCTTTCCATTTGATGATTCCAATGCTCCTTTTTCCAAGACGGCTTTCCCATATGCCAGGGGAGCAGCATGGAAGTAGAGCAGTGTGCACCAAGTGCCACATCCAGAAGACGAGAAGAGAAACAGAACAGAGGAGGGATGGTAACAGTTTACAATATTGTGATAACTTATATTTTTGTACAAATAAACTAACAAACAGTCAGACTATGCTGTACTAAGTACATCTTCAGGAAGGATTTCAAAGCTGAGACTGAAAGGGCATCTCTTACTACATATTAGTAGGGAGATCATTCCACAGGTTTGGGGGCCTCTAAACTAAAAGCTTGACCTCCCACTGCTTTTTAAATAATCCATGGAATCTTAAGAAGGTCAGCTTATTAAGATCTCAGAGTGCGCTCTGGTGTGTAAGTACTGAAAGGCTCAAATAAGTAAGCTGGACCTTGGCCATTTAAGGCTTTATAAGTTAAAAGGAGGATTTTGAACTCAGCTGTAACTGGGAGCCAGTGTAAGGACTTGAGAACTGGAGTTACAGTATGTGTTCATATTTTCTGGTTCGTGTAATGATTCTTGCAGCAGCATTTTGAATTAACTGATAGTTGCATTAAGAATGATTGAGTAGGCAGTGAATAATGCACTGCAGTAGTCATTCCTACAAGAAATAAATGCATTAATTAATTTCTCAATATCTTGCATATTTAGGAAACATCTTAATCTTCTAGCATTATTAAGATGGAAAAAACATGTTTTGGATAGTTTTATTATTTGTGTTTTAAATGACATGCTAGTGCCAAAAATAAAACCTAAATTGTATGAGTTAAAGAGTTAGAGAATGATGTTGAGGTCAGCACCATTACCCCCAATAATTAATATTATGGGGTATAGATCAGGATTAACATGCAGTAGCTTGAAACAAGAGAAACATACACTTCAGGTACTATAACTGTAGAAAAAGTCAAGCAGAAGAGTTAAATAGGACCAAGAATTTTGTTACAGTGACACATTTGCCAAAAATCAAGAGTTAGGGATAAATGAAAAACTGTAGTCTTCCAGAGTTAATACCTACTTTAGGCCCAGTGCTGCTAGGACAGACTATAGTGCCCTGTGAACTTCAATTGGAATGACTGCATTCTGAAAATCAATGAATGAGGAGATGGTGCATTTTTTTAAATTAAATTAATTTCTTTAATTTGATATGGACAGCATAATGATACAATAGTTAGAATAGTGCTTAACCTGTGTGTTCACATGTAGAAATATGTATGGAATTAAAATGAAAGGGTGAACCTGAAAGGAGAGCTGTATTCTGGACATATACAGCTCTGGTTTACTTTGGTTATCAGTTATACTTTTATCCTTTGGAGTGGTTTGGTCATTCATAGCTTCCAAGGTCAGGACTAAAACAAAATTACCTTTAATGGTCCCTTTTCCTAGTTATCAGGAAAAAAGTCACTTCTTTCTTTCTTTCTTTCTTTCTTTCTTTCTTTCTTTCTTTCTTTCTTTCTTTCTTTCTTTCTTTCTTTCTTTCTTTCTTTCTTTCTTTCTTTCTTTCTTTCTGTCTCTCGTTGGGTTAGGAGTAGCATTCCCAACAAAACACTTAACCCATAGAGTTTGACATAGGTGGGTGGGGAAGGCCACTTACTGATTAAATTACAAATTGCAAGGTGTACTTAGATTATGGAAAAGTGAGTGTACTTTAACATGCTATGTTGTAGTTTGTTCACTTTTATGTAGCATATTGTGTGAGATGGAATGCTTTGTGATCTCTTGTAAGACACTCTGTGATTTGGAGGAAATGTTTGAGTTTAGCTGTAAAAAAATGTACATGAAAGCCAGGGCAAAAGGCGAAGTAGGGGAGCATGTGCAGGAGAACAGAACATTATTTTATCCTAGATAAAATAATCCATGTAATTTCCATCACCTTCAAAGATGTAATGCAACAGTCTGATACAAACAGGACACTGAATGTGAAATTGTTACACATGCTCATATATGGACATCTTTTGATATGTGAGGATATCTTAAGTATGACAAAATTCAAGGCTGATTAGTTACTATCCAGTGATCTATATCTGATGTCTTGTGACTTGTTTGGATCATTCAGTGATTACAGGGTGATGAGAACAAGTCTATATAGAAAAGTGCTTGGGTGTAAAAACTTCTATCCAAATCACAAGGTACTGCATGAGACCAGACCAGTTCCAGCAACAAAAAATCTACAAGAGTTTAAATCAATGGGTGGCCTCCATATTTTCTCTGCCTGAAATTAACATTATTGTCTTATGACTCATATAGTGTTTTAAAATCCCCTTCATCTATCAATCCACCATACTATATACAGGATTTTTTTCTAGACAAACACTGTCTTCTACCAATGGCCTAGCACATGAAAACCAAAGTGCCTAAGCAAACAAAATAGAACACTTTTTAACAGGAAAATGCAATAAGAACAGAGCACAAACTCAGCATTTGAGATTCCTTCTGTCCTCCAGTGTGCTTTATTGCCTTTCACAAACATTTGACTTTATTTGGTATCTCAGAAATTGGTGAGTGGTGTGCTTACTTCTAGTAAAAAGCAAATTAGCTCTGTTAGCAATCAGCTCATTCCTAACAATGGATCTGGCCATGGCAAGCCAATTAAATAATTTCTGATATCTGAAAATGAACTGCAAACGTCTTAAACTCCAGTTTCATACAATGGTTGTTTTATATTTTAAGATATCTGAAATTTCTGATAACTCTCAAATGCATTTCAAAATATCTCAAACACATTTTTAAATATCTCAAAATAGCTACATTTCAAGATTTTCAGTTGCCTTTCAATGTATATCATAATGACCCATATGTATTGTATAATATCTGAAATTGTTCTCAACATATCTCAAAGTCACTAAATGTAAAATGTTTAATGTAAAATATTTTAAAATGTAAAATATGCAGGACTGGAAAAATATTTTAGAATATTCCATAATACATCTGAAATATTTTAAAATACTGAGATCATTATAAAATATCTTGAAATTAATTTTAGATATCTCAGAATGTGCCATAAGTGATTTGGGCATATGAAAAAACTCATATCTTAACATAACATCTGAAAATAACATTCAAATATCTTAAAATAAAAGTATGTCTAATATCTCTAATGGAGAAAAAGAAACATTTTAAAATAACAGAAAATGTATTTTATATACTGCAAATTAGCATCTATGTGAATTTTTCCTAAATGTATTTTTGCATGAAAAAATTTAGCCATGTTAATATACTGTATCTCAAATTCATTTTTAAATATTTGCAATGCATTTCAACATACTATGAAATGACTTGGAACTGTGTTTCTGAGATACCATATCTTAAAATAATCTTCTGTGTTTTAATTTACAGATATCTCAAAATCAAGTTCAGATATCTTAAAATGTAGGGCTTGTAATTGAAACTCATGTCAAGATTTCTCAAAGTAAGTTTATTCATATGTTAAGACATCTGCAAAATATTTTGAAATATATCTATATATACAGTATATTTGAAATGTCTTATGATAACTTCATATGCCAGTCAAGATATCTACATTGCAATTCTAAATATCTTACAATGACAGGAGGCCTACTGAAATCACAGGATATTTTATTAGAAATTATTGAATTGCATTTAAATAAATTTTAGATATCTTAAAAAACCTTTATGTATTGTTGATATCTGAAAATGCACAGGTAGTTATTTAAAATATCTTGAATTGAATTTCAGATTACAGTGTTATTGTATGATATCTTGAAATGTATTTAAGATCTCTTAAAATTAAAGGGGAGTTATTTTTAGTATATCTTGAAATGCTTTTTACAATATCTTAAGATATATTTCAGATATATGAAAGAAGCCGGAATATCATTTTAGATATCTCAAACATCAATTGAGATATTTGAAAATATGTTTAATAAATCTTAAAACAGACATATAACCATATATATAATTCATTTTACAGTATCTTAACATAGATTTCAGGATATATTAAATTGAATGTTTGTAAATGGTAATTTGGCTTGCCATGTCTGACTGCTTAGAAAACTATCAATGTACAGAATTTGCTGTCAAGAGCACAAATTTAAAACTCTTGAAGGTGGGTCAGCATAGTTTCATAAATTATTTTGAGTTTAAATGCTATGAGTACATATAGGTCTGTAAAATTTAATTGCATTTTTTATCTTTATTTTTGTGTTTGTATCTATTAACTAGTAGGAGGGAGTTCTTTACTGCTTGTGTAAGTTTTCTGATGCACTGTACAGAGAATGCACCATTTCTTTAAACACTACCTTACAAAATGTATGAAAAACAGTATTCTCTTTTTGATTATGAACTTTTCTTATATGGTTGTTCCCCTGTTTTTCTATTTAAAAATAATAAAATTGTTTGCAAAAAAACGACACAACTTTTTGTAATACACTATACTATTGCATTTCTCCAAGACTACTGCATTATTAGCCTAGTAATTTGTTTGCACAAATTCTTCTACAGTTTGCACACTCCTATTCAGTGGACAACCACCTACTGTTATAACATTCCTGGCACAACAACAGGTCAAGATATGAGGTATGGTCGTTTAATTCCAACTTTCTTAAAATCCGTAAGTCTGTAGCAGAAGAATTCATTGGTCCTAGAAGGGGATATCCTAAAATATAAGGAGGGTTCTCCAGTTTAAGTAGAGACTGTATAATTAGAGGATTTTCCTTCCTTCCTCTTGAAAGCCCCTGAGGATTGAAGTATGCTTTTTAAAAGACCCATATTCTATTACTAATAGATTGTAGACCAAAGCAATAAAGTTAATCACAAACAATATATTGGATGAGATGAAAAAAATCAGTGTTACTGTGAAATGCTGCAAGTATAGTGATGATAGATAGATAAATAGATAGACAGACAAACAGACAGACAGATAGATAGGTTACAAAGATAACAGGGCGCTTTGTGACTCTTAATGTCCCTAAACTCTAGACCCTGAGTAACGTTTAAAGAGCCCAGCCATTTACAGCTGCAGGGTTCCTCCTATCACACGTAGCACAAAGGTTGGAAATAGATTCAGCACTTACCCGTGCAGGCTGTCTTCTGTTTTTCTCACCCCTGTTGTACCTTCTCCCGTTCCATGCCACTCTGGTGCTTCTTCCAAACCCTAGCAATACCTTGCCAGTCAGGCTGACCTCCCTGACTGATATGAAATATATATACTTTATGTATCATTAAATGAAAACCTTCTCAAATGGAAGCCCATCTAGATTCAACTTGCAGGTAGTGTAGCTTGGCAGGTAAGGCACTGTATGATCAGTCTATAGAACAGGTGATGTATATAGCAAACTAGTTTATATCTCTTTGGTAGAGGCACATGAATGCCACACTAGCTATTGTAACAGCATAGTAAAACATCATGACCATTTGGACTGTGAAATGCTGAAAGGCAACGGTTACCTATAGGCACCATCCATGATGCAATATACTGTATATCATAAGGTTGCTACCTTTGACTCACTTTTGTGACATTTGCGCCTTAATTGTAAAAAGAATTTAAACAAAGTCTTTGCACTAGACCTCTACACTTGTAAAACACCTTCCGATTGTGCTCAGTCTAGAAATGTACTAATATAAAATATATTGTTTGTTTCTTTTAACAAGCATGTTCTTACCTGGAAATAGACTGACCTTATGATAATTATCAAACCTGCATCACCTCATTTCATATTAGGTGTAAGTGGCTAAAGCCTCTTTGAAGAGTATCATGTTTTCACTACCTGTTTATACCTTGTGGTTACAAAGGAGTCACATTCAAGATTTTGTTGTAAAACTGAACAAGTGTATATTATAATAAGTAGTTGGGTGCAGCTTCAGACAGGTGGTCAATAAGGGAAGTATAATTCCTTTGCTTTCATTTTTGTTAAGCTTCATTGTGTAACCATCAAACTGAGTCCACCGCAAAAAATGAAATCTAAGCCAAATGAAAAGTATTTAAATTGTGACATTAAGTCTAGTTTTCCATATTGTAAGAATTATTGACTTATCCCAAAATGTATATTCATGATTATTTAGCTTAATTTAAGAAATCTTGTCAAGTAAATTTTGCTTACCCCTTAGGCAGATTATTTTGCTATATACCATTTTTTTTTTGTTTTTTAATATGCATTTTTGCAGTATCCTGTATATATAATAAAATAATCAAGCAAACATATATTAACAGAGCAGCATTTGAATCCTACTAAACATCTCAACCTCATTTTGCATCCCTTTCTGATAGTATTATACTCAACTGTAAATGGATTTTAATGAGGAAAATGGACCATGCTACAAAATCAATAAAATTGTGGAATAACTCAATACAAATTGCAGTGACTTCAACTAAATGGAGTAAACTGATTAGATTTATAACCAAGCTGCTCTGAGAACAAATGGGAGGCAACCTTACTGTAAAGTAGATATACAGCACATGTATATACACTCTGTATTTAGGGTGAAAATACTAGTGATGCTATCAAAGAGCTCTAAGGATTACCATATTTGACTTCAGACACCAAAAATACCCAACTGAAAAAGCTTTGATAATGGCACCCTAACCCAACTCAAAAAAGTACAATTGATACATCTATCCATCCTTCTATTCATTTTTGAATCCATTTAATATCATTTAGGGTCATGTGGTTCAGAACCTATCCTGGCAGCATCACAAAACAATCTTGGATGGGCTACTAATCCATTACATGCCACACTCAGTAAAGCACCCAAATGTCTTTTGGGTGTGATAGGAAATTTTCATACAAAGAGGTACATCCTCTCACAGGCTCAAAGAAAATGTACACACCTCACACAGAGAGTAACTAAGTTACAATTCATTTCCAGTATCTGGTGATGAAAGCAGCAATGCTAACTACGCAGTGACCATGCCACCCAAAGAACACTGACAATCTGCTAATTCTGTACGTATGTATTATAGACATAAGGAGTTCTATATATATGGTAATATATTTCAAGTAACAAGTCATAACTGTGACTAAAGGACTGATTGATAGTGACATTATAAAATGTCTCTGTAATTTATATTACTATGACAGTTTGTGAAAAAGTGACCTGGTTTGACCCAGTATAGGCAGAACTTGAACCTAATTGTTCAGTCTATAATGATATGTTTTATAGGTTATTAATATAGAAATGCATTAACTTTTTAGTAGATGCTTTTATTTCTCTTATAATACTACTTTAATACAATTCTCCATTTACTAACCTCTTCAAGTAACCCTCAATGTCCCCCAAAATACCTACCATTCTATTATTCCTTTTCCCCTGCATTCCCTGTCTATTCTTTTATCCTACCTCTGTGAACTATCACGTTTTTAATTTGTTCTCCATTCATAGACAAAACACAGAGATACAGACACTAGAAATAAACACACTATTATCAACAGAAGAAAAGTACTGAAAAAAACTACAAGTTGAAAATGATATATTTTATTAATGGATTTTCTTGACACTTCATGTTGGGAGTTTATTATGTCTACTATAAAAGTTTGCATTTAAGATCTAATCAGTTAAGTATTGATTGTCAGATTTTTTTAATGTTTCCCATTTTACTCCCTTGCTTCCTTTTATGTCCTTTTATGCCTTTCTTAAAATATCCTTAAATATAGGTTTATAGCAAGGGTGTCAAATTCAAGGACCAAGGGCTGGATTCACAGACTGCTTTGCCAGTACTCAAAACATGTTGCATATGGCCTGTGATGACTTCCGCAAAGACCCTATAATAGTATGTATATAATTTAGGTGGATTACATTTACATCTAGCATTAAAATGCATATCCAGTGTCTGCTCGTGTTTATGTGCACAGTACAGTGAACCCCAGCTATATCCTGTAGTTAGAATGGAAATTAGCAGTTTGTAACAACCTAACAAGAAAGTGTTTTAGTATTATGACAAAGATGTGGCAGTTTTATGAAGGAGATGGTAGCTGGACTTCACCCACTTGAGCTCAACCTTTAAAGCTTCATGGATATCAGGACTGGCCACTCTCCACAGGGTACCTATCTGATGGGACCACACAGCATGATTCTTTGACTTTTTGTGCTGTCTTGATTGTTGTATGTGGATAGAAAATGTATTTGAATTCATTAAAATGTAATTGTAATCAGTTTCTAACCAATTCTGAATGTGGACTATGTGCTCCATCACCAGCGCATTTACAACCATTTTCTGTGTGATCAAGTGTGATCCAATTGTGGTGCATGTAAATTCAGGTGTAAGGCTTGGTACTTTGCCTAATGTGAGTGAAAATATATGATTGTGATAAGAAGAGTGGTCTTGTTCGTAAAGATAATGTGTCAGTATACTACAAAAAATGCATATGCCAAACTAGACAAGAAAACCTTTTTAAATGGGAGTTGTTTTGCTCTTGTTTAGCAAAAATAACTGCCAATGGGGTAAGCAAAACTGCGGTGGGTTGGCACCCTGCCCGGGATTGTTTCCTGCCTTGTGCCCTGTGTTGGCTGGGATTGGCTCCAGCAGACCCCCGTTACCCTGTGTTCGGATTCGGCGGGTTGGAAAATGGATGGATGAATGGATGGGGTAAGCAAAATTTACTTGACAAGACTTCTTAATGTAATATAAAGTTTTTTAATAAGTCAATAATTCTTACAACAAGGAAAACAAGATTTAATGGCATGATATAAATATTTTTCACTTACTAGATATCATTTTTTGCAGTGTAGTGGTTTGTTAACATGTTTGGGCCCACATAAAGTTTATAAAATGTTATTTTTGGCCCTCTGTAAAACTGAGTTTGACACCACTTGTTTATATGGTCATTACTGTCACATGTACAGAGTACAGTGAAATTCTAACTTTTTTTTTTTGTTCTTTATTTTGCCTTATACAATTTTTTGTATTAGGAATTTGTTAGTTTTCGCATACCCCTTGGAGTCAGAGTGCTAGGTCAGCCATTGTACAGCACCCCTGGAGCAATTACAGGTTAAGGGTCTTGCTCAAGGGCCCAGCAGAGTAGGATCTCTTTTGGAAGAGACAGGGTTTCGAACTGGCAACCTTCTGGATAACAGCACAGATCCTTAGCCGTAGAGCCACCACTCCGCCCTAAACTTACTCAGCATGCAACATAGTTCCATTCCCCGGCTTCATGATTAGTGAGTATTTATTAACATGTAATATTTTTATTTTTTATAGTTCTATTTCCATTATAATATGCTCTGTAAGAAGTTTCAGAAGGTAACCAAAGAGGCCCACTGATGAAGAGATGTAATGCAGCTCAAAAAACAGGCTCATCTTATTAATAACATTTTGCTGGAAACTGTGGACAGTTGAGCATTACCAGAAGTCATAGCAATAAGAGGCAGGAGTATCCACTCTACAATGTATATATTTGTCTGTTTATGTGAAAGCCATATTTTAAGTAATCAATTTTAGTTGAAAATATTAAGATACGGTATATTACTGTCCAAATAATGCATTTAATTTTGTTTGATAATTCATTTTAATTGGGTTGTCAAATTATATTGTTAAAAAATACGGAACCTCTAATCCTTCTTTTTGTCTTGCTGTTTTGCAATAAAGCTAATTTAATCCTCTGTGTGTGTGTGTTTTCTCCAACAGATGTTAATTGTTATTGAATCTAATAAATGAAATCAGTTAAAATGAGACTCGGGATCATTGTGAAATAATAATTAACTTTAGGTATGACTGACATTTTAAAAGGACATATTCAACAAAATCGGCAACAATTCACTTCAATTTAATTGTCTCAAGAGGGAAGTTTGGTTTGTCAGCATGATTTACAAAGAAACCACAATATAACATTAAAAACACATCAACGAAGAATACAAGCATCAAAGCATAAACTACAACAATGATCATAATCCTTTCAATAAAACATTAGATCAAACAGACATAGAAAATTAAATAAAAATTTAGACTTGACTACAGATCCATGCAAATGCCAACTGTTCATTCTGTGATTTAAGCCTGAGGATGTTTATTAAAATTGAACTTACTTAGAAATATTGAAATAAAAGAGTATTTGAACTGGTTGCTTTTAATCCTCAGAACGTTCAACTGGTAACTGGATGGCAACAACTGAAATTGAGAATGTAGTAGGTTAATCCTGTCTGACAAAATACATTCTGATTTCCATTATACTTGCTTATTAAATAGATCTATAGGATTGGACAGCTGAGACAATTTTTTTTTTGCTCCATTTTACAATTGGTTTATTCTTTTTTTTATTGCTGACATTGAGATTTCCAAATCTTCCACACCAAGCCAGCATAACATAAGAAAAAATTAATCCAACGTTGTAAATCATTCTCTTTTGTTTATATTAAGGGGTGAAATTTAACTGAAGCAAAGTCTAACGTTCTAGCCAAAATCTAAATTACTACGTATTTATTTTTATAAATGAAAAGGAAAATTTGTTTTAAAATTAGATGTTTTAACTTAATTTACCTCCGTCTGGTGGTCAAACTATAGATTCCTTTTAGTTTACTGAGTAATTAAATACCTTAGAAAATAGATTAAAAACTCACAACTCAAAAAAATTCAGTTTACTGCTACTTCAAAACTACCGCAAGTGTGCAGAAAAATGCCCAGTCTCACAAATATGCTCCTCCTTCTTCCATATATTATTTGAAAACCCCTGACCTTACATGTACTGCACTGCTTGTTGCTTTTCACTATCCTAGAACTCAGTGCTTAGTATTACCAAAGATGACACTAAACAGTATTTCCATGCATTTACAAAGATTACTGTATCTATCACAATATTTTCATCAAACGTGAGGAAGAAAAAACGCAGGTGAAGATAGACGTTGAATAGAACAGGAAATTTAAATTCTCTGATACGAAATCGTCACCTTGTTCGGATTACAATAGACTCCTAACAGAAGACTTTCATGTGTTCTTTTAAACGTATCAATTGCACAGAAATTTGTAACCGCTAATGACATGCGGTTAGAGCTTGCATGCGAAAGTTCT
Organism: Erpetoichthys calabaricus; assembly: GCF_900747795.2. Classification (NCBI taxonomy): domain Eukaryota; kingdom Metazoa; phylum Chordata; class Cladistia; order Polypteriformes; family Polypteridae; genus Erpetoichthys; species Erpetoichthys calabaricus. Next base: position 51,879,094 of record NC_041394.2, read on the forward strand.
ACCACGCGCTTTTAGATTTCTTATTTCGCAGAGCGCGGTCAACGTGGTGAATACTACAACACCCAGAATACATTGCGTTCCTGGAAGGCGGGCAGTTAAACAGCCTCATCTGGTCGAAGACTCAGCATATGCAGAACTGCTACTACTGAACGGGCGGCAAGCTTACAGTTTGCAGCCCTAGTAAGCTTTAATGGACTAAGTGAATTCAAAAGACAAAAACTATTACCGAAGAAAACATTTTTATCTAGCAAAACCACTTCAAAATGGGTAAGTTTTTATCATATTTTGTCAAATTGTTTTAATAACGTTTTGTTATCGGTTGATTAGACTCCCGGTTATTAATGTTATTCCTAAAACTGTACTTGAAAATAACTATGAATTTCTGCAAGTGACATGAATGTTAGTTTAGCTCGGTCAGCTTCTTTAGTTATCTGTTCGAGTTTATGTCACATATTATTAAATAATTTTAAAATAAGAGTATTTTGTGTCAAATGTTTTACTCCGCTCTGATTGTAGACTCCAAACAGATTTATTCATAATTCTTTTATACGTTAGCATTTTGTCTTTTAAGTATTTAATGTTTTTATCTAAAACAGTAAAGCCGTAATTTTTCTTTATTGACAAAAAAAGACATTTTTGCACACATCTGTACTATGAGTTGATTGTCAGTTTATGGGGACAGTTGCTCAAACAACTGAGTTTATAAACCAGCACGTGTGCAATGCGAAATCCAGTCAATATATTCACTTAACTGTGCGAGACTTTCATATACATAAAGAAAATATGGTGGCCTTTATATTTAAATAATCACCGAATCATTGGTTTATGTAGCACTTACCTGTATCAAAATAGATGCGTATAGAAAGTTTGAACACAAATGTGCTTTAATCTATTGCTTTATTGTGCGTGTTCATAAAGGGAATTAGGTATACCCCATTTTGGGACACTTTCCTGCTAAATGAGTAATAAAATATTTCAGGAGCAGTTACCCTGTGCTTTAAGTAAATCTTAGCGAAAAGGGAATATCTTTTGAACTAATCAAGTGTGCCACAGTCTCTAGTGATCTTGTCGTTCAAATAAACGATGAACGGAAGCGACAACATTGTGAATTATAACAATATCGTGGTCGCAAAAACCACGCTGTATCATCTATTTTTAAGCAGAAGTCTTTAGTTACCGCTCAGAGTGGAGAACTTCCTTATACAGCGGTTTTAGCTAGAAATGAGGATGTGGTATGTCAAGTACAGTACTTGTTACTGGGTCAGATATTAAAGGGGAAATGCTCTTGTGAGAATATGATTTGTTGTCAGCTTACTGGCCAAAACAAGAGTTTTCTTAGTGCAATATTTACTTCTCTTAGTGTTGTAGATTTGTTTTAGCTGTTTGTGTAACCGTGACTATTTAGTGTTTGTGTTTTGCTTACAAGAGCATGCTCGTTTGATATGTGTTAACTCCATCACTTTGTGACAAAATAGCTTTGTGGGTTATGTGTGTTTATTTACAGATTTAACTGTATAAGAATAATGTGTAAGCGACTGGTGATAGTGCTTATTGTGCAAACTACATATACAAATCAAGAATGAATACTGTCGCTTTGTCCATGTTCCTGTGTTTGCCTATGTGCATATCATTCCCTATTAAGAAAGCAATATTTCTGTCTTTCTTTGAACCTTAATGTTTGAGTATTTTGGATCCTAAAAATTTTACATATACATTTGTTGCAGTTATATGTGACTAAATGTACAATAAATGCACTAGCATATGCAGACATGTCTTACTTGTGTGACCTGATGTGTTAACAAACTTTTCTGTATATCGTATTTATTTTATATGTGCGTATACGTATGTGTATATATGTTACGTTAGAATGTATCATAATAGTATTTTTTTAAAGATTTCACTTCCAGATGCTATTTCATTAATTTAATATCTTGACTTTTTATCCAGAATGTGGTAGAGTGTGTGGAATTCATGATTGTCGTCAGTAATTGTGATTGTGACACACAACTAAACTTATGTATATATCAAACTTTTCTACTCCTTGTCATACATACATAATTTTTTAAATTAAAATTGCTGTGAAGGTGTTATAAGCCAAAAATAATATGATAAGCAGGTAGATTAACACTAGATTAATAAAGTTGTGACAGGAAGAGAACAATCATATACTGTATGTTAAAGTAACTGACAACCCAGAAAGAACAAAGGAGGTAGAGTGCACAGAGAATGCAATAAACATTAGTTTCAGTTGTGGTCTTGTCACATAATACTCGTATATATACAGTACAGTGAAATTTTTAAATTAAAAATATAAATGATGAGATAGTGACATTATGAACAGGCTCAGGGTTAATCCACAATGCCAGTTTTTCCAAACCCTTATCACTAACAAATATGTTTGGACTATTGGGTTTCCAGTAAAGTTTGGTATGAATGATGTTGTGTAAGGGATAAATAGGTCAATGACAGGCAGTAAAAAAGATTACTATAGTGTATTTCAGCAATTATAGATAAATGGGGTACACAATATTTTAAAAAGTCTAACAGATTATTGAAGAGATCAAACAAGTGTCAGGTTTAGGGCGATAGAAAATAATTTATTTTCCAGGGCAGTTTTGCCATTTGTAAGAGAGTGAAACAAAGCACACATTTTTCCACCCTTTAAAATTCATTAGCAGAGGATGTCCTCTCCAGTGCACTCATAGGAGGGGGCACATGCATGCAGCTGCTCACACTGAACATTCCCATCTCACCACATAAAAAAACATGGGGGGGGGGGGGGGGCGGTGAAAGAAGAAAAACAAAAATTATTCTGAGTGTTAAAACCTGAGGGGAAGAGAAACCAAAAAACAAAAAATTAAAACTTGCAAAGAGATTTCACATCTCTGAAACAACACAGGAAATGTGTGATTTCGAAAGAGGAAACGTTTATCAAATTATTTCACTGTAGTAGTGCCTGTTATTGTACACAGGGCTTGAAAAATGCAGTTTAATGGTCAGTAATTTGTAAACAAGTCAGCAGCAAACAAAAGACTCTTGTGATATTGAGATCAAAATGCAAACTAGTTTGAGCTTTCTAAACCTATGTATTTGCTTAACAATATTTCATCCAACCGCATTTTATTTATTTTTGGTAGATGCATTGGATAGCTGTAAAATTAATTACTGCCAAGCACAAACCTAAAACTCAATCACCAATAAATTAAGTTATAGCATTATCATAAGTACAGTATACCACCAAAATGACACTACCGCATATTTTTGTAATAATCATGAATGTCTGTAAAATATAGAAGTTTTTCAGCTTGAAAACGTAATCATTCAAAAAAATAAAAAAAAAACGCAATAGGCAAGAAACAGTTCCTTATTAAAAGGGAGACATTACATAATATAGCTTTAAGGAATGGGGTGAAAATCCATTTCAGTTAGACTACATGGACAACAGGATCTTTTTTCAATAATCTTTTTATATTTCAAGACTAGCAGTTGGCTTAAGGTTGTTCCCTAGTCTGCACTATCTAAATTTGTTAAACCACAAAATTAAATGCCTCCATACATGTTGCATATTGCATGCAGTTCTGAATTTTACGTAGATCTGTAACAGACCTCATTATCTTAAAATGGATAACAGGTTTGAAAATTAATGGATAAACATCTAGAAGTTATTTTTTTAAGTATGACAGAAACAATGTGTCTTGCTGGTCTTAATTTTGTGGGTTATTGATCTCTTTAACATAGGTATCATTTGATGGCAAAGAATTCTGGTGAATATAAAGCATTGGGATTTATGTATGAAAATATTTGCGTCTGTAAATACTAGATAGCTAGAAATGTCCAAAAAGCACAGACTCACAAGGAAAGATGAAGGAGATGATGCTATAAATACTTCAGTGTTTCAGGTATTCTTGCAGGCAATTATAATTTAGTAAAGCATTTCTAGCCTCTGTTTTTAGTTCCTTAAAAAGCAAATGATTACAGTAAAGCTTGTACTATTCATATGACTGAATGACACTATTTAGTAGTACACATCTGAGTCAGGAAGTGGTCATGTTGTAAGCCTGCGGTCTGTTAGGACATCATATTCTTAACAGGGAAGAGGCAAATTCTTAGAAAAATGTAATGCGTTATTATTTTAAGCAGAAGCATTTTTTTTTCTGTAATACTGAATAGTTTCTTTTTTTGGTTTTCAAATTTTTTTGTGTTTTCAGTTCTCATCAAGCACTCTAAATAGATATTTCTGAAATGAAATGAGAAGTACAGTAGCAAATGATAGTAGCTAATGCCAAGTTTTTTTTAATCACCAAAGATTTGCATTGTTTTTAGTTGATCTTTGCTGTTAATGGAGAGAAGGAGTTCTTCTTAAAAAGGACATACAGTATCATTTATTTTCTGTATGCCTGTGTGGTTTCACAATGGATGCAGTTCTGTAATAGTTGTGCTACCTTTGCACGATCCAAAATAATTCCCCCCAAATAAACTTTAAAGGAGGAGACTACTCCCCAGAGAAACTATAGATTGTAGAGTATCTAATTGTATTAATTAAACAATATCCATCCATCCATTATCCAACCCGCTATATCCTAACTACAGGGTCACGTGGGTCTGCTGGAGCCAATCCCAGCCAACACAGGGCGCAAGGCAGGAAACAAACCCCGGGGAGGGCGCCAGCCCATCGCAGGGCACACACACACCCACACACCAAGCACAATTTAGAATCGCCAATGCACCTAACCTGCATGTCTTTGGACTGTGGGAGGAAACCGGAACACCTGGAGGAAACTCCATGCAGGGAGGACCACAGGAAGCGAACCTGGGTCTCCTAACTGCGAGGCAGCAGCGCTACCACTGTGCCACCGTGCTGCCCCTAATTAAACAACATCCATCTCATAATTCTCTGAAATGCCAAGTACTTTCACAAAAATCTTTTGTATTTATTGGATATTCTATTGTGGAGATAGAATGGCACATTTACTGTTGAAAAATGTAGGTATAAAAAGTTTTTTCTGTAAGCGATTATGTGTGCACTGTGTTTCACAAAGAATTGCTTCTTCCACATGTTAACAAGCAGTACTATATATGAACATCTTATTGGTTTTTAAGCAGGTGTGTAATCTAAAAACTTTATTGGAAAGCATAATGTAATATAACTTTATTTTCTTGCAATAACAATGACAAGTGCTTAGAATGAAATTTGAAGGAGATCATGCAATAAATACATAGGTCTACATCATTAATCATTATTTCCCAATAATCCACAAAAAATCTGATAGTGTAGAATATCAACTCTACATGTCTTGAAAGATTTATGTTATATTCCATGCAGCAAATACTACCCTGTGTTGCACACGTCTTGGGGTTCACATAGTACAATGCCCTTTAAAAATGTGCAGATCTAAAACTTTAAATCACTCAGCTACTCATGAGGGTGTAATGGAACTCTTTTATGCTCCCTATCTTTCTTTCTAAGAATTTTCAAGAGTTAATAATTCCCTATTTTAAGAGTTTTTATAAATGTCACTAATCAGTATTAGAAAGGTCACAAAAATGATCACTAAAAATTAAAGTGATTGAAATATGCCCTTGTAATTTGATACATAGAACAATTGTTTATTCAAAATGTTTGTAAATTGTTTAATTTAATTCTGCACCAAAGTGGATTGTGGGTATCTTTGTGTATTGGAAGGTGATGTTTCATTATATTTTGTTTATTTAATTGTTCTTTAAAAGTGTAGGCTATGTATGTTTATTCAAACAGAAAGGAAGATTTTATTTATCTCTATGGAGTAACAGTCTTAATATTATGGCATGAATGCTTCTTATCATTTTGATCCCTGATTAAATAACCAATTTTTAATAATATGGGGTATCAGTATTAGAATATGATAATGAAAAATAATATTAGCAATCGAAATGATAATAATTGTATTCTTAAACATCTTTCATGCCTTATAATGCTTTCAACAAGCCATACATTCTGTCTTATGCACCCTCACTCTACTGTCGAAGAGAGACCTGCCTAGTCTAATACAGAACCACAGGGTTGGCCATAACTTATTGGACAAAGCAAGGAATCTGTTCTTCATGGGACACAAGTCCATCACAGAACTTGCATGTACTGCAGCAGTTAACTTAACAAGTTCATTCTGAGAGATAATTCACTGGAAGTATGTTCAATATTTATATGGATAGTATTCCCATTAGAAATCAAACTAGACTACATAGTGTTGACTTGTCTGAAAAATATTATTCAGAGAAGTTAGTAGTAAATTTATCAGCTTTTAGGCCTAGGCACAGAGCAACCTGAATAGTCAAAACACAAATATCCCTGTTTCCCTAGGCAGGTTAAGAAAGTGGATAGGTGGATTGCTAAAAACAAATGACTGATTCTTATGCAGTTTCAAAAAACAAACAACCCAAGGGCCCAGGTGGAACTGGTGGTGAAAAGAGCACCATATTTTTGTGAATTATGTACCTTATTTTTTGTTTGCAGTTTTGTTACTGAGATTCATAATTCAGAATTCCAGTGTGCTAACACAGTTTGTAGCAGTGTAGCAACACACAAGTCACAGTCTCTTTGCATATTCTCCCTAAAGCCAAATGAGCTTGAAAAACTCAGGTTCTTACCATATCTCAAACATATGCATGTTAGGTCAATTGGTGAATCTGCTAAATGTTAGATTTATAGCATGATGTTAGGATCTGCTTGAGATCCTAAACTCAATGGCCTGCCTGGAGTATGAACTTGGTATCAAGGGAAAGAGAATGACAAATTCTCAAAAAGGGTTTATTCAGTTGAGGAGCTGTTTGGAGTAATCCTGTACCAAAAAAAATGGAGATAAGAAGATGCAACAGTGGAGGTTGAAAAATGTATAGCTAAGAACCTATGGTTAAATCAATTTTCAAATGTAATTTTGCATAGATTTTGAAATCTACACATTAACAGAAGTGCACATTTTGACAAGGAAATATGACAAGAATAGTTTGTTGTAGGAAATAATTTTGAAAGTTCAGTTGCATAAAAAAGAGAAACTGTGGTAAGAGAAAAAATATTTAAAAAAATGTGTCTGTTGTGTTTGGATTAAGCAAAGCAAGCAAAATATGCCTGTACATTGCTTACCCCAAATGTTATCAACATTAACCTGGGAGATGACCTGTGTTTTAGACCAGCAATTCACTGAATTGTGTATTAAACCATGGACATAGAAACAAATTATTGATCTCAAGGCACTGATCAAATAAAACACTTCTAGTAAAATTTTATTTTATCCTTGGCCTATCTAGCTGGCCTAAATTTCCAACAGATCCAGAAATGTAGTTAATTCTTTCTTATGAAGAATGGCTGTCACATAGATAGTGTTCTTTATTGTTAAGAGGTATGTTATGTACAACGTTTCTTTGTATGTGATAGGCTCTGCCCCCTGCAATTCTGAATTTTATTAAGAGTGTCTAATTATGTTGTCATTTTTTTTACATAATGTGATTTGTGGTATTACGTTAATGCTATATAGAGTTTAAAGACTGTTTTCATCTGTATTCAAATGGGTATTAGTGCATTCAATTGCTTCTGCTGCTGAGGACCCTTAACCTCACAAACCACCCCAGCAAGCCATATCCTGTATTTGGAGTGGATGAATAAACATCTTGCTTTCTGCACTCAATCTGCATTTTCTGAGCCACCATCTATGGCCCCATGACAACTATAATATTTTCAATGTACTAATTTTACTGACATTTGTTAAACTTAGTATTTAATCATAACTTCTCTTCTGATATTCTGCAAGAAGGTGACATTTAAAGGAAATTAGTGCATCTTAGTGCATCTTACAGCATTGTAGGCTAAATTTATAAGTTAAATATTTGACCCTGTGTTTGGATTCAGCAGGTTGAAAAATGGATGGATGGATGGATGTTTTTCATCTATTTTTTTTTTTAGAATATCTCAAATCACAATTGCATTCATTCTTTTCCAAATGTTTCTGTTGCAGATTTGTTGGGAGCTCAATCAAATCTATATTTATTTTTCAATAGTGGTGCTTTGAATATACAAAGTTTAATATCTGTATTAAATATGTATCAGTATTTTTTAAAGTACTGTATGCAATATGAACATCAAAACTAAATCTATCATGTTTTATTAGCATCACAGCGTACATTTTGTTAATTTCGATTTTAATAATAATAATTTCAAGAACAACTTTATAGCTTCTAAGTCTATGACCATACTTATTAAAAACTGTGTCAGGAATTTTGAAATTGGTTAAAGGACCCTTCATTTGGGCAGCCAAAATACAGTAGGCAAAGTAAATATTAATTGTTATCAAGTAAACAGACAAGCATCCTAGTTCGCTTTTCAAAAATTACAGGAAATTGCCACCTCCTTTAGTAGACTTATATTAAGTGAAGTACAAGTCAACTAAGCTGTGGAAGTCAGGTAATCTGTGAAACAGCATTGGTATTGTTCTAGTAATAATAGAAGAAATGTAAAGCAGTAAGAATTACACAGTCAATCAAGTGCATTCTTCTGATAGCTAAAAAAATTTTTTTTACAACAACTGGTACCAGGTTGGTTTATCAGTCTCAGCTTTATGGGAGATTGGCAAATAGAAAGCCACTGTTAAAAAAAATATGACATTTTGGCTACAGTTTTCCACAAGGCACATGGGAGATTCTGAAGTCAGCTTGAAGAAGGTTCTATGGTCTGATGAGAACACAATGGAGCTTTTTGGACATCAAGCTAAAAGCCATTTAAGCCAAACACTGCAAATTTTATAAAAACATAGACCCTATTGTAGTGAATAGTGGTGGGATGTTTTGCTTCTCTGCAGCAGGCCCCAGAGGGTAAAATGAATGCAGCAGAATACAGGGAGATTGTACAGGAAAATGTGATGCAGTCTGCAAGCAACCAACTCCTTGGGAGAAAATTTGTTTTTCTGCAGGACAAAGACCTAAATCATAAAACTAAGGCTAAACATGGCTTAAAAACAACAATATTAATGTCCTGAAATGTCTGAATCAGAATCCAGATCTCAATCCAATTGTGGTTGGACTTGAATAAGGTTCTTCAGTCATAACCCCTATGCAATCTGAGAGAGTTTAAGGAGGTTTGGGGAAGAATGGGGAAAAATTGGAGAATCCAAATGTGAAAAGCTGACAGAAAGCTGTGCAAACAGACTCAAGGGTGTCAGTGGTTTCTAATGGTGGTTCTAAATGGTTCACTAAATTCGAACAGTGGGAGCCCATGTTTTGTGTGTAAAAAAATGTCATTTAAGTCATTTAATTAGTCTTAAATCCTTCACAGAAAACCAAAACACATAAGAGCTCACCACTGCCAAGAAAGTGCAATACAGCTAACCTGACCAAACAAAAATGAATTAAAAAATGCCTGCAATAAATATTCAATGCAAGCTCTATTTTGTCCAGATCTCTGATTCCCTTATGCTCCAAAAGAAATGTTTTTATTGTTTTTGTTGTTCCATTTTTGGCAAAGCAGAGTGCTGTAGATTCATCGCAGATTTATAGTTTTGGTGTCTGTGATGTACTAGGAATGATGTGGTCACAGGTCAACCTATACATGTGAACGGAGTGTTGATAATGTCATAAACTTGTTGCATGAAACATTGTAAATGCTAATAAACGACACATAAAAAAGCTGCAGTGAAGGGAACAATTATAAATTCCTGGCCATAGATGAGCATAGGCTTGAGTCCTAGATGGAAGTGACCTATAATGTGTTTTTCACATATTTATTAGAAAATTAATCTTCTTTTCTTTATGTTGGCTTGATAATATTGTGTATTCCCGTTTTAATTTCAGCAGAGATTTGGTCATACATCAATGAATTATGTCATAAATTAACTCAGGGTACACAGGATGGCATCTGATTAGATACAAGGGTAAATCAAAAACTAAAGGCAATACGAAAATTATGCAGTAACCCCAATGAATACAAGCTGACACAATACAACACAATCATGCTGACTTATGGGTAGTTGGAACTCACACAGCGAATCACTCTGCCATTAGTCTATTTGAAGCCAAGGTCAAATGAACATGGACTCTCAGCTGCAGGATTGCACCATTGCTGAACAATGTGGCCTAATAAGTTCAATAGGCAGAGGCAGATAAACCTGCTGAAATATACCCTTGTATATTTCACTCAATGTTCTGATGCAGATTGTGTTTCAAGGATTATAGGAAAAATCTTCAAAGGTCATACTCTTGTTATCATGAAAGCCACAACTTGAAAAGGATTTCTTGCATTAGTATTGCTGGATACACTAGCTGATTATGTGAGGAAGTAACTCTTTTTTGTCAATTGTACTTCATAATAAAACAAGGAACACATGTTAGATACTGTATTATTATTAGTTTTTTCTCCACACTATACAAAAAATAAAGAAAATCAACAGAAACACAAACAGGGCTTGCCTCCCTCTTGGAGATCTTTCTTCATTCACTCTGTGACTATCAGGTTATTGTTTCTTTAACTGGCTTTTGGTAGGCCCTCATTCTATTCCATGTTATCCTAGTTTGATCTTCACCACATTTCCTCACTACCCAAAAACCCATTGATATTATTAAAATAAATACAGTATAACCATAAAACGTGAAAACATTATTATAAAATCTATTAATGTGTACATATCTTCTGTCCCATTATTTTTATTTATCTTTAGTTAAGTGAACATTCAAATAGTGTACCCCTTTAATGGACGATATTATTTCAACAGTTGGTTTCTTTCTTTGTGCTACTTACTGCATGGGATTTGGTTCTCCATAATGTTGTAATACAAATAAATTGAGATTCAGAAATGGCTAGATGCACACATAAAGGTGCTATTAAAATATCATATACCTTCTATATGTTTTATAGTATGTTACACTGAAATTCTGTAGCATAGTTTAGTTTTATTTTGATTAATTTCACCCATTTTTTTCATTACATACCAGAGATAGGATCTGTTACCCGGTGGCCCTATAAAAAAAAAAAAAAGGTTCAGAAAATGCACAAATGAATAGATGATGGGTCATTGATTTTACTTTTCATAAAGTAACTTCTCCAGCAAAATAGCAGACTTCGTTAAACTGTCACTAGAAGCTCTTCTGTAAAATAACACAATTATTATATGATGCTAAACTGGTTATAAAAATGTACACATTTTAATACTACAAACTGAAATTTTCATATAAATCCCTAGTAAATGAGCTTTAAATGCCGCAGAAAAATAGGGAACACTAAATTGTGCTTTTTAGTTGTAGATCACATTTACAAGTATTTCAGATGTTACAGTCAGTTTTAAATTAAATATTTGAGATTAATATAGTAATTTATTAACAGTAACACTGAATGTATATGACTTACCACAATGAAAAGGGCTCTTACAATTTTATAACAAATACAGTCACTAAATCATTTAATTTTTTTTATTCTTCATTCATAGATTATGTAGTAAGATTAGACTGTTTATATGCAAACACAGAAGATTCTATAAATCAATGGATAATAAATGCAATTATTTATATACAGTATATATAGTATAATGCAAAATTGAGTGACACATTTACTCACTTACTCTTTACCCAAAATACTTATTTCTGTTTAGTTACTAAGCTAGGGCAGTAAGCATCCACTGAGAAAGGAAATTTTAGTATATCAATAATTTGGGGTAACCATCTGAAAACAGTTTGCCTCCCCCCACCAATCATAACCACTTATTATGGGAGTACCATTGAATGTCTACTGTCTATGGGAACTGTCATGTATCGGACTGCAACACACTACAGTGGATAATGAAAGCACTTGAGGAGGTTATTAGTGCGCCTTTATCTCCCCTGAAAGACATTTACCAAACCTGCTGCTATAACAGCCAGTAACATTATGAAAGATCACTCCCACCCATTACATGGACAGTACTCTCTTCTACTGTCTTGAAATGGTATCAATGTTTCCACTCTGTTGCTGTAAGACTGAGTAACAGTTTCACACCACAGGCCATCAGAATTCTGAATACACAAAAATGTCTAGTGTCATTCCAGTATATTACCTCATTTTATGCTTTATATACTTACCATATTACACTTTGGACTTTTTCAACAACACCTGCACTTTATCTTCTGTTTACTGTTACAACAGGCACACTTATGTCCTGTTATGTGCTTTGATAACCTTATACTTATCAGTCTCTGAATGTGGCTTAATGCTGCAAATTGCCTCTGTATAATATCTTACTTATAGTACAATATTACATTATTCTGGAATGTATAAATCCCTTTCATACTATACTTAATACCCCAAAATATCTTGTCTGATTTAATTGAAATTTGGTAAGATTATAGAAAAAAGAAAGTTATGCAATATGTGTTTTTTTTATTTGTCATAAATTTTTATTTGTTGATATTTATTAATATCATGCTAACTTACATGCTCTCTGCAGCACTGAAACCATGATTTATGCAAATGAAGGATGCAGCAGAAATGATTCAGGGGCCATGAGAACAGCCAACCAATAGGTTGGACAGGAAAAAAGTGACATGATCACATTGTAAAATGGCAACATAAAGTTCAGCAAGGTTCAAGGAAGAAGCAAAGCTCAATGGTTAGCAAGCACTGTTTTTTTGCTGTTGACTGCTGGCACTCTTAGAAGAGTACCAGCTCTCATCTTGGTTATCTGTTTTCAACCAGCCCCCCAAATGCAGCACTGAAAACCGACACCCCCTCCCACCTCTACTCTTCAATCGCGGCTCTTAAAACATTAAAGGAGATCTGCATTAGATAGTGGTGCTTAAATGTTTAATGGGGAAGCCACAGAATTTCTGTTGCGACATTCAAAGCCTAGGCTGTTTGCACCTCACTCTTTACATTAACACATACAATACAATTTATTTTTGTATAGCCCAAAATCACACAAGAAGTGCTGCAATGGGCTCTGCCTCTTGACAGCCCCCCAGCCTTGACTCTCTAAGAAGACAAGGAAAAACTTCCAAAAAAACCCTTGTAGGGAAAAAATGGAAGAAACCTTGGGAAAGGCAGTTCAAAAAGAGACCCCTTTCCAGGTAGGTTGGGCGTGCAGTGGGTGTCAAAAGGAAGGGGGTCAATACATACACAGAACAGAACAAATCCTCAATACAGTATAAAAATAAAAATGTTACAAGTATGGACCAGAATTTAACAGTAGATGATATCACATAATATGATTTGGATTTGTTTAGAGTCCTGGAGATCTCAGCCATCAAGCTGCCTCTCCCATTTGGCCATTCCATAGCTGAAACAGCGCTGGGCCAGCCAATCCGATGAAACGACCCCTCTACCCCACGATTCCTGTGATCCTCCATCAGGGATGACTTTACCTTAGGCAGGAAAAACAACTTGGCAGGTGGGCCGTAGCACCAAGTGCCACATTTGAGTACCAAGAAGAGAAACAGAATAACTGATGGTTAGTAATAAATTATAACTATCATGTTACTTATGTTTTAGCGTTAATGACTAACAACAGAGATGCAGTCTGCACAGTTAATCAGCAGCTCTAGTCAGGATATGCTAAACTGAAGTAGTGAGTTTTCAGCCTGGATTTAAAAGCTGAGACCGAAGGGGCATCTCTTATAGAAGTAGGCAGGCCATTCCACAGTTTAGGGTCCCAGTAAGTAAAAGCTCGACCTCCCACTGTTATTTTATTAATCCTTGGAATCATAAGCAGACTGGCATCTTGAGATCTTAATGTGTGTTCTGGTTTGTAAGTCATGATAAGTTCAGACAAGTAAGCCGGACCTTGGCCATTTAATGCTTTAAATGTTAAAAGGAGGATTTTGAAATCTGCCCTAAACTTAACCGGGAGCCAGTGTAAGGATTTAAGAACTGGAATTATGTTTCCGTATTTTCGTGTTCTTGTAATAATTCTTGCAGCAGCATTTTGGATTAACTGGAGACTGTATAAAGAACAGTTTGAACATCCAGTGAACACTGCATTGCAGTAGTCAATCCTACTAGAAATAAATGCATGAATTAATTTCTCAGAATCCTGTTTTTTAGAAAGCACCTTAATTTCCCAACATTTTTAAGATGGAAGAAACATGATTTGGACAACTTTGTAATATGTGCCTTAAATGACATACTAGAGTCAAAGATAACTCCTAGATTAGGCTGATTCAATAAAATTAATGGTGATTCCAACTGAGTTAAACGATGACAAAATATTGTTGTGATCAGCGTCATTCCCTCCAACAAGTAACATCTCTGTTTAAAGACAAGTAGTTCTCATCCATCCACTCATTTAATTAATTAATACAACTAATTAAAGACAACATCGGAGAAACTTCATTTGATCTAAATGAAAGGTATAACTGGGTGTCATCTGCATACAAGTGAAAATTAACATTATGTTTCCTAATGATCAGTGTAACACATAGGGTTCTGGCATTTATATACAGCATATCCACTTCAAGCACTGTTTTGCATAAGCATTCAAATCTGCAGACCTTATAGGGGAACTACATACAGGTGACAAAATACATGAAAAGAAATATTACTGTACTTAACTGAACCGCATGAACAAATCATAAACATTTAATGATGATAATAATATATACCGTACTCAAATTTCACATAATTCCTACTGATTACAACTTCAATTCAAATGAGTATACTTTCCTGTAAAACTATGTTTTGCATTGACCATCAACAGAAGCCAAGTCACGAGGAAAAGTGGAAAAAAGCAGAAAATGATCTAATGAAGGAGTGTTTTATTCATTAACAATTGTGTATATATTCAAGAGTAAGCAGTCACAATGACCTAATAATATTATTACTTATTACTTTATCCAAGGCAGCTTCACAACATTTGAGATGCAATTGGTGAAATTTCTTTTTTTTTAACATTGGAGCAAAGGCAGGTTAAGTGTCTTGCTCATGATCCTCATCCTCAGGGTTTGAAGTCCTAGGTTTAAAACCTTAACCACTACAACATACTGCCTGCCAATAATATTAGCCTGTGGTTTAAAAAAAAACACAAAGTACTTGTGATACACCTGATTAACTGATGGCACTACAACTGACACCGACTGTCAAAAAATTTCCCAGGTGAAGCTTATCAACTAAGATTAAAATGCACACCTTTCTTATTTGGAAAAACACAGAGAGGAGAACAACATAAATTGATAGAGAAACATATTCAGAGCATTCAATGCCAGAAAGAAATTCATGTAAAGACTAGTGTACATATTTTTATATTATTTCTTTTTTTGGCATACATGTTTAACTAAGGCACAGTGAGTAAAATACAGGGATTGAACCATTAATCTTATGATTTACATTTCAAATGCTATATCAAGCACACTACACTACCTTCCTTTCATTACACATGGTATTCTAAAGTGTTTTGAGAGACAGTAAGACCCACATTTATTTCTTAATAGTGAAGAAGCCTGTAGTTTTGTACCTGTACTCACCTTTTTTAAATAGTCTCTCTGTAATATTTGTCTTTTCAGTAGCAGTTTTAGTGATAGCTCTAGTATTGGTATTATTCATAAAATATTTCAAGGTTACAAGGTCACAGTAAAGATTAAGCACATAGCAATAAGATTGTGTTGTTCATTTCAGCCTCATAATTATGGCAAACAATTGCAATTAAAGTAAAGGAGTCCATTGTGGCTGGCTCTATAGTATGCTTGCAACTGTCCCTATGGTCTTATAATTCTGTTACTGAGGAAAGATATTTTGTGTAAGATATATCTTCAGCCAGTTGACTTTCTGGTGATATATTCTTCTTAAATCCAGTTTTCAAAGTTAGCAATTGATATTACTGTAATTGCAGAGTGGTACATTACTTAGCACTGCCACTAGAGCTCAAAAGTACTAGGCTCAAATTCCCACACAGGCACTGGATGTTCTGCTTGTGTTGATGTAGGTTTTGTTTTTATTCTGATCTCTTCACACATCCTAGTTAGGTGGATGTTCAACTCTAAATAAACTGGAATTTGTTTAGATTGGATAAACCCAGTATTATAATAATCAGTTTTGAAAAATGTATGATTCTGTTTATTATATTTGTTATTCATATTGATGTGTACAGTAATGTACTGATTCTTTTTCATAATTTACACCTTCATTTCCTTTACCCTTTGCTGTCTTTGGAAACAGCATCCATTCAAAGTTGTCGGTCACGAAGAAAGCCAAGCCAGACAGATTCTAGTGAAGGAGATAGTGCGGCAGAAAATGATGAGACATTACTTCAGGTAAGAAAAATTGCACTTCCACATTATTTTCTGTTTCTGCAATGTTTTCAGGTGCATGATACTTTTTTCTGAGTGTCCTTTTCAAGTCTGCTTGATATGAAAAATCTACTTGTAAATTCAGTGACAGAGACATTAATTTTTAACTTTTGGATTCCCCACAGAATATTTTAACTCAAGATTATCTCTGAATTGCTGATGAAGTAAATAATATATGACCTGATCCCATTCCTCGTACTGTTATATCCACAATGGTTCAGAGTGTAGTCTTGTCTTGATGGTGTAAATCTTACACATCTTACACTTACACATCTTATGTATCTGGTTAGCGTGTTAATGCCTGAAAACAGAATTCAAATCTACCAGTTAAATATAGGGCAGTGCAGCAGTTAGCACTGCCAAGCTTACAATTTGATTCTGCTCACTACCTGTGTATAGTTGCATCTTCTCATTATCCTATACTTGTAGGTTTTGTTTTTTTTTCCACTCAATCTCTGGTATTCCAATTTCAAATTTTCTACCATGTCCAGTGTTAGGTTAGCGCCGAAAAGGATCAATATGAACAATACTTTATGTGTTTGTTTTTCCTGGAATTGAATAGAATATATCCTGCCTTGCACTTCTATAATGTGTGGTCCTGTAATGAAAAAAATATTTTTGGGATATAATTGAATAGATATTTAGTAGGTGCTTTTAACTAAAATAATTTACCAAACATGCAGACTTCACAGCACCATTTCACCCTGCTGTTTAGT
Source organism: Erpetoichthys calabaricus (assembly GCF_900747795.2). NCBI lineage: Eukaryota > Metazoa > Chordata > Cladistia > Polypteriformes > Polypteridae > Erpetoichthys > Erpetoichthys calabaricus. The sequence goes on from NC_041394.2 coordinate 51,896,073, forward strand.
CTTAAGTGTTAATTCTATTTTATTTATACTTCAATTGTTATTTTAAAGAGACAACATAGTGGACCATGGTGTATTTTCCTACTTTGGAGTTTGTCTGTGTTTCCAAGTTGGCTTGAGTTTTTTTTCCCATGATGCCTATTTCTAGCTATAGTGCAGATAAATGAAGTTAAGATGATTGGTAAATATAAAATGGTCCAGAATAACTTGACTTCCCATCTAGTGCAATTTCTTCCGATGAGCCTAATGCTGCTTTGGCATCTGTTTCCTATATGGATGTGCTTGGATTACAATGTAAATATTCTTTCATTGGGTTAACAGACTGATAATCTGTGTATCCCAAAAGCATTTACAGCATGTAGCACTTTTTCAGAAAACACCCCCAACACTTTCCGTAGGTATTTTATCACAGACAAGAAATGATGGTATTGTGTTTTCCTCACAGTCCCACTGAAAACCAGGGGAGGCATTTGAACCTGCATCCTTTAAAGTAAATTAGCTAGCCACAAGACTTCATTGCTATACATACACATTTACACCCACACATATAGATAGAGAGATAACTAAAGGATAAAACATTATTTTTGAAAATATTTTTAGAAAGTTGATTCTATATGATTAGTAAAAGGGTTAACGTATGTAAAAAAGAAAAAATACCCGTCTTACATCAAGTCAAAATGTGATGTGGACAATAAGGTGAATTCATTTTCATTTGCAATGTGGCAGCTAAAGGAAAATTAGTGAAATAAGCAGAAAGTGACAGGGGCCCAGTTACAGCTGACTCCTAGCTGAAGAGACTTCTCGTAACTCAAGCTGAGAAAAAAAAATTGATCTGCTAAATTTCCAAGCTCAGGTTGCAAGATGAGAACCTTGTGGTTTCCGTGGTTCAGCTGCCCCACTGATAACATCTACCAAAGGGGCCACTAACAATCATAGCAAAGACACTTATCACTGTTTTGACATCAGCAGAGCCCACGCAGTTTTCCGAATTTTGACTGCCGTGGAAATTAAAATAGGGTGTTTGCTGACAGCTTTTGAAAACAATTACTATTCGTTATTTTGTTGCTGAAAAGCCAAATTACGTAAAGCTGTTCTATTATAACCAGCAGGAAAGAGATTACATCAAACTTCCTAATTATGTGTGCTGATTAGACCAATGTGAATAATCCAGTATTAGGACACTTTTCTTTGTAAGCCAGTATCCTTCTAACCTCAGATAATCTGTTGTAAATGTTCTGTGCATGCCCTACAATTAAAATAATTTATTCATGTATTATGCCCTGTCTCTGTTGGGACTAGCTCTGCTGCCCCATGGACTGAATTATTTGATATATTTACTGGAGGGAGATTGTTGCATGAGCTATTTACATTTGCTAAAGAGGTGTGCCTTGTAGGGGCCAAGGTGATTGAAACTTTTCAATTTTCTCCCAGCAAGAACACTGTTATAGAGCAACATTCTTCACTCAGCTTTTCTTACTGGATTTATGAGGGTAAGCAATAGCAGCCTACATTTCTGTATAAATTATTGCAGGATCACGTATTACTCTATTATCTTTCTTTAGTGATCCAAGTAACTGCTACATGTGAGCAGCTTGAAAAATGTGTCACTGTGTTCTCCTGCCCAGTTATGATAATAAAAATCCTTTTACTTTATATTCAATACCCAGCAGAGTACAATTTAGATCACTGTGAAGGGCATCTAAACAGTTGGCTCATGAGCCATTATTTTATCAAGATTCTTTACATAAGCATTCTCATCTGTTGTCTTTAAAAGGGAACCACATACAAATGCATTCAAACACTAAAAGAAATACTCGAGGAAAAGACAAATTGAAAATCGTAAACATCTAATAATTATAATAATATATACTCACATTTCACTTTTCCTACTGATTATAATTTGAATTCAAAAGAATACACTTTCCTGTAAAGTTGTGTTTTGCAATGACTATCAACAAAAGCCAAATCATTAGGAAAAGATGGAATTGATCTAAGGCAGGAATGTTTTTCACATGGACAATTGTATATAGGATGTTCAGGAGTAAACAGCTCCAGCGCCCTAATAATATTGTTACTACTTATTATTTGATTGACATCTTTATCCAAGGTGACCTACAATATTTGAGGTACAATTGGATGCATTTCTTTTGTTTTTCCAGTTGGAGTACGGGCAGGTGAAGTGACCTTGCTCATTGTCACATGGTGTCAGTACCAGGATTTAAACCCACAACCCCAGCTGTTGAAATCCTAGGGCCACTGCCTGCCAATAATATTAGCACTTAGTAAAAAAAATACAAATATTGTATACAGAAAAGTACTTAGTTGCATAGTACTTTTGATACATTGGATTAACTGACAGCACTGTAACTGAGGACCAATGTCTTACAAAATTTCTAGGGCAAAGCCGGGTGATAAAGCCTGTTTATTTATAAATATTTCTCCATAAAAATATTATGCTTGCAATGCAGAGAGCAGAATCCTTTTAAACAAACTAGAGTATTTTAAAAAACCTGGTGACATTACCTTATGCTTTTATTAAGATGTAGTCAAGTACACTAGAAGTTTTTTTTTCCAAGTAATCTTTAAACTTGTCTGAACCTGGATCCATTCCCACATAGAAGAAAGAGTGTCATGGCAGTGCAATCAGAATGTTACAATGTTCTGTATGTCAACATCAGTTGCAAATAACTCATGGTGCAATTGTTTTTTAAAAGGACCAAAAAAATGAAAGAGACTTAGTGTGAGGTCTGGCCTGTGGTATGGATTAGAGTATAACAACAGCTAATATGTAAAGCACTTTTGTAGGATTTGCAGAGGTGTTTTTGTGACTTGACAGCTGGATAGAGGTGATGAACTCAGCGGGTTTGGGGCCAGAAATTCTTTCACATTATGTACCTCTGTTTTTGACCATATTTTGACACATTCTGCAGTAGATGTTCAGTCATAGTCTGAAACATAACCATACAATTTATATTTTCAACTATGCTTATTCAGACATTTCTTACAAAGATTATGTTTGAAATGAGCTGACTGAAGAGCTTGTGTATGAAAAGTTGCTAATAGCTACAAGGAGGTAATGTCATTGTTTCAGATTTTAATTTTATAATTTTTTAGAGATTTTCTGCCATTCAAAGATTCTCATTTAACTCAACAAGACATTAGTGATTAAGAATTTGTATTTCTTTGTTACATTTAAACACATTAGGATGTCAGTTTTAATGTCAAATGGGGATTTTGTAATAAGATTCATCAGTATGAGTTACGCTGTATTTTGGTCAGTTTCACAGAGTTAAGGATTAGCTTATTTCCTGTTTGCTTACTGCTAAAAAAAATTTAAGACCACAAATGCCCTATTCTCTTTCATTACTGACTAGACTAACAAAGCTGAAAATCTGTAAAGTTCACGTGAGCCATGTTTCACTGATCACAAAATTGTATAATTAATTGAATAACTATAATACTACTGTTTTTCTTTTTAAATTACAAATTTAATTATCTCTGTTAAAGCATATTTTGATAGTGTATATTATATAAAAAATTATGCATGTGTGTATACAGTACAGTATGGTGGTGCAGTACATGGAATTTCTATCTTATGGAATCTGTGCTGTGGACTGGTTCCTGACTGCACAGCTTTCTGCATGCAACTTGAGTATTTTCTAGTATTTTTGTATTCTTTCTCACCTGCTGTCTATGATTTTGTAATGTAGTAGACTAGCCACATTGATTTACCTCTTGAAAAAGGAAATGAATACTGTCATGTACTATAAAAGTTGAAATTCATAGAATGATAGCTTTCATATTGAAAAAGGTTCAGGCACCACATTTAGATATCATTTGATGGTATGAATGTAATATGAATGTAATATAGATACTGAATAATACAAAATAGCATTCAGTAAAATCCGCAAAAAAACATGTACAGTAAGCATACATATATCTACAGATTTTATAAATAAATTTCTAAAACCTTCTGATTGTAACAGTACAGGATAAGTAAGTAGAAATAATAGGTGAAGGTCATTTCCACACTGAAAAGATTAGAAAAGAAAGCAAGAGAAACATCATTTTGGCTGTTTAGCCTTCATCAGTATTGTGTGTGAAAGATGTGAAGGATAAACAGCTAAGTTGTTGTATCTTTAACCTTTTCTAATTTTTGAGCGTAGAAATTTGTTCAGATGCTAGATCTGTCCTTCATTGTTATTACTTCTCCTAAACATACTGAGGTTACTAATAATAATACTTTTTTGAAAACTATGAATGTTACATTAATATTTAAAATGAGAAAAGCACCAAGGGCCTTGTTAGCTTGTTTTTATATTGTTCTCCTGACATGTAAAATGGATAAATAAAACTTGATTCCATGACAGTTGTAGTACTAAATCTATTCCCACCCATCACTTTTAACATGTAAGGCAGGAACTAATCCCTTGACCCTGAACCCCCAAGTTGCACAATGACCCTCCATCCAAAAGTCTTCCAAAGAGTATACTTTGACAATGTATTTCTATGTTCTATAACAGTATATTCGTGTTGTATAAGGAAAATACTGTTTTCAAAACCTACTGTATGTAATATACACCACAATATGCATACTCCACACAGAACTCAGAAACTCAAGAAATGTGTAAATGAAGTGAAAGGTGAAAGGGCCTCTGTGCCACCACCAAAATGCTTTATCCAAGCAAAAAAGGCCATGATTTTTTAGCACTGGCTGCAACATGAATGTGATACATTTTAGTTTTTGTATGGATTGTTTTATGGGTGTATTAGACATGACCAAGTAAACAAGAGATACAATGAATGCACAATTTGCAGCAAAAGGGTGGCCAGTCATGCAGCCTGTCTCTGTCACTGTGACCTCTTACTTAATTTGACAAAGTAGGGTTTACAAGCAACATTGTCTACTACACTTCTTTTTATAAGACAATTGATGAATCACCTAGGATAGGTTAGTTTATAGCTAGTTTAACCTTGGCTTCACTGGTGTTTTATCAGCTTTATGTACAATTTTACCAAAACATTGCAGAAAAATATGGCACATGTTTAAACAAGGCTAGCTTCTTGTCTAGTGTGGCTTCCTCCTCTTGTCCCGATTGTTCAAGGTTTGGGCTACAGGTACAACAAAAAAGATAAGTGAGTTGGAAAATGCATGCATCAGTATTTACAGAAAGTATATAGCAAATAGTAAGTACTGTAAGTAATAAACAATATTAGTGCAGTCAGTATGGCCAGTGACCATAAAGTTGTTGGTTCAGTATTCTATTATGTCTGCCTGAGAAATCCTTCAGCCTCTAAGTGTTCAAGTAAACATAAGTTCTAGACACTGCAGTAAAACAGCAATAAAAAATACAAATTATTACATGCATTTACAGATTGGTTAGAAATTGATTTTTCTGCACGTGGCAAGACACAGCAGTTCAGTGATTAGTGCAGCTGTCTTCCCGCTCCAATAAATATGGTCTTTTTGCTATCTGAACGAAGTTTGCACATTTTCCTGGTGTCTGTTTGGGTCTTTCCTGGACACCACATCCCAAAAATATATCAGGTTAAATAGTAATTTCACTGGGATGTGTGAGTGTGTAAATAATGTCCCTGGATTGGTTTTTCCCTTCTGCCAAATTCTGACAGGATAGACTGCGATTCCCTGCAACTTTAAAACTGGATAAATCGGTACCAGTAAATAATGCATGTGGAAATTTATTTTTGTCCTTCTGACATTTTTCTGTTATACAAACAGAAATACAGTATTTCTAGCGTACAGTAAACTGTTCTAGATGGAGATACAGGCCATTATATTCAAATATTGCATTACAGTAACATCATCACATACAAATCAGCACTGAAAAACAAAAAGAGTACAATGGTAAAAGGGCTGCACAGGAAATGGTTGAAATTTACATGCTGTGCCTGTCTCACTTTGTGGGTAAAACACCATTCGAAAATAGAAAAAAAAAGTTGAAATATGTAGCAGCTGCTATGTTCTGTGGTGACTCACACATGAATCTCTTGAGACCAGCAATGAAATATTCGAGATGATTCATAGAGATGTTCTTCTCGTAACTCATCAAAGAGAGTCTCAGAGGCAGAAGAACACAGAGAGACTGATTCAGTGTGAAACTAGGCTTCTGTGTTGTAGCCCCCTTGCCCACCAAGCCTTTCTGCTAAATTACTGGACAGCTGTCTGCTGTTAACATTTTTCTTATTGGCAGTTATGTTGAAATTGATGTGGAGTACCATATCCAAGTTCTTTTCAGTATGAATAACCACATAATAACAGTTTGCTGTTTTAACTGCATGCATAATACTCACTTCCCTGAGCAATTCTACGCAGTTTTACCACCAAAACACCTGCTAACTCACCTGACAGATGTGAGCTTAAGACTAACATGATGAAAACTGAATACACTGTTAAATTACTACCAATATAGAAATAATGAAAAAATAAATGGTATGTTGAAGTGGGCCTTCAGTATAAAGGATGAAAAAATATTTATTATTAACGGACACCCCCTTTTTCTGTCCATTTTGTGAAGCATAAAGAAAAGCTTTACATAACTCATCTGTTATGTAAATATATAACAATTTAAACAGTTCTGAAAAATAACAACAGCAGGATTGATAGTTTTACAAAAAATACACTGGTCAATCATTAATTAAATAGATGTAACTCAAAGGGCTGTTTAGAAAGTAAAAATTTCAGGTCTTCCTTAGATATACAGCCTGCCAAACAGAGAGTATTAAAGGCACAAAAAAATATTTCAGAATTTTTAAAAGAAGTGAAAAACATTATTTAATCCAGTAAATTCATTTATTTTTAATACTCTATGCTGTATATCTTTAAGCTTATTTTATTTCCAAGATATTAGTTTCACTGCTGGTCAAAGGTAAAAAATGTCTTCTAAGATGGCAGCATGAGTATGATGGTCAAATGCTCTGCTTTCTAGTGCTCATGGGTCTTCTTAGAAGTCACTGTACTGTGCAAGTAAGATTCAGCTTCTTTGTATTATGTAAACTAAGATGGATTAAGGTAATGGGTCACTGAACAGCTCTTGCTGAAATTTTGACACATCATTTACCAGAGTGTGATTTAATAAAGAGCATCATATTGCACTTAATTTAACTCATGAAAAGTTGTTCTTAGTTCTACTGCAAAGAAAATACACTATAGCAATGCTATCACTTCTTGTATTAATAATGAACTCTTTTGGCACTGATATCCTTACCTGTACAGTTTCTTGATTTATATTTCTTACTCTAAATTTTTAGAAACCTAACTAGTTAAATGTAGGTGTCAAAAATGAGTAACATGCTTCTACTGGGTCTCATTTTATTCACACACACAGCTGAACTATTTCCACTCTCTATGCAGCTCTTATAAGTAGAACATATCTGGTAAGACTTAGACATTTAAATCGCACATACTGTACATATCTACAACCCCCTCCCACATATTGACTAAACATCAGGATTTTCCTAGTTTATATTGTTCACGAATAATATTTAACCTATTTGTATTTTAGATTAATTCTAAGAAGCGCAAACCATATTTTCTAATTTGACATGCACTCCAAAATTTTACAGAAGTTCCTGCTACAATGTGCCTCAGGGTTTACATTTTGAACTACTCCCATATCATTACTGTGAAATAGTTTGATATTTTAGTCGCTGTTTTAGCTATAAATTCAGTTATTTTGTTGAGACCTCTTATTTATAGACACATCACCCACTTGCTTTTTTTTTGGTGCACACATATACCCTAGGTTCTTGTCTATAAGCCGGACTCGTGTATAAGCCGGAGACCAAAAATCATACGAATTTTTAAAATAAAATCTTATCATAGATAAGCCGGACTCATGGATAAGCCGAACGTACTATAAACTATAACTAATAGAAGGGAGGGAGGTCAGTGGTCTCACTCGCACCCATTTAATTTCTTTAAGGGGGAAGAGAGTGTGAGATATTGGAGTCTCACTCACTCCCCGCATGGCGCGGTTAGAGCGGCCGGAGCGCGTTCTTTCTGCTCTGGGCGTCGCCGAGTCAACACGCGCGCGTAGCGGTCATTTAAATTGTGATTTTATATGTAAGCATATTTAAATATATATCGCGGATTTTTTGCTGGTTCGCGGATTTCTGCGGACAATGGGTCATTTAATTTCTGGTACATGCTTCCTCAGTTGGTTTGCCCAGTTGATTTCATACAAGGGACGCTATTGGCAGATGGCTGAGAAGCTAGATTGCTTACTTTTCTCTCTCTCTTGCGCTGACTATCTGTGATCCTGACGTATGGGGATTGAGCAGGGGGGCTGTTCGCACACCTAGACGATACGGACGCTCGTCTAAAAATGCTGAAAGATTATCTTCACGTTGCTATCTTTTCTGCAGCTGCTTCCTGAAACGACATGCTGCACAGTGCTTCGCATACTTAAAAGCTCGAAGGGCACGAATTGATTTTTGACTGAAAAACAAACTCTGTCTCTGTCTCTCTCTCTCTCCCTGCTCCTGACGGAGGGGGTGTGAGCTGCCGCCTTCAACAGCTTTGTGCCGCGGTGCTTCGCATACTTAAAAGCCAAACAGCATCATTGATTTGTTTGCTAGAGATTGTTTTCTCTATCTATGTGACATTCTGTGCTCCTGACAGGCACTCCTTTGAAGAGGAAGATATGTTTGCATTATTTTAATTGTGAGACAGAACTGTCATCTCTGTCTTGTCTTGTCTTGTCATGGAGCACAGTTTAAACTTTTGAAAAAGAGACAAATGTTTGTTTGCAGTGTTTGAATAACGTTCCTGTCTCTCTACAACCTCCTGTGTTTCTGCGCAAATCTGTGACCCAAGCATGACAATATAAAAATAACCATATAAACATATGGTTTCTACTTCATGGATTTTCTTATTTCGCGGGTGGCTCTGGAACGCAACCCCCGCGATGGAGGAGGGATTACTGTATAAGCCGGACTTATGTATAAGCCGATATTCTATTTTTTCATTTTCACAACTTTTTTCCTTAGATAAGCCGCGGCTTATAGACAAGAACTTAGGGTACTAGTGAGGTGTGGTACCCGGCTGGGGTTCATGCCCGGCCGGGATGCCCAGGAGGACCAAGCCCTCCTCCAGAACACGAGGGGGCACCCGCCCTGGTTGCTTTGGGGGCCACGGGTACAGAGCTTGGAAGCTCAACCCTGTAGGGGCCCGTGGTCACCGCCAGGGGGCGCCTCGATGCCTTGGGAGCCCTGGACCTCAGCAATTCCGCCACACCCGGAAGTTGGGGACACCCGGAGGACTTCCGGATACCCCGCCAGAGCTTCCGCCACACAGGGGTGTGGCTACAGAAGCTCCTCAGGATGCACCTGGAGTCCATCCGGGGTGTATAAAAGGGGCCACCTCCCTCCAGTCATTGGCAAGAGTCGGGTGGAAGTGGACAAAGCTTGGTGGAGAGGAGTGGAGGCGGAGCAGAGACTGTGAGAAGGCATTGTGTTGTGGCCAAGGACTTGAGGGGTGATTGGTGCTGCGGCACTGGGTATATTGTGCACTTGGATGGATGTAAATATTGTAAATAAATGTGTGTTGGGTGAAATCAACATGTCTACCTGTCTGTGTCCGGGCTGTTCCCCACAGAGGGTAAGTTTGCATTTTAGAAACTTATACCTTCTGTATAAGTGAGGGTACTTTTGTCAAGGTGTTGAGCATATTCAGTATTGGCAAAGACACAGAAAGAAAGAGGTTATTATTATTATATTGTGCATTTTTCAGAGTGTGTTCGGATGCGAAACTACTTTCAACAGTTTCGATGACAAATTTCAGTAGGTCTTGTTTTCATTTTTGCTGATAGTAGTATTGATAGTGTGAGTGACTCTGCCCCATGTTTTGTTGCCTTCCAAGGGAACGCATTCATGCAAATGTAGTATTGGAGTCACTTGTTAAAATATAAGTGGCATAGTTTAGTTACTAAAACTTTGGACTTTAAAGAACAGGAGTACATTACAAAGCCATTAAAGCATCATGTGAGACGCAAAACAAGTTTACAAAGCATAAGCAACATTTCAAAGTCCTTGCTAATGAGAAGTGTTTTGTTGTTGATTATATATATAAACTTTTCAAAAAAATAAAGGAATACTTTGAAAACACATCAATGGAAAGAAATCATGCTGGATATCTATACTGATATGGACTGGGTAATGTGTTAGGAATAAAAGGATGCCACATCATTTGATGGAAATGAAAATTATCAAACTACAGTGGGCTGAATTCAAAGACACCCTGAAACTCAAAGTAAAAAAATGATGCGACAGGCTAGTCATTTTGCCGAAATTTCATTGCAACAACTCAAAATTGTACTCAGTAGTTTGTATGGCCCCCATGTGTTTATATGCATGCCTGACAACGTCTAGCCATGCTCCTAATGAGACAACGGATGGTGTCCTGAGGGATCTCCTCCCAGATCTGGACTAGGACATCACTGAGCTCCTGGACAGTCTGAGGTGCAACCTGGCAGTGTCATATGGACCGAAACATAATGTCTCAGAGGTGTTCTATTGGATTTAGGTCAGGCAAGCGTGGGGGCCAGTCAATGGCATCAATTCCTTCATCCTCCAGGAACTGCCTACATACTCGTGCCACATGAGGCCGGCATTGTCGTGCACCAGGAGGAACCCAGGACCCACTGCACCAGCATAGGGTCTGACAATGGGTCCAAGGATTTCATCCCGATACCTAATGGCAGTCAAGGTGCCATTGTCTAGCCTGTAGAGGTCTGTGCGTCCCTCCATGAATATGCCTCCCCAGACCATCACTGACCCACCACCAAACTGGTCATACTGAACGAAGTTACAGGCAGCATAACGTTCTCCACAGCTTCTCCAGACCCTTTCTCGTTTGTGACATGTGCTCTGAGTGAACCTGTTCTCATCTGTAAAAAGCACATGGTGCCAGTGGTGGACCTGCCAATTCTGGTATTCTAAGGCAAATGCCAATCGAGCTCCACAGTTCCGAGCAGTGAGCACATGGCCCACTAGAGGACGTCGGGCCCTCAGGCCGCCCTCATGAAGTCTGTTTCTGATTGTTTAGTCAGAGACATTCACACCAGTGGCCTTCTGGAGGTCATTTTGTAGGGCTCTTGCAGTGCTCATCCTGTTCCTAATTGCCCAAAGGAGCAGATCCCGGTCCTGCTGATGGGTTAAGGACCTTCCATGGCCAAGTCCAGCTTTCCTAGAGTAACTGCCTCCATGCCCTTGAGATGTTCTGGGAGACACAGCAAACTTTCTGTCAATGGCACGTATTGTGCCATCCTGGAGAAGTTGGACTACCTGTGCAACCTCTGTAGGGTCCAGGTATCACCTCATGCTACAAGTAGTGACGCTGACTGTAGCCAAATGCAAAACTAGTGAAAAAACAGTCAGAAAAGATGAGGAGGGAAAAATGTCAGTGCCCTCCACCTGTTAAGCCATTCTTGTTTTGGGGACCACCTCATTGTTGCCCTTCTTGTGCACCTAAAGCAATTAACAACCTCCTCTGCTATTTAACTGACCAGATCAATATCCCAGAAGTTTAATTGACTTGATGCTATACTCTAATTAAAAAGTGTTCCTTTAATTTTTTTGATCAGTGTATATAGTCAGCAGGGAGAGAGACAGACAGACATGACCATGACAGTAGGAGCTTTTGACATTTTATGTAAATACACCTAAAAACATTAAATCTCAAGTGCAAAAACTAAGAAATGGAAAATACTCTAAACAACAAGAATGTCACTGCTAAACCTGGACACTATATCTTATGCGTAAGCTATGCCTGAGCACTGCATAGCTATAGCTACAGTCTTTTATTGATCTACACATTGCAAAGGTACTTGAACAATAATTAGTGCAGACACATGACTCTGGATGGGAAACAGGAAAGCACAATCATGGAAAGTTAACCAAGACTGAAATATTTCAAAAAAGCCTAATCTACTCAAAATAATAAGCAGCACTCTATCAAAGCTCCTTTTTCTGTGAGGAAGGATTAAAGAAATAAGGCCAAAATGTGGGTGCATGGGTGGAGTTCAGGCTAGATCAAGGCAGTGATTGTTTCATGCTGAATGAGCAGGAGAAGTTTACTGAATTTAGGATTTTGAGCAGAGAGAGCAAGAGCCCATTAAAAATCAAGTTCCTTTCTACCTGCTATTGCACATAGTGTACACAACAGTCATCTGAAGGGGTTGTCATAATTTGCATGGATTAAGCATGTAAAATCAAAGAAATTGTGTGTTGTTTGTTCCAAGTACCATGTGAATCTCTGTTTCATGTGGTATTTGAATTTTTGATGGTTATATTTAGTGTTATTGACAGACAGGTTTATTAATTATATACAGTCCTGTGAAAAAGTATCTGCCCCCTTCCTGATTTATTATTTTTTTTGCATGTTTGTCACACTTAAATGTTTCAGATCATCAAACAAATTTAAATATTTGACAAAGATAACCCACGTAAACACAAAATGCAGTTTTTAAGTGATAATTTTATTTATTAAAGGAAAAAAAACATCCAAACCTACATGGCCCTATGTGAAAAGGGAATTGCCCCCCCACCAAACTGTGGTTAATCACATTTTTTGGAAAGCTGAGTTTCAATTTCACTAGCCACACCCAGGCCTGATTATTGCCAGACCTGTTGAATCAAGAGATCACTTAAATAGAACCTGTCAGACAAAGTGAAGTAGGCCAAAAGATCCCAAAAAGGAAGACATCATGCCGCGATCTAAAGAAATTCAGGAAAACAAAGTAATTGACATCTGTCAGTCTGGAAAAGGTTACAAAGCCAAGGGTGGCACAATTAGTTATTAGGTTTAGGGGGCAATTACGTTTTCACATAGGGCCATGTAGGTTTGGATAGTTTTTTTTCTTTAATAAGTAAAATCATCACTTAAAAACTGTATTTTGTTTTTACTTGGGTTATCTTTGTCTAATATTTAAATTTGATTGATGATCTGAAACATATATATATATAGGTGGCACCCAGCCGGGAGGCCCAGGAAGACAGGAGGAGGGCTCATGCCTCCTCCAGACCATGAGGGGGCGACCGCCCTGGTTCCTTTGGGGGCCAGGGGTACAGAGCTGGGAAGCTCAACCCTGTAGTGGCTCGTGGTCACTTCCAAGGGGCGCCCCCATGCCTGGAGAACCCTGGACCCCAGCGCTTCCGCCACACCCAGGAGTGCTGGGGGGAAGATGAGTGGGGACACATGGAGTGCTTCCGGGTACGCAGCCGGCACTTCTGCCACACTGGGGCGTGTCGGTGGGAGATTGCCGGAACACACCTGGAGCATATCCGGGCGCTTATAAAAGGGGCCACCTCCCTTCACAGAGAGGCTGGAGTCGGGTGGAAGACGGACGAGGTCAGTGAAGAGAGAGAAGGAGGTGGTCCGAAGAAGGCATAGTGTGGTTGGCCTGGACTTTGGGGAAGTTTGGGGTTTGTGGTGCACTGAACATTGTATATATTAAAACATGTCTGCCTGTCTGTGTCCAGGGCTTGTTCCACAATATATATATATATATATATATATATATATATATATATATATATATATATATATATGTACAGTTAATATACAGTACATAGGTCGAGTTTCCCTAATCTGAAAACTTTTGAGCACCAAGGTGACATCACCTATTTTCCCTGTAATTTTTTTTTTCTGCTGAGTGGATGTGAACAACAAATGTGCAGATTTTGAACAGATTTATTCACTCTGAAATGGAAGGAGTGGCTTGTCCTCTGTGAAGCGCCACAAAGCTAGGACACACAGTTAATGATCAGTGTTGGGGTACCCCTTGAAGCAGTGAGCATCACGAAGCACCATCACTTGATTGACTATTGTGGAGTCCCCTGTGAAGTGCCATGATGCTGATTAGTTGCCGCGCAGGGGGATTTCAGAGCTATGTGTTATTAAAATGTCACTGTTTGCAATTAACAAAAGCAGCTTCATTCTCTCTAGTTGCCCTTATTGGAATATGAGTTCAGTCAACTGCCCGATTACTTTAGGAAAAACGGACACTTCTGTAAATTGCCTTTTTATATTAGCATTTTTTTATGTATGCAAAAACATATTATGTTTTATGTATATATACTGACACCATGTGAAAACTGAATGTAGGGTCGGTCAGTTAATGGCTTCTAACACAGCAGGCATGATGGAGTGAAGACTGACCGAGATACTTCTGACCTGCTTGCCAGTTCAAGATATAGTCTGTACATCTTATTCATCACTTTTGAGGTTTAATATGTTTATAATATCAAGACAAATTCTAATAGTAGCTCACTGATATGAATTATTATATGCATGAGTCATCATTTAGCAGGTTTGACTGTATTTCCCTACTTGATCAAGGGTGTCTCCAAGATATCTCATTATGTATATGCAAAATTCCAATCTCAATTCCAGTTCCATTATGTATATTCCAAAATCCAAAAATATCTGAAGCCCAAAATACTTCTGGTTCCAGTCATTTTGGAATAGGAATACTTAACCTGTGTGTGTATATATACAGTATAAATAAATAAATAAATAAATATATATATATATATATATATATATATATATATATATATATATATATATATATATATATACACAGTAATATGAAAACATTTGGGAACCCCTCTCAGCCTGCATAATAATTTACTCTACTTTCAACAAAAAAGATAACAGAGGTATGTCTTTCATTTCCTAGGAACATCTGAGTACTCGGATATTTTCTGAACAAAGATTTTTAGTGAAGCAGTATTTAGTTGTATGAAATTAAATCAAATGTGAAAAACTGGCTGTGCAAAAATGTGGGTCCCCTTGTAATTTTTCTGATTTGAATGCCTGTCACTGCTCAGTACTGATTACATGCAACACCAAATTGGTTGGATTAGCTCGTTAAGCCCTGAACTTCATAGACAGGTGTGTCCAATCATGAGAAAAGATATTTAAGGTGGTCAATTGCAAGTTGTGCTTCCCTTTGACTCTCCTCTGAAGAGTGACAGTATGGGATCCTCAAAGCAACTCTCAAAAGATCTGAAAACAAAGATTGTTCAGTATCATGGTTTAGGGGAAGGCTACAAAAAGCTATCTCAGAGGTTTCAACTGTAAGGAATGTAATCAGGAAATGGAAGGCCACAGGCACAATTGCTGTTAAACCCATCAGGTCTGGCAGGCCAAGAAAAATACAGGAGCGGCATATAAGCAGGATTGTGAGAATGGTTCCAGACAACCCACCGATCATCTCCAAAGACCTGCAAGAACATCTTGCTGCAGATGGTGTATCTGTACATCGCACTGTATAAATGTAATGAATTATTATTATTATTATTATTATTGCATCGTTCTACAATTCAGTGCAATTTAGACGAAGAACTTCTATATGCGAGGGTGATGAGAAAGAAGCCCTTTCTGCACTCACGCCACAAACAGAGTCACTTGTTGTATGCAAATGCTCATTTAGGCAAGCCAGATTCATTTTGGAACAAAGTGCTTTGGACTGATGAGACAAAAATTGAGTTATTTGGTCATAACAAAAAGTGCTTTGCATGACGGAAGAAGAACACCGTATTCCAAGAAAAACACCTGCTACCTATAGTCAAATTTGGTGGAGGTTCCATCATGCTGTGGGGATGTGTGGCTAGTTCAGGGACTGGGGCCCTTGTTAAAGTCGAGGGTTGCATGAATTCAACCCAATATCAACAGATTCTTAAAGATAATGTTCAAGCATCAGTCACAAAGTTGAAGTTATGCAGTGATTGGATAGTCCAACAAGACAATGACCCAAAACACAGTTCGAAATCTACAAAGGCATTCATGCAGAGGGAGAAGTACAATGTTCTGGAATGGCCGTCACAGTCCCCTGACTTGAATATCATCGAAAATCTATGGGATGATTTGAAACAGGCTGTCCATGCTTGACAGCCATCAAATTTAACTGAACTGGAGAGATTTTGTACGGAAAATGGTCAAAAATACCTCCATCCAGAATCCAGACACTCATCAAAGGCTATAGGAGGCGTCTAGAGGCTGTTATATTTGCAAAAGGAGGCTCAACTAAGTATTGATGTAATATCTCTGTTGGGGTACATAAAATTTATGCAACTGTCTAATTTTGTTATGATGCATATTGCATATTTTCAGTTAATCCAATAAACTTAATGTCACTGCTGAAATACTACTGTTTCCATAAGGCATGTCATACTGTATATTAAAAGGAAGTTGCTACTTTAAAAGCTCAGCCAATGATAAACAAAAATTAAAAAAATTAAGAGGTTCCCAAACTTTTCATATGACTATATATATATATATATATATATACACACACACACACACACACACACACACCACAAGGGGCGTTGAAAAAGTTTCCACACTTTTTTTTAACTCTATTTATTAATAATTTAAAAAAAAATTGCATCACTTCTCTACATAGTCACCTCTGTTTGCATATATATATATATATACAGTATACACACTGTAGTCATATTCTCTTTTAGTATTATGTTTTAATTTTGTCTCCTAATTAAAATCATACACTCTTTAATGTTGTTATGTCAAATATAAAATTAATGTTGAATTGGAGTTCAACTTACTCAGCTGAATTAGACAATTGCATAAAATATTATAATATTTCATTTCCTATAAAATATTTATAATTATAATAGATACATTTAAGGGTCAATTGTTGCACATTTCAGCTCATATCATTGGCAGAGTATGGTAAAAAATTAATAAACTTTATTTGTATAGTGTCTTTTTCTCATAGCAAACTAGCATATTAACTATTTGCCCATGTTCAATTGATAATAGTGTGCTGTCATTTTTTTCTCATTCAGGGAAATTCAGAGGCTGAATTTTCAGACCAAGCAGAAGGTACTGATGTGAAAAAGGTAGCAGGGCAGTCAGAGATGAAGGACCAGGAGGAGAAAACCTTTATGGCTAACCTCTACACGTTCATGAAGGAGAGAAGTACACCTATAGAAAGGATCCCTCACCTGGGCTTTAAACAAAGTAATTGTACACATCTTTCAAACATCAATAATATTTCGTTTAAATGTTTTTAAGTGCTTGTTTGAAGTAAATATGGTAATTAATATGTTCAAAGAAAATGTGTGCCCAATTAATTTTCAGATTTTCCATACCTCTTATAATATTTCAAAACACCTGAAAAATACTGAATACATGCAACAGGATACATAGTAAGGAAAACTGCTTTACCTTAAACTATTCTCTGGTCAGAATCCATGCTTTTAAAGTGTTGAAGGCAGCAAAATCAAATTTTGTATTAATTTCCAAGAAGGGCAGTGATAAACTGGGTGGTGCTATAGCACCATTGTTAGAGCTGTTGCTTTACTGCACCAATAACCTTAATTTGAATCACAAGCCATCCACTGTTTGTGTGGAATTGCGATTACTGCGATGACATTATGCTCGTGCCATGAAGCTGTAAGGTACAGAATTCGCACTGAAAGAAAATCATACATATATATTGTTAATGCTGTATCATGAAATGGAAATAGGAAGTACCATTTCATGCACTTACAGTTAAGTAAGTAATAAATACAGTATAAATTGGTGGTACTAAGTGATCAAAGCTTAGAAAATTTTAATATTTTATAAAAGTTAATTTAGATAGTCATTGTAACCCTAAAATTGGATTTAACAGTAAAGAAAATGGATGGCTGGATTAAGTAAGTAGTTTCATTGTTCCCAATAACATGGGAATTTTCAGTTTATATTTATTAAAACATACTGCCAGAAAGATTTGGAAAACAGATTATTATAAAGCAGTCTACTTTTTTTTTAGTAGATGTTTATCTAAATGCTTATTCAAGAGAAATGTGGATTTGTTGCCATTTGAACAGGAATATGTAATCTATTTTTCCACTTCATTATAAAGTATCATACCCTGTATTTGATTTTCTTGGAATATTTTCAAAGAGGGGTGACAAAGAAGCACAGTGATTATTATAGCTCACTTTTTCCACAATTTATTTCACAAGTACTCTGATTTTAACTCTCAGTCTAAAGATGTACACATTAAGTTGACTGATAAATATGTGATAAAAATTGTGAATTTCCCATTGGGATTAATAAAGTATCTATCTATCTATCTATCTATCTATCTATCTATCTATCTATCTATCTATCTATCTATCTATCTATCTATCTAAATATAAACTAGGTAGCTATGAGTATACAGTATGTGACTGACCAGTCTAAGTTGTGTAAGTGAAATCTTTGATGGATTGTCATCCCTTCTAATACTGGTTTCTGCAAGTTCACAAAAGAGATTGATTTATAGTATATTTCCAGCCTTTCAACAATATGTCGTTCTTTACATTTTCAATTACAGTACACATAACAAGAATGCAATATTTCTGGTAGATGACACTGAATGCCATGGGCTTATCATGTCAAACGGTGTAAAAATAAATGTATCATCTGATGGTTTTGGAGTCCTAACTGGGTATATTTTGTGTCTTGCAGTCAACCTCTGGAGTATATACAAGGCAGTAGAGAAGATGGGCGGCTACGACTCAGTAAGTACTATTTAAAAGCACTCAAACTATACTGTATAAGTGGCACTGCTAAATACAGTACTGTATATACACTTCTATTATTTTTTTTCTTTTTATTAATGTTACAAAATCAATGTGTCCTATGGTTAGTGTTCAGCATGGCCTCAGTTTTTATTCCATGTAACTGAGAGCTCAAAGCTCAAAATATGAATTTTTTTACTGTACTGTATAACAAAGCAGAAATACTTAAAGCAACACAGGTGAATATCCAGTATGCCAAAAGAAGACAAAGAGAAAATATTTGCATGCTAATTTGCAGTTCTTTGAAAAGACCTAGATAGGCCTCCTGTGGAAAGCTGAAACTGAAATACTTTTTTACTCTTAAACCCAAAGTAGCATTTAGCATTCATGCTTATCCTTTATTTGCCATCTGGGACATATTCACTTGCAGAGACAGAGGTGAGCACATGACCATAAGGCTCAAGATCATGGAGACTGCCGAGTGTACAAATAAAAAGACTTGCTACACCAACTCATTCGTCATCGTCTGACTCAAATGCTTCTTACAGCATTTTCTCTCAGTCCTAACATCTGCTTCATAAGAAATATCGGGATGCTAGGCTTAAGGTTGCCCATGTCCTACGCAATGGTTGGTTAGCACTAAGTGCCCACTTGGGTCTTTTGAAGAAGACAAATGACAAATGTTTGTGAACGATTTTTCATTAAATTAATAACAAATATTGTCAGGGTTATGTCTTCAAACCTGAACTATCACCTAGAAGTTCAATTTTGTACGTGATTGGCTCAAGAATAACCAATATATGCACAAGACTGAAAATTTACATCATTTTGCACTTCTAACTTACCCCACCAGAGGTGGAATTTCCAGACATAATTTCACAAGACAGATAATTTATTACATTATGTGTCCAAGACATATTCTTATTAAGAACAGTCATTTTCCATATCCTATACCCCAAGCAATGACTTATCACCATAGTTTATGTACCCCAGATAGAATCTTGTCAAGATAGGCATTTACTAAATACTGTAATATTTTCCTGACATAGTTATGTTAGATTCTGTTCTGTAAACTTGGAAAATAAAACCAAACCTTTGCATTATAAAACATTTTAAACTGAGAATTGTTAGCATAGATTGTTCAGATGCAAGAATCTGAACCAGCATACACTGAGAACAGTTATCACTTCTTCATCATCTTTTCTTTTCAAATGGGGTTTACAATAATTTAAAATGAAACATGGTCATCAAGTTGCTTATTATCACAGAGTGTGTTTGAAGCACAGCCGTCTGAACTGGAAGTTATGAGTGTAATGCTGCCATTATTGTGTAATACTTTAGTCATTCAGAAACATGCTGTGGCATTTTCATTTTTTTTATGTCTTGACTAGTTCTATGTTCCTTGAACTTGTTTATGTTGTGTTTTTTATGGAATTTATGCTTTATGTTTCTAAATATGTTTTTGTTTTCTTCCTTTATGTTAGTGTCTTCTGGATTATAAATCACTGTGCTTCTTTTAGTTGTCTCATGTTATTCATGATGTTGGATGTTAATGGAGAAGTATAGAGAAGTCCAGAAGAAGTTGCATTGTGTCTTTGTGGACCTGGAGAAAGCATATGACAGGGTACCTTGAGAGGAGCTGTGGTATTGTATGAAGAAGTCGGGAGTGGCAGAGAAGTACGTTAGAGTTGTACAGGATATGTATGAGGGAACTGTGACCGTGCTGAGATCTGCGGTAGGAGTGATGGATTCATTCAAGGTGGAGGTGGAATTACATTGGCTCTGAGCCCTTTCTTATTTGCAATGGTTATGGACAGGGTGACAGACAAAATTAGACAGGAGTCCCCGTGGACTGTGATGTTTGCTGATGACATTGTGACTTGTAGCGATAGTAAGGAGCAGGTTGAGGAGGTGCTATAGAAAGGGGAGGAATGAAGGTCAGTAGGAACAAGACAAAATACATGTGTGTAAATGAGAGGGAGGTCAGTGGAATGGTGAAGATGCAAGGAGTAGAGTTGGCGAAGGTGGATGAGTTTAAATACTTGGGATCAACAGCACAGAGTAATGGGGATTGTGGAAGAGAGGTGAAAAAAAAGAGTACAGGCAAGGTGGAATGGGTGGAGTGGCAGGAGTGATTTGTGACAGATGGGTATCAGCAAGAGTGAAAGGAAAGGTCTAACGACGGTAGTGAGACCAGCTATGTTATATGGGTTGGAGACGGTGGCACTGAACAGAAAGCAGGAGACAGAGCTGGAGGTAGCAGAGTTAAAGGTGCTAAGATTTGCACTGGGTGTGACGAGGATGGATAGGATTAGAAATGAGGACATTAGAGGGTCAGCTCAAGTTGGACGGTTGGGAGACAAAGTCAGAGGGGCGAGATTGTGTTGGTTTGGACATGTGCAGAGGAGAGATGCTGAGTATATTGGGAGGAGGATGCTAAGGATAGAGCTGCCAGGTAAGACGAAAAGAGGAAGGCCTAAGAGAAGGTTTATGGATGTGGTGAGAGATGACATGCAGGTGACGGGTGTGACAGAGCAAGATGCAGAGGAGAGAAAGATGTGGAACAAGATGATCCGTTGTGGCAACCCCTAACGAGAGCAGCCGAAAAAAGAAGTTGTTATTCATTATGCTTGTTGTGTTTTATGTACAGTACTGTATATTGAGCCCATGTGAGGAGGACTCCTGACACTGCAACTAATATAAAGCCAAATATGCCCCAGAGTTGGACTATATTTTTGGATTTAGATTTTTGGTTTAGCAGATTAGGTTTTGATAGCTTTGGATTGCCTTTCTTTTGTACTTTGTTGCATAATTTTTTAAGTATTTTTTAATTTGTAGCCTATTTGGAGATTTTGGTTTGTTTTTGGGATATTTTCTTTATTAAATTATATTTATAAATAAATATTGTTTCATTGTTTAATAGACTTGCTCTTTTTAACGCATTCAGGCCTTGTTGTAGTTTAAAGGCCTAGTTCTAGTAGGTAAACCTCAAATAAAATTAAAAGGGCACAGACTTCAGAACACATTTTTCTTAAGTAGTAATATGTAGCCAGTTTGTCTCTGAGGTTAGCTGTTTCATTTCACCAACATAATTACAGCACCAGTATGTCTTAGCTGACTTTCATACAAGCCTTGCTTTCCTAGTTATGTGGGCTGTGGTCAGCAAGAATTAAACATCTGACCTTTACCCATTTTTACATGCTCCACATAGTCTTTACCCTGCCACTCCATGGCCTCTCTGTGTGCTCAGAACTGATCTAGTTTTGAAGATGCATTTTGAAAAGAGGGACGATGTCATATTCATCTTCTAGCAGCCTCTACAGTAAGTTAAGTGTTGTCATCTTTCACCTAGTATCTGTAGACCTTCACCATATAAAAACAATTTAGACTCAGAAAAAAAACTTCTTTATTTCCTCTTCACTCTTTTCATATTTTTTTTACTAATTTTACCCATTCAATAGAGCTGCCATCAGAACACTTATCATCCACCCTTTTGGGATCACATTTGCAGTTTTTTTATTTAGAGTTACTTTAAAAAGAGTTTACTGGCCTCTTGGGAAAGCTTCCAGTTCAGCCACGTTTCACTGCAGCCAGAATTATGCATCCAGAAAGCAGAATTAGCTCAGGTACCAGGTGTGCAGCTTTGGGTTGGACTAGAAGACTAATTATACCTGGGTCTCAGCAAATGGGAATCTGCTGAGGGTGGCAGAACTAGAACTGAGTAGTCCGTTTATCTTTGTCTTCAGTATTCTGTTCCACAGGGATCTGTGTTCTGCTATGCCAGCGTGTGATGTTCAGCATCAGCTTTGGAAGCTTAGTGCAGAACTCACTCTGTAATGCTAATGTCAGAGACGTTTTCAGAACTGAGACAGCTTTTCCTTAAAAGCAAGATTGGGGAACTGAGGTATATCTGGGAATTAAATCAGAAGGATGACATAATGAGCCTAATAATTTATTTTCCATTCCAAATGTAATGTAAATTCCTTGATGTGCAGAACTCTAGTAATTATTTTTCTGAACTGTTTACTCACCTTTGCTTGTCATTACCCACAGGTAACTGCCCGTCGCTTGTGGAAGAATGTGTATGATGAGCTAGGAGGAAGTCCGGGAAGTACCAGTGCAGCGACATGCACACGCCGCCACTATGAAAAGTAAGAACTGAGGCTTATCCCACTCTTGGACAACAGTTGTACATAAAAACTGTTCAACAACGTATACAATAGTTCCATGTAGACTGCTTACTTATGTAATTAATTGAAGACCGACCAACAGGTAAGACAGCTGTTTAAGGGTAGACTGAACAACAACTGTGTCATTTGTTAAGCTGGTGTGAAGTCTGGTATTTATTGGAAGACTGAAACATGGCTAGACATGTTTTAATTGAAACACTGACCAGCTCCTCCGCCAGCTATTTAACATTTGAACCAGCAGCTCGATCAGTTAAGCAAAACACTAAGAGCAGCTGATTTGGATATTTAATGGTATACTGACAAACAGTTGGGCAAGTTGCTTGCTGGGAATAACCCCTTCAGCAGATTGAATGACATCATCAGTTTGGTCACCTCTGTGATTTATTCGACCTCCAATTACTGTATCAATGTAATTCAGAGAAAAGTGGACCAGCTGTTAAGCTTGCTGATTTTTGGAAAGCTGTTCATGATTTGATTATTGCATTTTTTTTAGTGGTAGACTGAGTATCTGATGCTACTTGACTCTTCTTTTTCTGAAGGCTGGTTTTGCCATATGAACGCTGGCTGAGGGGTGAAGAGGACAAACCTCTGCCTCCCACTAAACCCCGCAAGTACCAGACCACACCCAAAGAGGTAAAGGGTATGAAGACAGAGGTGAAAAAGAAGAAGGACCAGCAAGAGAAGAATTACAAAGCCAGTGATGGTGATAAGGTACATTTCCTTTCTTAAATACTGGATGTTTCTCTTCTAAGATCTGAATATCTGTTATACAAACATATATCTTATGAACAATTGGACAAGAAATTGTGAAATCTGTATGCAATCTAATATCTACATGATGTTTATTTGATTGGTTCCTAGATGCAAGAGATAAAGGAAGATCACCCAAGGTGTGAATATAGGATATGCTTGCATAGTTCCCATGGGTCAGCTCAGCTGAAAACACAGGATAGTCTTGGTTCTAATGGATCACACAACCAGAAAGAGATGGAGGATGCAACAAATGTGAGACTTCATGATGAATGTGAAAGTTCACTCAAGAATAAACATACAGGCATTTGTCCACTTCCTGCAGGCTCTCAGGATTGCCTGTCAGGCATTTCCTACCCAAGCTCACAGCCAATCAAAAGTTTAGTGTCCAGCTTCCAATCTAAATCCAGCCATGGAGCAGGAATTTCACCTCTTGTGAAGAAGAAGCTTGCAGCCCAAGCAAGTAGTGCCAGCACCTTTAATTCCCTGCAGGAGGAAGCTGTGGAAAAGGGGGCTGACAGCCAGCGATTGTGTTCTAGCCCAGAGGATGACTCTGGGAGGCCATCTGTTATTCACCACACTCAACTTCCAGAGCATCCCAGGCCAACTGACTCCAGCCGGACCTCAGAAGATGGATCGCCGATACCTGCTTCCTCACCAAGTTTGTCATCGTGTTCTACCTCGGAGGATTCCTTTTCTCAGCCAGAGGATAACAAGATAACACCAGAAAGATCTCGCCCGTCAGCATACATTGGTAGTTTTACATCAGTGCCATTTGCTAATGGTGTGTACAAACCCCTAAGTCATTATCCGAGTAAAGAACATCCCAGCTACCTACAGCTCCCAAAGACCTATCTGGATGATACATCTTACAAGACTGCAGGTAGCAGGACCTGTGCACAGTCAGACTCAGGTTCTCTTATCTCACGAGAGCAAGCAACAGACATGTCCTTGCCCCGAAATGCCTGGAGTAGAGGCGGGAAAGAGCAACACAGGATACCCTCACCCAAATGTAACCATCATGCAGCTTCTTCTTCAACTTGTAGTCCTAAAGCTTGCTGGGTACCTCCAATGCCTCTGTCCAGTTTCACCAAGGTGAAACCAAAAGCTGGTGAAGCCACTGCCTATAGCTTTCTGTCAGGAGGTGCAATATCTCATCAGGGCTTCAAACTACATGAAATGCAGAAACGAGCTTTGGAGGATCCAGACCCTGCCGCAACATATACAAAAAAGTTTAAAGTAGTGCCTCCTTTGCCGAAAAACTCTGTAAACATGAAGGACAAATTAGAACCTGGAATTGTTAAGCCATTTGCCACTCACAAACTGGTGCAGCCGCAGGCCAGCCTTGCCCTTCCAGCTCTGCTTCCTTGCTATGACCAGGCTAGACCCATGGCCTCAACTTACTCACTGGAGCAACTGAAAAACTTCTCTTTGCTGTCTCCTCCTCCCAACCCTTATGTGTACCCTTCACTGCCAGCCCATCTGGCCCTACCTGCTTCTGCATCTCAGCTCCCAGAGTCAGTCTACCACTACATTGGAGCCACTCCATTCGTCCCCCAGTATGAAGCCAGCCGCCGTTCCCGTCTCTACTCCATCCCCCTTTGCTTTTCTCAAGCAGGTTATGCTTTACCTAGTTTGCACCAGATGTACCCAAACACTAAACTATCCTAAGCCTGCCTGCTATACTTCAGATGAGCAGCTGTAACTGTGTAACCAAGCAGGTCCACAAAAGGCCAAAAAACTGGAGGGATCTCCTCTCTCCAAGACAATGGTGCTGCTATTTTGTTGTTAATTTTTATTTTCCATTTATTTTTCTGAATAGAGTTACTGTTACTGATTGCAGGAAACATTGAAACCAATCAGACTGAGTATAAAAGAAAGCCTTCGGTTAGACTAAAGTCTTTACTATGCAGACTGCATACTGTTCTTGTTACTGTATTTGGGTTTCTTTGCTTTTACAAGAAAAGCATTCCTCACAAATTTCCGTATCGCCTCGTCGGCCCACTTCAGGAGGATCTGTCCCCCACGCTGTCACCTGGAGCACTTCATTCTCTCGGCTAAATGCGATGCCACAGGCAGAAAACTGCCATTTCCAAGTGAGCAGTGATGATTCACCAAGAAGGAAAAACAAACTAACTCATTTACATTAAGTGACTTATTCATTCTGGGGGAAATCTTGCTGCACGTTTTATTTATTATAAAATATACTCTTGCATTTCTAATTTAACTATTGAGTCAGTTCCTATTTTGGAAGGAAAAAAAATCAAATGGTTAAAAATAAATTATGGAAAGGATGGATTCTTTGAGTTTCTTTTCTTTGATATACCAGAGGCAGTGGAAAAAAACTTTTAAGAGCCTTTGTCTTTCCCAGTAAGGTGTAATAATTCAACTTGACTTGAAGTTTGGGTGTGCAATGTGTTCAATACAGTATGTGGCTCTTAAAAGAATATATACCTGTACTGTATATTTTATTTTATAGCAATAAAGTGAATCTGACTTTTATATTTTAATGTTAATAATGTATCATCTATTCTGTTTCATAAAAAAATGCCGGCATTGATTTTGTAACTGCTATAAGATACTATGTATATTTGAAAGGGAAAAGTGAGGAGGTTTTACCAGTTATATATTTTTCATATAAGATTAAAAAAAACTAAGTTTTGTATGTATTTGCTATGATTTGTCTTAAAAATGTTAAATTAGGTCTGTAAAAATGAGTTTACACATAGGTATCATTTTAGGCAGCTTTTTCTTCATTTGACAGTGTATTTCAGATTATTTCATATTCTTTCAGCATTTATATATTCAATGCAGAGTCGCAATGAAGCAGAGTATGAAAAAACTAAACAAAAAAGACTGTCCACGAATGACCTCTAGTGGACAGTATTGGCAATACCTCAAAGTTTCTGTGAGATACTTGGTAATCCTAAAGAATTTAAGGTGCCATGTACTGCAAGTCCTGGACCCCTTGTTATACTGCATTTTTTGGTACATTTTTAGTTAACAATTTCAAGAACGACTGCTACCTGGCACTTACATTACGCTGCATGTGGCTGGTAGTGACACATTGAGGTACCAGGGTGCCACAATCCAGGTTGTTGAGTCCGTCATCCTGTAACCTTTATTTTACTGATCCCTACTGTGTATATTTTTTTCAAAGAAACTTACTGAGTTATAATGCCACGCCAACTACTGGCATCACACGCAGACATACAGTAGCTGTCTGATGTGCTCTACATGTTCTGCTTCAAGCCCATCTCCTCCTAGGCTGCCGAGTCTTTCCTTCCAATAACTTTAATAAAGTTGAACTCTGGATCATTAAAAGCAGTATGTGTTACAAAATGGGCACTGTAAGCATTATTAGTTCCTTCTGAAACAAAACATGGAATAAAGTGCAACATAATTGTAATATATGTAAAATATTAAAAGGCAATGAATGAACTGTCCATTTCCATTTTGGACATGCTTTGCGCTACCAGGTCAGTTTTAGTCTGAGCTTTATCTGGAAGAATTGGGCACAAAGCAGGACATAATCCTGAAGTGGGCACCAGTTTATCACAGGACATGTATACACACACCCCAACACTCACTCATACTGGGCCAGTTTAGAGCAGCCATTCAATCCAAAATGCATGTCAGAAGGAGACAGGTGTATCTGGAGAAAAGCCAACGCAGGCATGAATAGAACATGAAGCCTCCACACTGATAGTAGCCATGCTGGGATAGGAACAAAGAGCCCAGAGCCGTCTAGTCATTTAGTTTGGAGAAAACAGTCAATACTGTGGATTCAGAAACCATTTGGACCCCTTCACTTCCTGCACACTTTGATTGTGGGTGTCTACGGAGAGTTCTTTGGACTTCATAGCTTGGTTTTTGTCCTGATGTGCGGTGTGAATTGTGGGACTTTATATACATAGGTATGTGTCTTTCTAAACGATATTCAGTCAGTTCAGTTTGCCCCAGGTGGACTCCAGTGAAGATCTAGACACATCTCAAAGAGAATTAAAGGAAACAGGATGCACTTGACCACAATCTGGAGCACCACAGCAAAGGGTCTGGACTCTTCTTGACAGGAGAGACTTTCATGGGTTACTGAGTGTAGAGACTGATTGGAATAAATGGCAAATGTATCCATTGAAAACTAAATCTACAACACAATAAATTGTGGTGAGGAATAAATCGGGGCAAGGGGATCAAAACATTTCTAAAGGTTTGAGTGTTTCCAGGACCACACAGCCTCAAAAATTGTGAAATGGAAAAAGTTGGGAACACTGGAACCCTTTCTGGAGCTGGCCACAAAATGCCTCGGCCTGAGACGTAACCAAGACCATGTCTGACGTGTATTGTCAGGTATGAAGTGGAAACAACAAAGTTCAGTGAAGCTCAAGGAAGACTCTAAGCTCAATCATTAGCAAATGTGCTACAAACCTCAAGCACTGTCGCTAGAAGCAAGAAGGAGCAGAGGCAGAAGAGGTGGATCTGAGACAAGGAGGACTGATGGTGGCAGTTTACACTGAACAGGTTCACCCAGAGATACTCCATTGTAATATACATTCACATCTACGGACCCCCCTCCTTGCCCTTGAAAATCGTTTACATTTACAAGTGTACATACTTTGAAAGGGGATGCCACACCACACCAAAACTTTAAAGGAAGACCACATCTACAAATGAAACTCAAACATCTAATAATGATAATATACACTCAGATTTTCACTCAAATGTTTTACTGTTTGAATTCAAGAGTACACTATCCTGTAAAATTGTGTTCTGCTATGGCCATCAACAAAAACCAAGTCACTAGGAAAAGCTGGAATCGATCTAATGCAGGAACGTTTTACTCATGAGCGACTGAGTAAGCAGTCCCAGAGGCCTACTATCATTATTTGACTGGCAACGTTTGAGGTATAATCGGTTACATTTCTTTTTGGTTTTCAAATGAGAACACAGGCAGGTGAAGTGACTTGCTCAGGGTCACACAGTGTCAGAAAGGGGATTTAGACCCACAGCCTTAGGGATTCAAATCCTAAGCCTTAACCACTACACAACACATCCCTTTGTTTAAAAAAAACAGAAGCATTGTGTACGGAGAAGTAGTTAGTTAGTTACATAGTATACTTTGATGCATCTGAATAACCAACAGCACTACAACCGAGGAAATTTACCAGGCCAAGCTGGGTAACTCAGCAAGTCGTAAAATAAAATGTTTACTTGCAGAACAGTAGCGCTTGAAGTGGGAAATCTTGAAGAGGTCGTTTCACATTTGTAATTGTGCCCATGATTAATAATTTATATTTAAGGAAAGCGTCAACTAAACATAATAGAAAAAGCAAACCCATAAATCAGGCTGCCAACACATTCCACCCGCCACAAACCAGCAATTCCATTTTATTCTTTTGCTGGATGATTTACAAAACTCAAAAAGCATAAGGTTTGAATTCTGGCTTGGTTGTCACCCACATGGAGTTTGCAAGTTCTCCCTTTGCATCTGTAGGTTTTCTTTCTATATTCCAAAGACATCCATCTGTAAATTGACTTAAGGAGTGTGTGTTTGTGCCCCCAAAAAACTGGAGCCTTCTCCAACGTTAGTTACTGCTTTTTGTTTGATGTTGTCGGGATAGACTATGGACCACACAACCCTAATTTGAGTAAACAGGAACATACAATGGACAGCCCAAAAAAAAAAAACAATGGAGGCAGTCAAAAGAACAGAAAGACAAAAGTCAAAAAGATTCTGAGATAGTTAACGTCATGGTCTTACTGTCAAATGAAGGACGGGTATTGTTTGGAAACCACAAACATTTAACAGGTACCATGAGTCAGCTGACTTGGGCATTGAAATTACAGAAATTTGAAACAAGCACTGAGACTCTGATGGTACCACGAGACGCAGTCTTGGAAAAGCTTGGCTACTCAAACAGTTGGTGGACTGAGTGGCCTCCACATTGATCTGGAAAATACTCCATTTTTATTGCAATGTAGTAATCAATGGAATTAAAAAAGGGCAAGGAATAACTAGAAAATGTCACAATAGAGGACCACCACGGCCCTGGACACACAGGTTAGATGCTGCCCACTTCTGGGCTCCAGTCATGTGATGTTGCTGGCACTGCACATCTCCAAAGGCCTTCCTCTTCTGCCCAAGACTTCACTTCACACTAACCGACTGATCACTCCGTTGCCTACATGGGCTGCTTTTGTTTTTTTACTTTGGGTTTGTAATTGTTGCCTTTAAAGTTAATATGTAATATTGTTTGAAAGAATGACTTGAACAGTTGAAGTAATGGAAGAATGTATTAGCATTGAATGATTATTCTCCAGCAGACCCCCGTGACCCTGTTAGGATAAGGCGGGTTGAAAAATGACTGTTTTATAAAGTTTTATAAAGCAGAAGCCGTTTTTGCTTTAATCACACACCTCAGTGGGCCCAATGCAGAATGCTGGTGTTGACACAAGAAAATGTAAATTACCAAATTATGAAGAAACTTTACGGAGTGGGTGTAATGGGTGTCTCTAAACGACGAGCCATGAAGTGGATGGCCATTTGTCAGGTCTCCAATGCCCATGTACGGGTGAAGAGCGCCATACAGAAGTGAACCAGGCTGTCTAGACATCGCTGCTGTTCAGGTGTGTGTGTGTGTGTGTGTGTGTGCATTCACAAATGTGTCCTTAATCATCCACATAATATTTACAATTGCCAAGCAGCTTAACACCCGTTTATCAGATGCAGGAGTTGTGATACATGGCTGCTGTAAATTGAAGTAACACAATGGAGTCACTAACATCTTGCCGAGCTCACACCCCGACGATTTTATAGCATTCTGGGAAAGACTGATCCTTAAGGAGGTGCATACCCCTCAAGTAATGTCTCAGTACCTTAAAATCTTCTTATACCCTTTTAAAAGACTAGAGGGCTCCCCTCAAACGTACCCCAAGGAGTTTGTGATCGCTCCTCCGACACCCCACTTACATGGTGAAAGAATGGGAAACAGTTGTTTTTTTTACCTCCTCTGTGCTCTATCAGCTGCTGGCTTGCTGCGGTTGCCGTGCCGTGTGATCTGCATTTCACGTGGCGTACTTCGAATATATGCACCTAGGTGATATGACAGATCTCTTTTCACTTTTCCTCAATATAGCATTGAATTTTGATTCCTTGTTTGGAATTACATCGTGACAATGCAACGTCTAACTGCCCGTGAGTGAATATCATTTCTTTCTCTCTACATGAAATGCGTCTGACGTAACCACGCAGGACTTTTCCAAATCTCTTTGCATAAACTCTTGCCTTGTGGTTACATCACTGGGCACGAAGACTCGACTCACAGGACGTGAAAGTGTCTCTGAGACAATCACGTCTCGTCTCCTTCCAAATTTTTATTTTTCTTTATAATAGAGAGAAACCCTTAACCTAAGGATCAATTACTTCAAATATCTGAAGTACAAGAATACACACAAACAAGAAAAGAGGTTAAGAATTATAATGCAGGAACGCTCAACTCAAATAAAGGTCATGCCTGCCTCAACTGTAAGCAGAGTGGAACACGTTAGAAGTAGTCAACAGAATTCACAAGCAGAGCTCACGACTGAACGACCGATGAGAACAGACCATTCAGCCCAACAAAGCTTTCGCCAGTTGTGTCCTCCTAATTTCTCCAGTACAACAAGTCGAGTTTTAAAGGTCCCCAGAGTCCTCCTCTCTAACTACTACTAATTTATTCCAATGTTTTTATGGTTCTTTATGTGCAAAAAACACTTTTCCATTTGTGTGAAATTCACCCCCAACTTCCCACTGTATTCAACTGCTTTTAGTAAAGATCTCAATTTAAAGCAACGGTCTTTACTGTTATAACTCAGCCCTTCACTCATGGCACCTGTTTCTCTCTATTTGTTTAAACACTTGGGTTCAGAACTCAAATCCGGAAAGTTTTTTATCTGAAAATTAATTGGTTAGATGTGTGGGAATTAAGACTGCAGCTTATGCTTTACCTCTGTAATAATTGTTATGCTTGTACTTTTTCACTCGTGTTCTTTCCTTGCGGGGTCTACCATTTTCTTTTAGTTGTTTACCATCTTCATCTTCTCGTCTCTACTCAGTTCCAGGATAAAAAACAAAAGCAAAAACAGCATGTTTAAGAGTACTAAAATGCCATCACTTTATTTCGATCAGAGACAGCACAACATACAGTACTTAAGAGTGCAGTAAACAGCTAAATGGAATTGCAGAAGTATTTTTCGTCCCACATCCATGAACAACTTTACTTTTAATTAAAATGAAATCCTTCTGGAGTAATTTAACAGCTTTGAATAAAAAGTGTGTTCCCTTCACAAGAAGTTCAAGACTAATGGGGTAAGGAATGTGGGACGAGTTTGTAATGTGCACCACAGGAGGGACAGCGCTGAGGGTCTCCTTGGTGTAACCAGAACCATATTATGGCTGTATTGTCCTCCTCACCTGCAAAATGAAAAAAATCAAAAGATTGAGATGAGAAATTTTGTGTACATATGTATTGCATGTCAAAGCTAAAAACAAACACCCAGAATCATACAAAAGTACCAATCTGAAAATGTTTGGGGTTTCATTACATCAATAGTTTGTGCAAATGACTGGGGAGGGGAAAAAAAATCCAGTAATTCAGGGTAAGCGTTGCCTTTTGCAATTCAGCCTAAGATTGTCCAGTGGCAGTGAACTGATAAATCTCTTCATATAAAACTTGATGATGAATATTTTCAGCAGGCCATATAGTTTGATTTGAATGATGCCAGCTACGTGCCTGGCAGCAAGTATTAATTAAGGCAACACCTTTTGACATGCAGATAATATATCAAACAAAGCTTCATGGGTAAGAAAATGTGACAAGTGAGCCAACCTGGAAAGTAAGGAGAAAGCTGGGAAAACTCCATGTTAACAAGACTGCAGGTTCCAAAAGGTTTTCAAACAAATAACACTTGGACCTATTTTTAAAGGTTTTACTGAAAATAAAAAACCCTTCAGAACAGGAGATATTGGGGTTTGAAGTTTGTACGGAAAGAGATGCAGGAGCAGAGCAGACGAGTAAAAGTACTCATAAGAAAAACATGGAGGACAAGCTGCGACAGAGATGTATGGACTTACATGAGTAAAATAACTCCCTATAAACAGAGAATCCCCAACAAAAGGAAAAACCAGGACAGAGCTGAAGAGTTATGGTTATCTTCCTTCTCTCCGTCAAAAAGACTTCTTTACACCTTTCCATCACTCTTCAAACCATACTTCCTGAAAGCCATCATTACCATCTCAGAGTTTAACGTAAATGTCCTCTCCTTATTACTGCATCCATCCAAACCAAAATGCTGCCCAAGTGATGCCGCACTCCTTACCCTCACATAGGAATGTCCACTCCCCACAGCCTGTCAAAAACTACTGACTGAGTGAAAGGACAGCTATGAAGGTTCTATACTAGCAAGACTAAAGATGCTGATATTGCTCAAGACATGCACCAGCCAATGAGGATACTCAGTCTAATTCTCAGCCTACACAAGACCTATTCCCATCTTGGTAGGTCAGGTAGCCATGTATAAATCATTCTTTCCCTTCTTTGGTGTCTTTAAGACAGCTGATAGAAGAAAAGCTATGCTCAATGAATGTAAAACTGGCCCTCAGGTCACCCTGCAAAGATCAGAATTTAAATACAATACAGAGACATGCCACCTGCAGAAGTTCTTAGGTGATTCTGTATTCATGGTTTGTACAGGTGAAGGACAAGGGGAATTGGACAAGGCCTGGCAGATAAATCAATTGTGCAGGCTAAGTTATCTGCGTCTAAACACAAACAAAATGTTCCAGTGGTTAACGTAAACATATACCTGGGGAAACATCTGGACAGAAATCTGGATTGTGCTGCAAATGTACATAGATACATTCTCAAAAGCACTTAATCCAGTTCAGTGGATTCCATAGCCTATCCTGGCAGCACTGGTTATAGGGCCAGGAAGAACCCTACATAAGGCAGCAGTTCAAAATAAGATGGACAAACACACCCATCCTCACACCTGGGACAATTTAGAGCCATCAATCATCTGGCTTATGTGGGAAAACTAGAGTAACCTGGGGGTAACCACAATGTATGGAGGGAATGCACACTCCATTTAGCCAAAAACCAGGAGAGGTATTCATACTCTGGTCTGTGTATTCACGAGAAATGAGCATCAACCACTGCATCATAATGCTACCCAGGGTTGTACATACTTGAGCAATATTTTTAAATGGTCAACACCTGGTGAATTTATGGAGGTGGGTATAGTTCTTTTGCTTATGAGAAACATTTCTACATATGTTCCGTCTGTGACTGCCAATTTTACTTTTTATACAATGACACGAGAATAGGGATGCCAAAAAAAACTTCATACGGTAATCAGGAAAGTCGTCTCTGTTCAGGGAATTAACATGGACTCTCTGAAAGCAGAAGCAGAAAGAAGGATGTCGGGTATCCCATGTCCTAGCATGAACAATGCCTTATATTTTCTGCAAAATAACTGTTTAACCAGTTCAGCACATTCACCACAAAGCCAATTCTACCAAAGTGCTCTAGGAAGCATTATCACAGGTATTTTTTGCCCAGATGCTATTACATAAAAAAAAAAAACAATCTCTGGCTACTCCATTTAACTTCATATCAATGTGGATTATGGATACAATTGATATTTTGTTTACCTTGATATATCATCCTCAATGTAGTCTATGTTGTGTTCTGTCTGCTGTAACACTTAAAATTTTCTTTGAAATCAGTATTCATCTACAGAAGCTAAACTTGTTTACAAATAATTGAAAGTGCTGTTGAATTATTTAAAGGAAATGCTAAAAGTGAGATGCAGGCTAACTCAATCACGCTTAACTGATGCTAAACATGGAACTCTCCTAAGGGTCAGTTATACTATTATCCCTTAGTTTTTCAGAAATGTGAACCTTCAGAACTTTGAATTACCTGACACTGACAAGTTTTGTGAGTGACCTGTCTGCATGCCAATATACCTTATACAGGAGAATCATGCTATCAATTACATTGTAAGCTTCTAAACCCACAATAATTCTTAAATACTGGTGGGTACAGTAAAATGGCCACCACAAATTCAATTAGTCAAAATTAGGGTCAAGAAGCTGCATGGGGTTTATACTCCATTAGTTAAACATATTCTGTTAACTTCAAGTTAAATCAGTCTAGTTTATATATATATATAAAAAAAAAATCATTCTGACTGCGGTTTACTTATCTGCAAAAAAAACGTTCTGTATGTTTATGATGCCAAAGTTAAAATAAACAAACCTACTGTACAGCACCATCACAAAATTAAATCATTATGCTGTACAGTATCTTATACGAAAATGTGTACAGTCTTGGTTGAGGTTCAAGTTCAGACTAAACAGAAATCATATCTTTATGATGTTGGAAATTCAGCCTTAATATTTAATAATTTGCAACTGTAGAAATATGGTAAACCTCCACTGAAGACTGCTACTACATTTCTGGCTAATATTTTAGCATTATTTGAAAAGCTAAACAAAATAAGTACACCTAAAAATAAAACAGATGTATAAAGCAGAACTCCAATATTCAATAATAATATAAAAAAAATATAAATATAAGAAACACTAAAAACATTTACACTTGTTACTCATTGTTTGGGATCTGCAGTACTTATTTGCAACCCTACACCCAAACAGCCTTCCATTTCCAAGAAAAATGACCTTCTATTAAACAGACCTGCTCACTTTAATTTTGAACATATACACTATGAATCAAAAGATTTACAACACCTCATTTTTTCCAGCTTTCCTTCAAATTTTATCAGTTGAAATGCAATGAATGACCTAAAATGGTGAAAAGGTTAGCAGTAAACTGCCTAACGTTTATATTTAAAGTTTAGGTTAGCAAAAACTGAAAAAGGAAATTTCAGAATATTACAAATGGGCCTTCTTCAGGGAACAACTAATAGGTTACAACCTACAGATGTTCTGCAGCAATTAAAGTAAATTAAGCAGTGCTGCGGAATACTTAAAAACCTTCTGTCTCTCTTAAAGCAGAGCTGGTAGAGACTGTGTTAATACACCCTAGAAAGTTATAAACTCTAGCAATAATGGCAAGAAAATGGCAATTAACAAATGTGAAAGAGTATATTTACCCTTAGAAGTGTAGGACTTTCATTTAGAGAAATTACAAAAAAAAAAAAAAATTCAAGTGTCAGTGAGTACAGTGGTGTCCTACACAATCTAAAGGCAAATGCAAACTGGAAGAAACTCTGATATGAAGAGATATGGCAGACCCAAGTGACAACCCAACTGGAAGACAACTTTTCGAGGGTCACCTGCTTGCATGTAGGCACCTCATAGTACAATGTCTAAAAATGTGAGTTTATCACTACATATTTATATGTGCTTGACAAGAGATTGCCATTACAGTAGGCAGTATATATTATGGCTGGGATCCACTCGTAAATCGGTGTCAAAAACAGTTGATACTTGATCAAGTAAAAAAAATTTACTACACTGTAAATTTCTTAAAATAAAAACTTACAAATACAGCCAACAATCCTTTTATCTGTTACTGATGGAACAAGGTGTGGGTCTTCTTTGGTCCCTGCATAATGCTTGGGCTTAAACATGCTGTAAGGATCCTAAAAAAGAGAAGCAAAAGAATTAAGATCTCTCTCACTTAGCAAGTTACTATTGTGACTTCCACCAAAAAAGGTGAGGTGTAAACAGGAAAGCAGTCTTTAGCTGCATATTACAATATCTACGCATTGAACACTGATAGAAATTGGTACAAACATCTCTGATTTACCTCTCTACATTAAGGCCATTACCAACTTACTTTTCCATCTTTGGAGGCTATCAAGATTTTCTTCTCCAGACCTGTAGCCTGTTCTTCATCTGTTGGGATTCCTGTTAATTTTAAAAATGTAGGCAATCAATTGAAAAGCACAATTCAAGGAATACTACACACAAAAATAATCATTTTTATGTTACTTCCCCAATGTAGTTTGTAGTGGTGGCCAAAAAAAATAAAAAATTTAATCTCACATTTTCATGGAGAAAAACAAGACAAAGATTCTGATTAAACAGGACCCAATGGTAACCAATGCTGGACAATGGCAAACAATGAAAAAAACATCCATCCATTATCCAACCCACTGTATCCTAACTACAGGGTCACGAGGGTCTGCTGGAGCCAATCCCAGCCAACACAGGGCGCAAGGCAGGAAACAAACCCCGGGCAGGGCGCCAGCCCACCGCAGGGTGCACACACACCCACACACTAGGGACAATTTAGGATCGCCAATGCACCTAACCTGCATGTCTTTGGACTGTGGGAGGAAACCCTCGCAGACACGGGGAGAACATGCAAACTCCACGCAGGGAGGACATTCATAAGAAAAGAAAAAAAAACACATTCTAATCACACTTGTGTTCCATAATCCACATGTCCGTTACTCATTTGTATGCTCAAAGGTGCATAATGCAAGTTATTTTGCTAAAAAAAATTAATACTTCCTGAAAACTCACCATACAAGACAAACAAAAAGATGCTTTCAAATATACAGAGCTTTTAAACATGAAGACTGGATTCTTGCAAATGAGGGGGGCAGATGACCAATTCAGATGCACAGTACTATGGGAAAGAGTCTTTTCTATTAATCTTGAACCCCGAGTTTGAAAAGTATTAATAAAATTATAGCAGAACATGAATGTATTCTGCAAATTTTGAGTATACGACAGGACAAGTGGGTTATGTGACACAAGTTACATTAGCATTTTTCTTCCCAACCTGGATGTTTTTCACATCGTTTCATCGTTTAATATTGTCCAGCATTGGTCATCACTGGTTCCTGTTCAACCAGAATCTTTATAATGTACTCTCACCATGAAAACATGAGATTTAAAAATTTTTTCTCAGCCACCACTATAAACTACACTGGGTAAGTAACAAAATAAAAATATACATATAATTTTTGGGGGGTGTACTCCTTTTAGTATAATGTTTGCTTTAATATAGGGCAGTCACATGCACATTCAAATGTATCTAATATTCGAATTTGAACTATACAGTAAATATTCCACTTTTAAAACATAAATTTCAACCCCCCCCCACCAAGCCATGCATAACCTCCAGGGACAGTTACCTTAACAACGTAGATTTTACAAGATGACATCTTGGTTGTACTTGTGAATCTCTTAAGATGTATTTAACACATATTCAAAAACACTGGAAATAATATGTACTGGTAATGTTCAGTGCACAAGTCACACTTTTTGATTCTCATGACAGCACTTACCATTGAAACATGATCAAATGAATAATCCACAATATCAACGTTTCTTACCTCATCAGTGTATAACAACTACACTAGAATGCCCGCAATGGCCGAAGTAAATGTCCCTGGAATATACCGAAATATTTCTCTTTCAAAACCCACAACACAATTCACGTGTAATGGTTCTTTTACCCAACACGATATTTAATGTGATCTTTCTTTTACAAAAGAAACAGGATTACTAACACGTTATAAGAACCGGAGCTGCAAATTACATTCTGATAATGATTTTGACCTCCGTGAATATTAACCTGGGCTTGTATTTATGTACATGTCTTATGTAAATATTGATATATTAATCAAAAGCTCCTTAGTCAAATCTTCTTCCCGACACTGAATGCATTTCACAAAAAAATCACATTTAAAAAATATTCGCTTTAATTTCAGTTCGCTTCGTCTTGGCCCGCTCTAATGTCATTGCCCAGGCCGCAACTCGCCCTCTCCAATCCGCCGGTAACCCCTTTCCTCTCCGCAAATATCAAAGTCAGCTCCCTCACTCATGCCTTCTTACCTCCAGCTGCCATGCCGCGGGTGAAGACTTGGCCCCGAGCTGAGGCAACCCGACATGCCGCAACGCGGGCAGCAGAGCTCAGCAATAACCTTGCAGCCATATCCAAGAAGCCGGAAAAGACGAATGTGCAAGGAAATACGCATGCGTAGTACGATGGTGTCTGATGACGTCTGAAGCTGCAGCTACCGATCACGTGACCGTGACTTGGCAGTGGTACTGGATCAAAAGTGTTGCCGCAATAGGGACAGGGCAGGTTTGAGAAAATCACTACTACGACTTTAGGGGAGTGTTTTATTATCGAGGGCAAAAATATTGGGGGATATCTTTAAAAGAAGGGGGATTTTTTTCATGTAAATTACCTTCCTGAGGAAATAGGCTCCCATAACTTCTACATCTTCCACTCCAGTAAATGTTTGATGAAAGCATCATCCAGCAATAGGCAACACATAACACGTTGTAACAACCACCTGTCATTGCTTCGTCCACTCATCTCAAAGTTCATGTACAATTGGTTAGAGGTCTGAGAGAGATTTGGTATTGATGAGCCACCTAACAGCTGTACACTTGCCCTGCCCCAGCCTGTACTCTCTCTGTTAATTTATCGAACCTTATTAAATAGTAAACGCAAAGGCAAGTCCAGTGGTGCTATTAGCTTGCTGTGTTCCGTGAAGACGTTGGCTTAGCTTAACTAGATTAGAATCAGATCTTTTGATTACATTTCAGTATAATAATCATCAGGTGCAATGACAACTCCCAAAACATCAAACTACAAGTACAGATTCAGCAGTCAATGGAGTACAAAACTAAGTTTATAGGTAATATTGTTATTATTAAAATGGTAACTTTGATTTTCTGAAAGTTTTGTTTACTTAAAATATTGTATTTTGGGATAAGCACTATCTTGGGTTATTGTGTTTTAAAATGAATTTATCAGAGCACAGGACACTGCATTTACAATGTTTACAATGGTGTTTCCAGAGATGTATGTACAGTAGGTTCATTAAATTTTAATATCACTGAGTTATTTTCACTAGCATGGCTGTTTATTAAGTCAAATATTTTAACCTATTTTCGATAACAAAAGGTGCCAGTTATTTGTGAATATCCTCCTAGTATTGCAGCTGGTATAAAAATATTTTAATACATTGTTAACTAACTAGATTAGGCTAGATCAGGGGTTCTCAATCACAGTCCTGGAGGGCCGCAGTGGCTGCAAGTTTTTGTTCTAACCCGGTTGCTTAATTAGAAAGCAATTCTTGCCAATAATTTAATTTCATGGCTTTAACTCTGCTATTTCAAGTAATTCTCATATCTTAGATTTTCTTTCCCTTTCTAAGGATATCATCTAAATGATTTGAAGGCTAAAATGGATGAGAAATTCTCAGTCCTTCACTTTTTTCTCTTCCAAGTATTTAATTAAAACCAATAGTGCATGATAAATTCACAGAGGTGTAAATGGTAACAAGCTAAATGGAGAAATGCTGGTCTCTTGTCATTTGCATGTTATTGCTAATTAGGAGCAATTAACAACCAAGAATACAGCTGTTTAAGACTAAAATAAGTAATAAGGGTTTAAAATCTTAAGAGCAAGACAACTAAAGTGAAGCAGAAGTGTTACTTGAGCAATAAGTGCTACCTATTAAGAAACTGGGTTGGAACAAAAACCTGCAGCCACTGCAGCCCTGCAGGACTGTGATTGAGGACCCCTGCGCTAGATTAATTACACATTGTCACGAGCGTGCACATAGAGGACAGCTTAAGGGCTCTGGTGGTTGTAACTACCTGCTGCTCCAGGGATTGGCACTGTATTCTAATGCTTGTTCTCTTCCTTCCTCTGCAGACCAGATGATTGACAGCGGTAACATCTTTGATGTCACTTCCAAAGCCCATCCGCCTGGACAATCCTCTTCCTGCCGGAAGGACATAAGACCGGAAGTTGAGCCATTTTGAGTTCAGTTCTCTCTGTGGAACTCCCATCTGTAGAGATGTTATTTGCAAGTATTGCTTGTTTTTCTGCTTTTCAGTTATACACTGTCACTGGGTGGTGCCCCAACTCTTGATTGTAGTCTGTGTAATCTCTTACAGCATACAAGTCACAAACCCTTTCTTTATAATAGAACAGCTTTTATTAAATGTGTAAATTAGTAAACAAAACATACAGGATTTTGTTTTTGAGAATGGAGAAAAATTTTCTGCGTTGGCTTGCTGATGGCTTGGCTTGGCTTGGCTTACAGAATTTTGACTGTACTACCTGGCAACCCTGGTCAGGGAGAAAAAGGTGCTCAGCTGGTCATCTATAAGAGCTATAAGCCTGCCTTTGAAAGATTTCATAAGAATATGCTTCTGAGGAGTATGCACGAGTGACAGTTTGAAGACAGCTTTATTACAGTCTTTCATAAGCTATTGACATCAACCTGACTTCTTTCTGTTGTTATGCAGTGGTTGGTGGTAGGTAAGGCTGAACATATCTAATATGACAAAAAATAAAGTGTGTTTGCAGAAACAAAGTTAATGTCTGTTCCACTGTATTGCATGATAAGCAATACAATAGAGCACAGTAAGATAAAATGAATATTCTTTTAGATCATTTGCCTAACTACTGTTAGCTGCCTGCCACATACACCGCACATTCCAATTCGAAACCCACTAAAAGGCCTTTACAAACAGTAACTGTAGTATTTGTTAGCATCGTATAAGCAATTTATTTTTATATAACAAGGCTGTCCTCATTCATGGAGGTTACAAATGATCTGGTTACTATTTCAGTCATCCACAACAGGCAGGTGCAAATGTTGTGGGACAATTGGGGTCTCAAATGCTTCAACAATAGTCAGAGGAGCATATCTTCATCTGGATGATAAGTCAACTATAAAAATAAATCCCATCCAAGTCAGAAAACATTTCTTATACACCTACTAGTTCAGCAGCTGGTGAATTTGCTGTCATTAGTCTTTTGTTACTTGCTACTGTTTAATGGATAATATAACTATGGGATGTTTTATTGTTGGCACCCAGTAAATGCTGAAGATATGTTTAAGCATTTATCTAATATCGTTTTCAAATATTAACATAAATGAGGCAAGACCTATATGTTCAATCAATCAGGATTAATTCTCAAACATCTTCAACTACGTTTCCTGATTTCACCACCACCTAAATTCAGTCATCTTTCCCAGTTTTTGTTGCTGCTAAAAGCATGCTAAAATTGCCATTGAACCTCCTGCTTTTGTTTGTGCCGCTGTGATGAAATATCTACTTTCTCCTACATCTATAGTCTATTCGTGTGAACTTCCACCACCATTTTCTGCCTTTCCTGGTTTCATTCAAACATCAACATCCATTGCTGCTCCAGTTTGTTTTGTTTCCAACTCCAACCATGTTTGCTGTTTCTGTGGAATATCTGCTTTCAGTATTGCCATTCCTGGCTGTTCCTGAAACAATCAGGCCTACAATGGCCTTGCTGCCTGGGCTCTCGAGTTTTAATTTCTGTCACCCACCCTGTCTCTCTGAAGATTATATTTCTTTTGGTCTATTTGGGCCTACTGTTGTTGCTTCCTGTGTTTGGACTGATGCATTTCTAGAAGGAGGTGCTTCTGAGCTGTTGGCTGCTTCACCCCCAGAGTGTTGCCAAGAGGTCATCAGCTACCCTGCTGCCTTCCAGTTGTCCTCGTCAGGAGATGTTCTGCCTGCTGCTGCTCTGTTGCGCTCACTAGGAGGTGTCTTGCCTGCTGCTGTTTAGCTGCTCTTGCCAGGGGGTGTCCTACCTGCTGCTGTCCTGCCACCCTTGCCGGGCCAAAGTCTTCTCACCTCATCACCACGGCTTAAAAACGAATGTTTGTGCTTGTGTTTTTTTTTAATTTTATTTATTTTTTTTGTGGGTGGTTTGTTTGGGGGAAATATCTTGAGTCCAATACTTAGGATTAGAGTTATGTCCCGTGTTGAGTTGAGATTATGTGTATTTTATGTTTATTATTGTTTTTATTTTAATTATTATTTTCATGTCTTTATGCTATTTATGATAAAGTATTGGTGTACTATCTCTTTAATTGGTGAGTATGCTCCTTGTTCTTTCTGGGTGGAACCCCAAGAGGTGCAGCCACCTCTCCATCTCTGTTCCAGAACTGCCCCCAGACCTATAAAGACAGTGGAGTCAGGCAGATAAGTTTGAAATTTTAGAGTCAAAACAGGCATAAGTGGGAGAATCTGAATTGGCCATTTCACTCTCACACCACTTTGAAGGTGCACCCACTTTTCTGAAGTAAGTGGACTGCCTTAAACACAAGTAGAAGATGCTCAGTGGGAATCAATCGATATTGTGAAGTTGTTTGGTGTATTATTGTTTGAGTGGTTTTTTATTTCTTTTTCTGATTACTGGATTGGTTTTTTTGGGACTTGTTCACTGAAAACATATTTAAAGTTTGTGTTTGCTCTGTGGAACCTTTGTTACATTCTTTTGGTATTTTTCAAATAAATCTTCCTTTTTATAAAGATTATTTTGTTCGTCCATCTTTGCACCAGCCGAGTTTTACAGTTACCCAGTTCTGGGGAGGTTTTTTTGTGATATTAGAAGAAATTTTAATGATATTTTTGGGCTATGTCCCTTTTAGACCTGCAAAGCCTAAGGGAAGTCATTTGAGTAGGAATTAAGCCCACTGAAGTGAGGCCTATTCCAGGCATTCTAAAGAAGCCTGGTCCGGCCATTGGAGTCTTTGTGAGTCATCATTGAGGCCTCCCACCTTTTTGCTTTCATGGGGCTCTAAATCTTCACATTGCTTTTTGCTTGCCATTTCCTGACAACAACAATTACTTGTGAATTAACTCGGCCTGTTGGAACTTGCTAGACTGATTATTTAAACAGGTTCATAATAGTCAAGGTAGTTTCAAGGGCCAGGATTTCTTCTTCTTCTTCTTGTTTAATTTCCTTCATATTTGGGACCTGTTACTTTCATACAGTGACCTTTCACTTTTCCCTTTATTAATGTTTTCTTTTTTTTTAATCTTCATCCTTGTGTTACCTACATAGTTATTATTTTCGCCCAGTTAGTTCACTCACCTTCATATTTTACACTCGCTCTAACCCTGCTCCCTCTAGCTGTAAATTTAGCAAAGATT
Source organism: Erpetoichthys calabaricus (assembly GCF_900747795.2). Taxonomy (NCBI): domain Eukaryota; kingdom Metazoa; phylum Chordata; class Cladistia; order Polypteriformes; family Polypteridae; genus Erpetoichthys; species Erpetoichthys calabaricus. The sequence continues at coordinate 51,939,519 of NC_041394.2, forward strand.
AATGTTTCTTTAATAAAATACTAGATGCTTAAATCCATCTTTGTTGCCAAACATTGTCATGAATATTTGCTCATATGAGGACTGCACACAAGCTGCTGATATATGTATTTGTGATGGGAAGACAAACCACCTTACAGTAAGGCTGAGATTTTGTAACAGAAACTCCCTGCCTTGATGTTAATGGAATGGACCAAAGCACTTACAATTTGTTAATTTTCAGCCTATTCAAATGGTAGTGTAAAGTTAGGTTGTTCCTATTTGAATAGGGTATGGTGAAAAATAGGCCAGGAATACCTACCTGTCATCTTTACCAGTAGATGAATGTGTTGAGGAGCACAAATCAGCAGCACACATATCAAGTACTTCATTAATAAATAACATTACATCTCCTAAAATAAGCAACCAGCAGTCTGAAACTTGAAAGTATACCTTATGAGAAGGACTTACAGTAGGAGTCATAGGAAGCTCATTACTATTTACGTCAAGACACTGTACAGAAGTGAACAAGAAAGCTAGCAGGGAGTTACATTGTCTATCAAAATGTGTAGAGTACAAGTCAAGGGAGGTTATGCTTTAGATTTTATAATACAATTGTGAGGCCTCACCTGGAGTACTGTGTACAGTTTTGGTTTCCATATTACACAAGAAAGATGTTACACAACTAGAAAAAGTCTAAAAGAAAGTGACTAGACAGATTCCAAGACCTAGAGGTATGAACAAGCTGTGAGGAGAGATTGAAAGAGTTAAACCTTTTCAGTTTAAACAAACGAAGATTATGAAGAGACATGAGTTAAAGAGTTTAAATTTATAAAAAGGAATTAGTTAGGTAGATCCCAGTTGTCACTTTAAAATAAATTCTGCAACAAGAACCATGGGGGTACAGTTGGAAACATCTTAAGGGTTTGCACAAATGATAGAATGTTTTACTTAATACAAAGAACCATAGACACATGGAATACAGTAAATTAACAAATAGTAACAGGACTTTAGGAATCTTCAAATCTCAACTTGATGTTATTTTGGACAAGCCAGAGGAATAGGATGGATAAGCTTATTGGGGTGAATGGTCTGCTCTCATCACTATTCTTCTAATGTTGTAAAAGCCTGTATTTTCTGTCCTCACAAGGGTGTTACAAGCTAAGGTAAAGGGAGAACTACATAAAGGTGCCAGGAAAGTTTATTTTTCTGCAAGGGTTGGGTGAAGTAATTATATGTTTTTGCTGATCAATCAGTCTATTATAATAATTTATTTTATAGTGAACTATTCACCACACAAAACAGTAATATAAGATGAAATCATATGTACAGTAGGTGCAGGTAAAATCGACTTTAAAGGTCTAAGGTAAAGGCAGAAAGTCTAGCATCCCTGATTAAATATCAGAATGCCATTATCACAACACAACCTTATGTCACATTTGTCTATTGTCCATTAATCTTTTTTTTTTCTATAATCCATAGATGACAAAGCACTTTAACACATTTTCAGCTTATGAGTTCAATTTTTTTCATTACCCCACTATAACCTTCATAACAGAGTAATCTCACCAGTCCAAACTGTGAAAATTAGATTTGCTGATAAAGTGCGTAACAAAGCCACACAAATACTGTCAGTGTGCTGGCATGAATGGCCCACCATTGTTATTTGGCAGAATGTTGAGTGGCTGTTATGATTTGGAAGGGGAGCACAAATGTCAAAATCAGCAAAGGTCCAGGGCCTGTTCCCCCAGATCTACATTTGGTAGTCCCAGGTAGCCTTGCATGCTTGAGCCCCAACTTCTAATTAAAGAGCCAGGCACCTCTATTATATACAAGTTATCTGTTTTGTATAATGTGTAAAAGGGCCCCACATTGTCTCTGAGGATTTGGGAGAATTCTTCTTGCTTTCTGCCAGTCTCCTATGACCCCTTCTTCCCTTCAGTTCCCCCAGAGTAATAATGTCCAGGGCACAAATGTGATATTCCAGCTGTGGTTCTGCATGCTCTATTTACCAATGATTGTTCCAGACATTGCCGAATCCTTTATCTGTCTTGAGCCAACTTGCAGAGAAATGCACATTTTAAAAATACAGAGGTAAATGTGTGTGACAGGAGGACTACCTGCTTATACAGATATATTTTAAACAGCCAAAAAATAGAATTTGAGCAAAAAATCAGAACTGAGTCACTTTTACGTACAGTCTGAAGGTAGTTTTAGTAGTGGACTCAGATGGTGCTAGTGTGGACTTTTCAAAAGTATCCCTTTTTCAAGCATTGTTCTAAAACTGGCAAGGGGGCTTCCCTTAATCCCCAAGTCAATGAGCATTTGATGACTTTGACCCATAATCATTTGTCTTGACTCGGTGACAGCAGACTTGTTGGCTGCTCGTGCCTGTACAGTAGTGCGAAAAGCCCAATAATGTCTAAACATTAGCGAATCTTATTGTAAAGACAGGTTCCAGTTTAGCAGAGGGTCTACATGTAAAGAAGACCCACACCAGGGAAAGCTGGGATTTACTAGTGTAAACTCGGCATATTTCAATGATTTAAAGTAATGGTATAATCTCTCAAATTAAGGCACAAGATAGTCCTCTGCAGGTTTTTTTTCCTGCTGAAACGGACTTTGCTTCCCACCAGGTAGCAAACACCAGGGCTTTCTCTTGCACAGTTTGTGGACAGGATGGGTCAGGCTTGTTTCAGGATTAGACATTTTGGTCAGGCCAGAAGAGCCTATAAATTTTGGGTTTAGATGTCAGACTGTTTAGTGAATATTAGGACAATAGTTTACATCGGTCAATGACTACTGTTAACATTATAGACTTTTATTACAGTGAGCCTGCACCGTTGCGAGTTTACATGATCAGGCTGTAACTTCACTTAATATCACGGGAAATGACTTGCAGCTCACTACAGTTTCAATCTCAAAAGCTATCTTTTGCTCATACCTCCTCTTTATATTTTATGAAATGCTTTTGTTTACTTTTTCATGATATTACTTTCAGTTTTTTCAGTTTTTCAGGTTCACATTGAATGCTTTAATAGAATTTATTGATACATTCCATTATGGAATATGAAAATGACTGTTGTTCTTCAAACTATTTTAAATTCTGTAAATGTTTTAGGCTGTGGAGCAATAAAACACTTACACCTTTCATCTAAAAACTGGGTTTGCTCCAATCAATATGTGACCTGCAGCAGAACTTCAGAAATGGGCAAAGCTTTTCAGAGATAGCAGTAGTTCCACAAGGTGGAGTGTTTGTATAAGTTTATGAATCTGAGAAAATGCACATACAGTGTTTTGAATCCTAACTGAATCTTGCAGCAATTCACATAATGAAGGATTTCAGTGCAGCATTTGCCTTGCTTTGTGAATCTCTACATTATTTTTAAGAATCTATATAGATATCCTGTCGGCTTTTGTTATGATTTTTAGGGATCTTGGAACAGTAAGGCCTATTACATTACTATTTTAAAAACATTTTTTATCTAATTAATCATTAACGTTGTGTAACTTAATGGATTAGTGCATCTCACAGTTTCTTAAAATTATTAAAATTATCTTTACTTAATGTGTGGCAAGATGATACAATGGTTTTCTATGCATCAGGTTTGTTTCTTAACCCAGAGACATACTGTACATATTGAATCCACAGGCCATCTTAAATGAACCACCAGCGGGTGCATGTCGAGTGTGTCTCGCTGTGACAGACAAGGACATCCCTTGAGGTTTGTTCCAGCGTTGTGTGCCATACTATAGTTTCTAGCTCCCTGTGACTTTGTAATCAAAAAAGTCATTAGAAAAAAATGGCTTGATTGTATTCAATTGCATGCTTTCAATTTCCAAGCACCTTCTCCAAGTGTTTGCAACAATACGTTGCCAATTATTCTAACTTGACAGCAATTATTCACAAAATAATTAAGCGTTCAGCTCTCAAAGAAAATGGGGTGCCATTAAAAGCAAACAACTAATGAATACTTTGTTTCACAGGCAGTCTGAGGTTATGTCCACACTACGTTACTTTTGTGTTCATTTTTGCATATCGTCCACACTTTTCTTCAATGGGATTGTGGCTGGGTGATGAAATCACAGGTCGCACAAAAATCAAAGTTGGGATGCCAACCAGGTCATCTTGTTTAATTGACTAAAATATCCAACAAAAGAGGAACATGTCTTTGTGCTGTGTTTCTTGTGTTTAACCTCTGAAAATGGAGACTTTTGGAAATGTACTCCAGAGTTACTGTATACCCTTCTGAAAATTCTAGCTTAGCACTGCACTGCAGTATAGATGAGTGAAAACGGAGAATTTTGAAATTGTAGATCACACTTTGATTGGTTTGTGCTTATTGCATGGCTCTTCCCTGATTCCTTGTAGTGCTGTAATATACCACTGTGCTTGCACTGATATGACCTCCAGTCTGTATTCTCCACCATTTTGCTTGCCTCTGGCATTACTCTCAATAACAATTCCACTTCATAATCAGTCCAAAGAAGACACTTTCCTTTTTGTTTTTCACATTCGTCATTGCTGTAGACATAAGCTGTAAATAAATGTCTGGAATGGACGACGCTTCCTCTTCCTGTTTCCATTGGCGAATGCCAAGTATGGGTGAACATCCACGTCATAAATGATTTCGGTCATTTTAGTGTGGGCATAGATACTTTTGAGAAATGTTTCGCTAGTATGGACGGAGATTGTTTTCATTTAAAAACTCCATCTTTAAGTGAAAACGTAGTGTGGATGTAGCCTCAGGCTGAAGTAAGATAATAATCCCGCTTTTCCATTGTCCAAAACAAATGGGCAAGTCTGACTCTGACACCTTTAGTCTTCAATAAAGGAAACATGGCAGCCAAATCCAGGTCTACAGAATTCTTAAAGAATACTTTTCATTGAAATCCTGAACCTCATCGGTGGTATTTTCAGGCAATTACATTCAACACAGAAACCAACAAACAGTTCTTCACGCAAAAGGTCATGGAAATCTGTAACAAACTCTTCAGTCATACAGTTGAAGTGGAAGCTATGACAGCTTTTAAGAAGTATCTGGATGACGCACTTTAGCTATTTACCAACCAAGCGAGCTTAATGGACTGTTCTGACGTTGTTGGTGGAGGCAGGCCTGCCAGTGTTAGTTCTATTAGAAAAATGTCAAAAGTGAAACTTTGCTGTTCTCTTCATTCTTGTTCAGAATATGGAATGTGTGTTTGACCAGGGAAGTCCTTTAACAAGGTCATGGTCACTCACATGAAAATACAGTTGTCATGTTTAAGATTAAAGGCAAAACATTGTTACCCTGGGTGTCATTTCTAAACTCTTTTAAAAAAGTTTTATTTTATGCAATACTGACTGAAATGTGAATTGTAAAAATACAGAACTTAAATGGGCTGCATGGCACATCTTTAATGTGTGTAACTGTAGTTCTGTTGGCTTATTAGTGGCTTATGTTTAATGGAACAGAAGTACGTGTCTGCACGGTGTGCTCCACTTTTCCTACCAAGTCCCAAAGATTGCATGTTGGGTTAACTGGCTAATCTAAACTTGTCTGAGTGCAGATGTGTGTGTGGACCCCATGAGGAACTGGTGTCCCATCCATGGCTCTTTCCTGATGTGTGTGTGTTCCTGAAGTGATTTATAATATGTTTAAGAAAGGCTGATTTTTGTTCTTATTTTAGATGTAGTTCACAATTCCTAGTGGGTGTACTAGTAGTAGCAGTCGGTGGTGTAGCAAGGTTTTGAACTGGGAGGGTAAGGTCATTAGTGGGCCCCCTTCAAACACCACCAAAGTCCACCCCTCACCATCTTAATGTACACCCTGTGCATAATTTATAATGCACCCAAATTCCACTGCTTTAGCACTTGATCAATAAGAACTGTTATGACATCAGGGGAGAGCGTCTGATTTTAGAACCTGTGCAGATCGGTGGAGCTGCTATCTTGAGTGTTACGCCAGAACGAGAGAGCTAAGTGAGCATCGTCAGCTCTGGTAAATTGGGATGGGCCTCTGACTCTGTCATTTTCATTACTTGCTGCACATTCTCTCAGTATTATAGTTTATATCGGTATCCATCACATAGTTTTCTTTGTTTTTTGCATGGCTGCTTTCTTTATTGGATGATCTTTCTTTCTTCCCTCCATTACTTTGCTCCTCTTCGTGCACTTTGTCATTGCCCCTTTGACCAGGTGTAGTTGTCGGCTCACATGAAGCAAACAAGTGTGTGATCAGAATCAAAGCTGAAGTAAAGTAAGCTCTCTTACTGTTCTGTGCTCTTCAACATGCCTGACGTGTGCTCATACATTTTCTAGAAGGACGACGTGGCGACGTGATGTGTTTACACAATCACCATGTGTGCTTTTAAACTTTAAAGCTCTGCTGCACTCTGTAATGTATTATTTATATGAAGCTATATATTAGGATGCTCCAGAATGTAGTTAAATAGACTTTTTATCACATTTGTGGGCCTTTCATTAGGGTGTGAATTGGGGTGAATAACCCTACACCAACCTGCTGGTTCCACTACTGGTTGTAATTGTTGTAGTACTGGTAGCAGCCCATTAATATATTATTCATTTTCATTTATTTTTGTACATATCACATTCCTATTGCAAATTTGTACTTTTTGTCCCCTTCACTTTCTGCACACTTTACTGTGTTGTAGATTTAACTTTAGATAGAGAAATTTGCCATTTTTTCCCATCAATCTACAATCAATAACCTATAATGACAAAATGAAAATATATTTTCAGAAAGGTTTGAAATTTATTACAAATCAAAACCTGATACAGTATCTCTCATTTATATACAGTAAGTACAGTGTAAATGCAGGTTCTAGTCATGCTAGAATTATACAGTACATGCTTCCTCTTGGTTCTGTTTTACGTAAGCATAATGTATCTTTCCACTGTTTTGCGGATGACACTCAAATTTATCTACCGCTTAGAGGCAACTCCCTGGGGTCTCTTCTGGGTTGCTTGGGTAATGGAAAGAGCAGGACGCCATAACTGAGATTGTGCTGTTTAGTCCATCCAGTGTGCCTGTCACTAACCTAGGCCCTCTAGCGAAACATTGCAAGACTTCTTCAAAAATCCTTGGTGTTATCTTCGACAACAGTCTTAAACTGGATAAACAGATAACTCTGTTGGACGAAGCTGTTTTTTTCCCAATTAGGAATCATTTCAAAAATCAAGCCTTTTCTTTGTTTTGCTGATTTGAAAAAAGTTGTTCATGCTCTTGTTTCATCCCACCTTGACTATTGTAATTCATTGTACTGTGGTGTCAGTCAAACTCTTCTCTCTCGCTTGCAGTCGGTCCAAAAACACTGCTGTGACTGGGTCATGTAAGTATAAGCACATCACTCCTATTTTGGCTTCCCATCAGTCTGAGAAATGATTTCAAAATTTTATTGTACTCTTTTAAATCTTGAAATGGGCTGACCCCAGCTTATCTGTCTGACCTCCTTGTCTCTTATTCCCCTTCTCGAACCCTGAGATCGTCTCACCAGTTGCTAATGGCCTTAACCACAATCGAGGCAAAAGAAAGGGAGGAAGGGGTGGGGGCTGATTTGTTTCAAATCTAGTTTTGTACAACTTGACTTGCTTGTATGGAATGTTGTTTGATTTTAATAAATTCAATAAAAAAAATAAAAAGAAATGGAGGGATCGAGCTTTAGCGTTGACTGCTCCTCAGCTCTGGAACAACCTACCGCTTCAGATAAGAGCAGCTCTAACCCTGTCCATTTTGAAGTCTTTGCTGAGTACACATTTTTTCTTTCTGGTTTTTATTTGCTTATATGTGTTGCAAATTGTTATCTGTCAATTGTTTATTGTTTTTATTTACTTTTTGAAGTTTACTTTTTTTAATGAACTTTGCATTTAATAATGTTTGATTTTTTTTTCCTACTTTCATGTACAGCACTATGGAAACAGCTTCTGTGGCCTTAAAGTTGCTCTATAAATAAATTTGGACTTGACTTGTAAACTGATGGGCAAAAACAGCAAATAATAACAATAATAATAATAATTCATTACATTTATATAGCACTTTTCAAATCTATCCATTTATCATGAAATCTGCAACACAATAAAGTGTGCAGAAAGCAAAGGGGTCTGAATACTTTCTGATTAAACTGTAAGTGCAAAATGTACCAAATATAAAATTTGTGGTGACACTTTGGATTAGGTACTGCAAAAATGCATCTATTACTCATTTATTATTGTGTAACAAGAGCTTAACAAACACGGGAGGCAGAGGACGGCGCTTGCGGGAAAGGAGTGGAGGTGGTAGAAGAATAGGGAAGAAGAAAAGGACAATGAGCATGGCTGAGGATTTGGGCACTGTGTGTGTGCTGTAAAGAAGAAAGAACATTAATAAACGTATGTGTTCTGGACATTGGGAGCCCTGTGTCTGTCTGTAGTTGGACTGATCTTCCACACTTATTAAAAAGATGTAAGGCTCTGGGAAGAGAGAAATTTCTGGAGTGGTTTGTGGGGGTCTTTAAAGCGACTTTCCTGTCTGATTCACTGAAGTTAAGTTTGGCAGGTGATGGGCTACTTTCATCAGTTTTTCAGACATCACCCTCTGACACACACCTACCATATCCTCCACATCAATGCCAGGAGCTTCAGCTGCATGTTTGGAGGTTTTTGCAATGTTGGTTTATCAGCCCACTAAACCGGGCAATAAAGCTGAAAGTGATTTCAGATGGGATCACCCTGCATAAAAGGAAAACATGAGGTCCTTGTCCACTTTAGGTTGTCTGAGTTTACGGAGAAGAATTTTTTTTTTGCATTTATATTATAATTTATACTAAGTAACACTTTAGTTTAGGTATTGTAAAATGCAAATAATACCTTTTTACTATTATGTAAAAAGATCTCATGAAACTCTTCTTTGGGTCTTCATAACACTTATAAAGCATCAGTAAAGGGTTGATTCATGTCTGTAATGTGACCTACTAACAAAACGTCACTTTTGGTCTGAGGTGGCTTAACTGAGACACATTTCTCTTGATATTACGTATTTAGTATAAGACCTGAGAATCCTTCATATTAACAAATCATTTCGCCATTATTTCAATAGACCACACTGTACAGAGATGAATAACTGATCTACTGATGCCTTATAACCATAATTAAGACTAAAAGAAGCCTTTGTTAAGGTCTTGTTACATAAGAGTAAGTGAGTAATAAATGTTTTTTGCAGTATCTAAACTAAAGTGTTACCAAATTTGCAAAATAAAAGTCAGTCGGTCAGTCATTCCCAAACCCGCTATATCCCAACACAGGGTCACAGGGGTCTGCTGGAGCCAGTCTCAGCCAGCACAGGGCGCAAGGCAGGAACCAATCCCGGGCAGGGTGCCAACGCACCACAGGGCACACACACACACACACACCAAGCACACACTAGGGACAATTGAGGATCACCAATGCACCTAACCTGCATGTCTTTGGACTGTGGGAGGAAACCAGAGCACCAGGAGGAAACCCACGCAGACACAGGGAGAACATGCAAACTCCACACAGGGAGGACCCGGGAAGCGAATGCAGGTCTTCTAACTGTGTGGCAGCAGCGCTGTAAAAAAAACTAATATATTAATGGGTTACACGTACTAAAACAACAACTACTACCAGCAGCAGAGCCAGCAGAATCTTTTCTGAATCCACTGAATGTACTTTGTCTGTTCTCTTATGCCCCCTCAAAGTAACTAATACTTGGCTGACTAATTAGAACCAGTGGCAGGCTGCTCCAGAGTTAGAAATGATTTTGCTCAGTCATCAAGTCTGGCTGCCTTTCCACTGTTAGATTTCCCAGTTTTAGCTGATTTACAGCACAGCTGGTGCATTTCTTCATACCCTTTAGATTCTGTAACTCAGTGTTTGTTTTCACTTGACAATGTCTACTGGGAAATGAGTTGTTTGGAGTTTTCTTTTAAGAAGATCAGCAAGAATGCAAGTACAGTGACACCGAACTGAAAATTGTGCTAATTGCTTTTGAGAAAAGCTGATTGCTGATAGGCAAAGAGGCTTGAGTGCCTACATTGATTTCTTCACTTTACACTGTAAATGTTCCATTTCCTGTAAATTAGGTGGCAGGGTAGATACATGCTTCACCCACGGATTATTGTGAGACAAAAGAATGACCAGGAAGTGACTGAAAGACTGAGCTAGGCTATAAGTCAGAAATGAGAAAGCAAATGAACAAATCAAACAAATCCAAGGTGGAGAATCTATACAAGAGAAGAAAGCACAAGTCCAATCCTGGCTCTAAGTCTATCTTATTAGAAATATTAATACCACTAAACAGAAATACTGAATATGCACCAAGGACTACCAAGATGTGCAATTGGTGCCAGCAGTTAAAATGTGTTACGAGTAGCAGCAAATGTGTCAAGTAATGGTGAACAAGATGGTGTCACACAAATAAAGACAACAGTAACCGAAATTAACCATATCAAAATTAACTTCAGAGTAACATTTTACATACAAAAAACACCTTGAAAAGTGCTGAATGTCCTCCACAAAACATCATAGGATCTTAAAAAAAAATACAAAAACAAAATAGAATCTATTAGTCTGCTGGCTCTTTCACTGTGTGTGTCGTGTCTAAGCACATTCATCCCTGGTTTGCATGTGTTTTCTTTGGGGACTTCAGTTTCTTCTCACATCCAAAAATGTTACGTCAACTGTCATCACTAAATTGGCTTCATACGAGTGATTGTGAGTGTCTTAGTGAATTTCTTCATCGTTCCTCTGAACTGCTTCATTTCTTTCCTTAAATGGCACCCAAACAGAAATGAAATGTGAAGTGAGTGATCCAGCAGAAGACCAACTAACTTAGGGCCTCAAACTCCAACCAATTCCTTAATTAGGCGCTGATTGTTGTTCTTAATTAAACCCATTCTTTGATTCCATGACTTGTTGCTGCTCTCATTGGGCAATAGCAAACATTTCTGAAATTGTTGATTTTCTCTTTTCTAAGCGCACTGTTCAAATGTTTTGGGGACCTGTGCAGATCAACACTCCTGAGACCTTCACCTTTCTTTATTTTCAGATATTGTATGATGGACACAGTTTGCTGGTCATGTTTTGGCTTATTTTATATCACATTATTGTTTGACTGCTAATTTAGGAAAAGGAAACAATTGAGGCGTCCGAGTCTTCAAGAAAACAAGTTAATTAACAGCAAAACAGGTCACTGATTAAGAAAAGGGTTAGAATAAAAACTTGCAGCCACTGCAGCCCTCCAGGACCAGAGTTTAAGACCACTGTTTTAGAGCCATACAGTTGAGGACACAAAAAAAAAAAAAATAAACAAACAACATAATTTAACATAATTCTTATAGTAATAAACAAGCAAAAACAGATTCAGGATTTTTAATATCAATCTCTGCAACAGTGCTACAGCCTGCAAAGCATCTGTTTGGAATGAAAAAGTCAAGCATTTTATTATTTTATTTATCCCAACAGACGGCATTGGCTGCATGTTAGTAAAGCATTAAAGTCTGATTTGTTTTCTTTATTTCAATATTTCAGTCCTGAAATCATTTTATTGCTATTATGATCACATCATCTTATCTCCATTTTATGCTCTTGTTTTTCAGTGGGTGCTGCCATTTTCTGTGGCTCTCGTTGTGGTTCCTCCTTTTGATGGCTACAGTGCTGCATCATTACTATGCATGTGATGCAGGTGCCATGTGACCCAAAACATCATGGTGGTCCTGATATTAAAGATGGTTGTGGGCACTCCAAATATTGACACTATTTAAAGTGCTGTAGCAATTACTGTATATACTCATGGATAAGTTCTCCTGCGGATAAGTCGGGATTTGATGTTACCATATAATTTCCGGTATTTTATAATGTCATTCGTATAAGTCAAATACGGAAAACTCACAATATTGGTCAAAGAGATTATGATATACTAATGCCCACCTGAGAGATTAACCACAGAGCACACTGGCTTTTTTTTTCTATTTATTGTGCCTTGTATCTCACACCCTGATACACCTTTATCGTAAGAGCATCCCTTATCTGTGATGGAGCATTCGATCAGAAGAAAATATGAAGCTGGTTTTAAATTAAACATCGTTGAAGTAGCGAAAGAAATTGGTAACTGCACTGCTGCAACAAAATTTGATGCATCTGAGAAACTGATACGAGATCTGAGGCAAGAAGATGTAAAAAAAATAAATAATTTAAGTGTCGCATTTTTGAACAGGCGTATAAGTCGGGGTCTGATTTTATGATTGATTTTTTGGGTTTCAAGACCCAACTTATACATGAGTATATACGGTAACATGTTGACTGCCACAGTGACAACTGGTTCTTGTTCTTGACGCCAATGTAAAATCTGGGCGTTATTTTAATACACTAATTAAATGCATTTTTTCCTTATTGAACAAATTAATAATAATAATAATTCACAATAAAATGTATTTTCTCTAAAAAAAATATATTCCAATTAAATCGTAGTTAACGCATGACACAGAAAGTTCTTCTGGTTGGCAGTCAATGTGTTAATAAAAGAATTAGATTTTGAGTTTCAGTTCCAGTTGGTATTTAGTTTGGTTATACACTGACTCACTAGAGACAGTTAAGGAAGTCAAAACTTGGAATCAAATAGACCTTTCATTAAGTCATTAACACTATGAAAAAAATCAGGGTTTAATAAACAAGAGCAAAAGATTCATTAGCCAGAAAGTCAAGAAAAGTAAATCTAACAGTAGTCCACCTAGTTTGGATACCCTGGATCTGCCGAGGACACCTTTAACCAGTCACCCAGGTTACATCACAAATGAGAGGAAATCGACAAAGGATTTCCATGGAAATGGTCATTACAAGAGGCTAAAATGGTAGTGTCCATCACAATAAAATGCAAACAAATAATGAACTTTTTAATGATGTCACATACAACAAAACCGACTTTAAATTCAGGTTTTCCCTAGTTTAAATCCATATATTCCATATATAATTAACTAAAAGTTCCATTAGGAGCTGTATAAAAAATAATTTCAATGATCATACTAGGTTACAATTCTTGAGCACTGGAGTCACGGACATGGTAAAAGGGGACCTGAAGTCTCCAAAAAGTGCCACTAAAGAAGGCCAAGACATTCAGCAGTCTTCCCACATATGGCTGCACCCTAGGAAGCCAGCCCCCAACTACTTCCTGCAGGCTTCAACTTAAGCAGGCCCTAACATGAGGAGGCTGGCTTTGAAAGTTCAAAGAGACTAGAACAGTCCCAAAATATACAAAAATGTCCTACAAGGAAGAGAGTGACCATAAACCTTTGGCTTTATAGAGACAACTCAAACAACACACATTTATAAATAAAGAGTTTATTTACCAAAGAGTAGGAAGGGAGCATATTACCAGAAAAAAGACAGAAACTAAGGGGTGCCTAAAAGCAACCCAAAGCAAACAAGTCCCAGTACACTATCTGATTGGCAAATCCAGAAAAACAAAGCAAGAAAAATCCAGTAATGAGAAAAGTCAAACAAAGAGCAATACTTAACAATAACCTCAAAGGCTTTCAATGGCAACCAGAATGTAAAGGTGGAGAATGAGCCCTTAGTTGTGAAGTCACAGTGGTCCTGCCTCTTGGGTTCCACCCACAGAGTGTCAGGAATATATATAAACCTCAAGACACGAGTACATAAATCTCTCTGTTTATAAAATCCAATGTCTGTCTGTCTGCTTTTCACGATAGAACTACTTAACAGATTTAGATGTGTTTTTTTCTATAATTTGCTTCAACATTCCTGTTGATTTAGTGACTTCTCTCATCGTTGTTAAGTATCATTGTTCGCTTGCAATACCGATTTATATGCACAAATCCGAGAGACACACACTGGTCCGAAAGGAGAGAGGGTGGGGACCTCCTCACTCATGTGCCAGTCTTGGGGCGTATCTTACCTCCACTTAGCGTAGCGAATGAGATTGGGTTTTTTTTCTGGAATTTGCTTGAAAATTCCGGTTGATTTTGCGACTCTTCTCATCGCGCTATGAATCATAGTTCACTAGCAAGAGTGATATATTCGCACTAATCCGAGACAGAGGCTGCAGGCTGAGGGGAGGGGGAAGCATGATGTCAGGAGTCCTTGCCTCTGCTTAGCTAGTGATACCGTTTGTTAATTGATTTTTAAAGTTTCTCCTGTTTCACTGCTACATGGGCGAAGCTCCGGGGGACGGCTAGTAATAAATAAAAACAAACATTACAGAAATTGCATAAAAATATTAAAAACAATAATTAAAAAATAACAAAAGCGTCAATAAAACAAGAAATACACATAAGCCAGGGAATTGTTACATTCAGTTAGGGTTCCTCCTCAACAGGGTTTCAGATCTTTGTATTAAGTCTTCTTTGTTCATGTTTGATTCTTTTGGTTATGTTAATATCGTGAATTATTTTGATTATTTAATATTGCTTAAGTATTAAATGGTTTGGGGAGTTGTTTGGCTTCTTTGTGTGTAAGTTGCCTTTGTTATTTGCCTTGTGCTTTGTGATTGGTCCACCAAGAAGCAGGGACACCTGTCAATCACCAGCAGGAGCTACCCGCTCCGCCCTATTTGTCCAGGGAATCTCCCACAATTCCTGGTGGTTCATTGTAAATAAGCCTGGATTAGTTGGTGAGTTTTACTTGTGTTTTGCTCTGCATATGCCTTATTGATATTTTCAAATTTTGTCCTGTCTAGCTCTGTTTTTTTAACCACTCTTTTTTGAATCTGTATTGGGACTGTATTGTTCAACTTGAGTTTCTAAAAGAGGCAATCCCTTTATGCCTTTTGTGCTTTTCAGAGCTTAACAGTATAACAGAACATTTGTGAGATAGAATGAGAGCACCAGCAACTCATAGAGGTAAATAACAGATTTAATTAACAACGAGAATTGTCTTCTGTTTAAGAAACTGGTTGGAGATAGCTGGTCATCTGTTGGCTCACTTCACATCTCATTTTTGTTTGGCTGCTGCTTAAGAAAAAAAAATCATTTTACAGAATGGAGTCTTTAAAAACTCAGCAATTAAATGCAGGGGATAGAAGTTAATTAACTGCAGAAATGATGAAGAAAAAGGCAGGAAGGAAAATCAGCATCGACTGTGGTCCTCCAGGAGCGGATCTGGACACCCCTGTTCAAGAGAACCCGTGCCATCAGATTATAGAAGTTTTGCTCTTCTGCCTGCTTCTTTGCTTCAGTCTATTTAGTTTTTTTTTCAACCTGTGAATAATCAATGGAATATTAAACGTTTGACTAGCAAGAGGGTCTGTCTTCAGCTGCCATGGAAACCATCTCATTCAAAGAGTCTGCATCCCAGAGCACAGGACCTGCATGCTGAGCTTTATCGGACAGCTTCACTGCTCCTTCCTCTTTGGCATTAAGCAACTTCCCTCTTTGAAGTTCCCCTGTGAACTTAATGTTTTTACACATAAATATTTATAGAGCCTTGAAATGTGCATGCAGGGTGCTCTATTTCTCTTTTTTCTTCTTTTCCAAGAACAATCACACATGTGTGCAGCAGTGAAACATCTGTACTTCTTGGGCAGACAATTTCAATCAGACTGGTGTAGCGACCATTTAGACTGCCATTACATTACTGCTGAGGACAAATCATATTAATTACTTTAATTCAGTTTCATCCATTAAGAAATTATACCTTTGGCACTAATCAAGAGAGAGAGCTTACATAAACAATAAATATGTAATAATTAGCAGATGTGCTGAGTATTTAGGGGGGTAGACTGGGCTAAAGTGGTAAGTAGATGTTGGGAATTGCCACTGTTGATTTTGGCAGTGGAGCAGCACGATGTGCACGGTCAGCACTTGAGCTTTTGATATATCTGAGGGGATAGCGGCATCTTGGGTGGTACGGCGGTGCAGTTGTTGTAGTGTAAAGAGAACAGTAGGAGTGGAGGGCACAGTGGGATCAGGCTTTGTCATTTCTCTCTTAATGGCAGATGTTACCTTCTTTTATACCATTCTTAAATAGAAACCTTTATATTTTGTCTCAAAATTAAAAAGTAGTTATAACTGAATGTGTATACAATGTGGTAAAATTCTTACTTGCAGGTCTGAACAGCTTGTAACACTTCACCACACTCTGAAGCCGTAAGAAACAAGAATGTATTAAAATACAGAATTTAGCTTTACTTAATAGGAAGCACCAATCAACTTACCTGATGTGCCCCCTACCCCTGCTTTGACACATTCAGTTATGTTTCCAGTCAGTGGAGCTTTTGGCATAGAAATTCTGGTGGGGTTTGTTGGAAAAAATTTTAACATTTTAGCATTATAGCCTCTTCTGGCAAAGTTTTTTTTAAGATGTTTTAAATAAGTAACTCTTCTCCCAAAAGGAGTCATCTGATTTAAAGTTATCCTTGAAAGTGTGCTGTAAGATTACCAGTATAACATTGATGCCTTATAGTGACTTTTGTCTTTCTGCTTTAAAGTATGCAGGCACTATCTAGAATGCAGCTACCAACCCCAAGTGTAAGCACCATGAATATCAGATTAGATTAGATCAGATAAACCTTATTAATCCCATGGAGAAATCCCATTATTAAGGTTTAGATCATCCTACTTTACCTTTATAAGTAAATGTGCACATCAAAGATTTGCATACCGTCATCTATATGCTAAAAATTTTCTTATATTTTCATATTTATAAAAGCTTTGTCTGAGCAAACAATTGTTAACATATCCACGATTCCAGTGCAGAGCTAACACCTTGCATGATATGCTCCTTAGATGTTGTCACACACGTGCAACCATGAGGCAGCTAAAGGGCCAGAATAAGGTAATTCCATGCCAGACCAGGGGGCGGCAAGGTACATTGACTTTCTTTCTCAATCCTTTGCAGACCATCCACGGGAAATCCCGCACGGTGTCTGGCGCCTCTGATGGCATCTCCTGCTGGGCCTCTGATGACATCACTTCTGGTTCTGAGGTCTTTAATGATGCCACTTCTGGCTCAGAGGCCTCTGATGATGTCACTTCCATCTCTGGGCCCTCTAATGATGTCACTTCCTGTCTTGGCAAATAACACCGTCATCTTTGACAACTTGCCTCAGTTTTGTTTTGGACTTTAACTTGTAAACAACTCCTAAGAATTACCCATTTGCAGCCAGGGAATATTATATGGGTGGCAGCCTCAAACCTTTCTTGATGTCTTTGGCTCATTCTTGTGACAATGTCTTTGTTTATCTCATACTTGTTGTAGTCCAGAGAGTCTTTCCATAGTAGTGCTGAAGTGACCTAGGAATCAAGAGTAATCTGCAATCAAGATTTTTTTCCCTAACAGTCTATTCCAGACTTTTCCTGTATGTGTACACACTTCTGTAACATTAACATTAGTTTACTTAACTAATCATGTTTGTCCTTCTGTTGCTAATGACTTGCAGAACTTGCAAATTCATACACCTTTCACGAGCCCATTGCCAGTCCTTTTTTGATGGACATCATATCTTTGTGATACCTTCTGACATTATCATCATCTGACAAAATACAGCAGTATAGATTAAAGGCTGAGAGCCTCACAGACACACACGCTTAAAATGTGGGATGTCTGGCAACTCAATCTGCTGTTTTTGGGTGGTGAAATGACACAGCCCAGAGATTCAAAAGGCTGGGACACCAGCTGGGTCATCCTGTTTAATTCAATCAAAATAAAAACAAAAATAGTGAGTGATGGCACAAGCTTATCCACAAGAGGTAAATGAAAAGAAAACAAAGAATAGCAGTTAGAATTGGCTTTTTGTCTTGATCAGATGAGATCTCCATCCTGCTGTCAGCTTAGTCCAATAGTAGATGCCCTGTTCTCTTTCTGGGGAGCCCGGGTTTCATAGCACTTCAACCAGGAGGAGTCATTTGCCCTCATAGGGCTTCTTCTCGGAGTTGTGGATGACAAGGAAGACGACATGGTAAGTGACACCACCTGCTCTTTTGACATGCCTGTGTGACACTGCATATTGCACAGCCAGTAGCACTGATAACCACAATGTGGCCAGGGGTTTGCTGGTCAGTGTGAGACAATCAAACACTTTAAATAAAATAAAATGATTGTGCACTTCTTTGAAACAGGAGCGTCAAACGGCTGGCTTCTCTTCCACAATGTATAAGGAGCACATCCTTGGTATCTTTTTTCAAATTTAGCGGCCCTCCTCAGCAGTGGGTGAAGCATAAAGATGCATGTGATGGTGCAGGTGAGCTCCATCCCTCTCCTGTTTTGGGAGCCTCTTGTACCCAACACCATTGATAGTCATGACCGGGAGGAGCTAGGCAGATGAGGACACTCACAAAGCAAGAGGTAGGTGTAACAGGTGCTCAGTGCTTTTATTTAAAACTCATTAAAACAAAACAGTGTTCAAAATAAAGTGCAGTACTCTCTTGCAGAATTAAATAATCCTAGAAAACATTGTCATTCCGCGAAGTTAAAATCCATGCTAAAACAAGAGTAAAACCAACAGATATCAGGTCCTTCCTGCTCCAAAAGAGGAGCCCAGCGCAACACCCTCTTCATCTCCCCAACTCATCCATTGCTGGCTCAGCTTCTGGAGACACTAGCAGCCACGGTCCTCACCTGGCTAAGCCAGGCTGCTCGGTGTCAGGCTTCCCATCTACCATCTCACTCCCTTAGTGTACCTCGGATCCCTGGGGAGGATGCCACCTTAATCGCACCTACTCCTCAACAATAAATCAATGTGGATGATTCATCCATGTAGCACCGATCCTTCACTCCATCACTGGGACATCCACTGTGCTGCCTTTCCCACATTCACTGGCTAGCTGGCTCATCCTACCTCTTTACCCCTTACTTCGTGATGCGTCCTCATCTGCCTTGCTCATCCGGTTATGATATTGACAGTGTCGGGCTCAAGAGGCTCCCAAAATAGGAGTGGGAGTGTGAAGTCGACCCACACCATCACAATGCAGTATAATGTGTTGTGTACACTGCATTCTTGAAATTGCTCCCCTTTCTTCTTCATTCAGATTATTGTTGCTGCCTTTAAGGGTCTGAATAGTACTGAACATTTTATATTTTTTGCTGGTATGTGCTACATGGCTGGAAAAAGCTTGAACTGGTGCAATCTCTCTCATTCTCTACATTCATCAGCCTCTCAAAGTACTCTTTCCTTCTGCTCAACACACTCTCCTCTTTTGTGAGTATGTTTCCATCTTTATCCTTTATCACACTAACCTGCGGCACATCTTTCCCAGCTCAGTCCCTCTGTCTAGCCAATCGATACAGGTCCTTTTCTCCCTCCTTAGTGTCCAACTTCTCATACAACTCATCATATTCCTTTTCTTTATCTTTCGTCACCTCTCTCTTCACCTTGTGCCTTATCTCCTTGTACTCTTGTCTACTTTCTGCATCTCCTTGACTATCCCACTTCTTCTTTGCCATCCTCTTCCTCTGTATACTCTCCTGTACTTCCCCATTCCACCACCATGTTTCCTTTTCCTCCTTCCTCTGTCCAGATGTCACGCCAAAGCACCCTTCTTGCTGTCACCCTTACCACATCTGCTGTAGTTGCCCAACAGTCTGGTAATTCTTCACTGCCACCCATTGCCTGTCTCACCTCCTCCCTAAACTCAACCTTGCAGTCTTCCTTTTTCAGCTTCCACTATTTGATCCTTGGCTCTGCCCTCACTCTTCTACTCTTCTTGATCTCCAACGTCATCCTACAGACCACCATCCTATTCTGTCTAACTACACTTTCCCCTGCCACTACTTTGCAGTCTTCAATCTCCTTCAGATTGACTCTTCTGCATAGGATGTAATCTCCTCAACTCTTGTATATCAGTCAACCTATGCTCCTCCCTCTTCTTAAAATACCCATCCTTTTTGCAAAATCCACTATCGTCTGACCTTCTTCATTCCTCTCCTGGACACCATACCTACCACATCACCTCCTCGTCTCATCTGTTCCATTCACCAACATGTCCATTGAAATCCACTCCAATCACCATTTTCTGCCCCTTTGGTACACTGTCCATCAGTTCATCCAACTCACTCTTGAAATCTTTTTTCTCATCCATCACACACCCAACTTGTGGGGCATATGCACTAACAGCATTCATCATCACACCTCCAATTTCCAGCTTCATAATCATTGCTCTGTCTGACACTCTTTTCACTTCCAAAACACTCTTGACATACTGTTACTTCAGAATATTTTAAACTACTGATGGAGGCTTATTACTTAGTTTGCACAACATGTGGTTGAGCCCCACTGGCCCCCCCATGCAGAAATGCCACTGATCCCAGTTTCTTGAGATCTTGTGCAAGAATAAACCATAGCAAGAAATTCCAGTATAGTTAAGACTATGTTGCATAACTTCAAAAGTGATTAGGACTGTTCCATCCTGTATTTTCAGAAGAGTGCAATCACTGGGAGCAGCAGTTAGCAGTTTTGTATCAAAACTCTAGGAACAAGAGCTGATCATTGTCTTGTGCTGTTTCCCCTTTCTCCCCCTATCTCTGTGGGCTTGTGTTTGATCCTATAATCTCCTCTCACTAGGGGGCTCCGCCCCCTGCTCGCTTCGCTCGCCAACCCCTGGCGTTGGGGCATGACAAAGAGTGAGATGTATGAATTAGAAATAGAATAGTGTGTAGGTTTGGATGATGCCTATATAAGTAAAAAATAGAGTGTTTGGCATAGAGTAATGTTTTATTGGAATATTTCTTTGTATACAACATTAGTAGTAAAGATGGTGTCTTGTCTTTGAATGAGTCTTCCTTGGCATGGATCATTTATAACTTTAACTTTAACGTCAGATGAACGTCGAACACGTGAGAAGGCAACATAAAGTTGTCCATGTCCAAAAAACGGGTTCAGAGAGGTAGAATGCCAACCTTGTCCATGGTTTGTCCTTGTGATTTGTTGATGGTCATGGCAAATGCAGCTTTAATGGGGAACTGTCGGCGTTTCAATGTAAAAGGTAATTCTAGGTCAGAACTCGTAAGGTCAATTCTAGGAATGAGAGCAGTATTGTTAGCATGTGATTCTGTAAGAACTGTTGCTTGAATAACATTGTGTGTCATGGTGTTGACGACTAAACGTGTGCCATTGCATAAACCCTGTTTAGTGTTAAGGTTTCTTAATAGCATGATTATTGTTCCGTTTTTAAGGGTAAGGTTGTGTTGTGGTCATCCGTCCGGGTTAATAGTGTTCAAATATTCTAAGGGGAAATTCAGATGTTCATTGTCGTCATAAGAGTCAACTTTGTCAGAGCTTAGAAAGAGCCGTGTCTCTCCAGGAAGTAATGAAATGACCTGGTTATTAATGTGATTAACATTAATATTTTTTGGACATAATATAGTGCATTGTGTTAATCACATATGCGAAAGCAGTATGGGCCATTGCCTTTTGGTGGCCTGATATGTACTCCGGTAGATGTAAAAGCAAATGAACTATTGTAGGATCTAATGCAGTTCATAAAGTTTTTACTTTCAGGCACATCGTTAGTTAGAAGCTTCTGTAGGTATTCAGGATATGAATGTAAAGGAGGCAGTGCAATCTGACCCTTTTGACAACAACGTGTAAATTCATTATTTGTATTGCCAGTTGTTTCTTCTGTGAAGTTAAGTGAATGACAATGATTGCAAATGACATTCATTAATCCCAATGAATTTTCCTCAATAGTGGACTCATTATTGAAGGCGTTGTCAGCCAACTGGCGTAATCGTTTAGCAGGTGTCTGGTGTTAATGTCCGCGACGGGCATGTTTTGCTTGTGGCGTTTGAGTGCCGCGTTGTTGCATGTCCATTATTTGTGACGCGCTATTTTTGACTTTTAATTGATTCGCCTCCGCTTTGCGAAAAGTCCGTTTCACTCTACCTCGTGCATTGTTTGTATCGAGCCTTGTCCGTTTTTGTATGTCGGTCAGTTGAGCTTTCTGCTTTTTGAGTCTTGCTTGCTTGTTTTCTGGCAGTTCATATGCGCGTTGTACACGTCTGCGTTCATTTATTCTGTCTCTTCGCTCCCTTTTTTGTATGTCTGAGACGCGAGCTCTTTCTTTTGAAATCGTGCTTGTTTCGATGTAGCACTTTGAGACGCGCGCTGTATGCGTCTACGTTCATTGTGGTCTGTCCATTTGGGCACGTCTCTGTAACGGGGTCACTTGAGCTTTGCGTTTTTTGATCCGAGACATTTTTTCTCCCGGAGTTTCCGAAGCGCGTTGTATGCGCCACCGTGTATTTTCTTGTTTCATTCGTGTTCGTGTGTTTGGGTCCCGTTATCCGATCCGAATCGTTTTGTACCCGTGACCATGTATTCATGTCTTGTTTGTTCCTCAGCGTGCGAAATATGGATAAGTAATAAGGAGGATCGCACTCACTGTTAATATGGAGCCTTTCTGCAGTTGAACGGTTATAGTGCTTTATTGTAAGGAGATCCACCTATGCTGCCTAGTGTGAAGGTGTTGAGATGACGTATGTTTAATATGGACGTTTCCTTTAGATATGTGGCTTTGGGTGTCACTTCTTATTGATGTGGGGGGGGGGGGGGGGGGGGGTGAGGATTTTTGTTGCGCGAGCGTCTTCTTTCTTTTTGTGTTCCAGGGGCTTGTTAAATCCCCCTCTTGGTGTGTGTCCCGTCCGGTGCCTGTAGTGGGGGGGGGGGGGGGGGGGGGGGTGTGCCTTGCTGTTGTGCGCAAGCGTCTTCTTTTTTTTTGTGTGCTAGTTTCGTGTGCAATGGGTTTCGTGCGGCGCCTGCTTTTGACTATTTTTTTCTGTGCCTTTTCCTTTTTTCTGTGCTCTTGGCGCCTCATTTCTTTGACTCCTTTTTTCTGTGGTCTTGTCCGCCTCTCGCGGCCCCTCATCCGCCTCTCGCGGCCCCTCATTTCTTGGGGCGCCTGCGCAGTACGTCTTTTTGCGGCTACAGCCCATGGCCGGATGTCCCTGCGTCCATCCGGTTTAGCATTCTCGGTTAGTAATATGGATTTTGTTAAGGTGTTAGTCTAATTAGCCCTTTTCACACTTTCATATTTTTTTTCTATACTATGGTGAAGGAATAAACACTCTTTCTAAAACAATGGCAGAATTGAGAAATAAGATATGTTCACTATATTAAAGCAAACGATGAGTATTTAATAGTCAAAGTCTTAAGAGCTAGCAGTCAGTAAATCAGCATTCTTTACCTATCATAGACATGATTGGGGTGAAAACCATTTGTGGTCTGAGCTTTGGTGCTGTGAATGTACTGTAGCGGTGGAGTGTTTGCCGCAGATCAATGAAATTGCTGAAAGGTCAGAGCCTATGGATTTTTGAGCAGATGCCACAAGCTTTACACTACTGCACAGAGATGACACCACTGGACACTTTCAGGACTATCCACTTATTTATGCAACAGAAAGTGTAGGCCTCACTGTTGTATTTCCAAGCCCTGTTGTCTTTAATGCACTGCATCCTAAGTAGCTAAGGTTCCACTCTTTCACTAATAATGACTACCCTGAGGAACTTTCATTGTCTCAAAAAAATTCTTTTTGTCATGTTGACATTGGGGATGGATTGTAGGTATCTTACTTAATTTAAGTAAACAGTGTCTTCATTGTTGTTGGCTGGACCCGTAATATGGTGCTTGTCATCCAATATGATGTACATTATTACATGTGGCGGTACAGTTGGGGACTGAGACAACAGCTTTGAAGAGCCTGAGTGTTGTTAACTTGACTATGGTTATTCTGACCCCTTGTGGCCGTGATGAGTAAAGTGTGTCAATAACAAGTAACAAAAGCTGACAGACCTTTCATAAAGACAGCTAAACAAACCTACAGTACCCTGATGGCCAAATAAGATTTTACTGCTTCTCCCCAGACACAAAACTCCTTGATTTGGCTCACATACCCTCCATGAATTACTTCCCTCAAACTGTGCAGGACAAAAGGTGTGATGACAAGGAGGTCTTTGGCCAGTGGCGCTGTAATCACAGGATGGCAAAGATTTTGTATCAGACAACCTCTCAATCAGGATATGTATAGTGCTGTGCTTCATCAAATTAATAAAATTTCAATTGCATACAATAAGGGCAGCACCAAAAATAGCATGTTATTGTGATTTAGAGTTTCCTCCTAAGCAAAATGGGTGAGGCCTTCAAAATAATCTAAGAATCAGACCAGAATCCTACTTGGCTTTAGCTTGGGCAGACCTCAACAATGGGGAAATTTTAAAAACTGGGTAAGTTATGAATTTTTATAAATAAAATATTTATTTGCAGAAAACTGAAAAATACTAAGAAAAGCACAAAAAAGCAAACTTCAGGTTTGATAAGATACGCCCAAGCAAGAATTTTTATAAACTTAGAAATATCTGTTAGTATTTCAAAAAGGAGAAAAAAAATGGCAAAAGGATAAAAATAAGGAAGCAGGGATTACCACAGCAGACAACTCCAAATATGACATCCAAACAATGAAAAACTAGAAAAAGAAACAAGAAATCAGAAAGAGAGAGAGGTTAGGAGCACACGCTGATACAGCACGTTGCCACACCCACCACATGACAAACCAACTCAGGATCCAAGTACAGCCATGCAATGGGTGACAGCTCTGCACCACACTAGTTTAGATGGAGTGGAACAGTGTGAGGTTTTTTATGGTGGCTGGAGTGCCAGTTCTGCCACCAGCTCCCAGGTTTTTTCCTGCAGGTTGGAGGGCCTACATGTAGGTCTGGATGCAGATTAACGTCATACCCAGGACGGAGCAATTGCAGGTTAAGGGCCTTGCTCAAGGGCCCAACAGAGCAGAGTCACTTTTGGCATTTACAGGATTTGAACCGGCAACCTTCCGATTGCCAGTGAAGATCCCTACCCTCAGAACCACCACTCCACCTAAAACCAGGTAGATGATACTTAAAATAATACTTTTGAAAAATTCAATGATCCACTGAAGGGCAAACTTGATAATGTGATTCTTACTGTTCATTGCTGCTCAGTGGTGAGTCAGAACAATGAACAACAGTGGACCAAGCACACAGCCCTGTGGAGCACCAGTGCTCAGTGTGGTAGTGCTGGAGATGCTGTTTATCAATCCTGTCTGTCTGTGTTCTATCAATGAAGAAGTCTAAGTTCCAATTGCAGAGGGAACTTAGCCCATCAAGCTTAGCTTTCCAATTAGTTGCTGAGGAATGATTGTGTTGAATGTTGAGCTAACATCTATGATCAGCATTCGGATACTGTATATGTGTCCTTCTTGTCCAACAGCAGAGGGTCAGATGGAGGTTGGCGGCTATAGCATCGTCCGATGAAAGCTTTCAGCAGTATACAAACTGTAGGGGGTCCAGTGGAGGGGCAGCATGGTCTTGATGTGCCTCATGACAAGCTTCACAAAACACTTCATGATGATGGGTGTGAGTGCAATGGGACAACAGTCATTGAGGTAGGACACTGAGGACTTTTTGGCACATGAATGATGGTAGTAGTCTTGAAGCATGTTGGAACAATGGTGTTGCTCAGTGAGATGTTGAAGAAGTCGATGAGAACATCCGTCAGCTGCTCTGCACATTCTCTGATCACCCTGCCAGGGATAATGTCTGGTCCAGCTGCCTTCTGTGAGTTGACTCTGCATAAAGTTTTCCACACATCTGCCTTGGTCAGATACAGTACTTGGTTGTTGGGAAGAGGGGTGGTGTTCCTCGCCACCACATCGTGCTGCACCTCGAACCATGCGAAGAAGCTGTTCAGAGTAGAAGTTGTTCAGCACATCTGGAAGGGTGGCATCACTATCACAGGCCAGTGGTGTTATCCTGTAGTTAGTGACAGCCTGGATGCCCTGCTATATGCGTTATGCATCACCACTGTCTTGGAAGTGGCTGCGGCTTCTCTGGACGTGTGCACACTTTGCTATTCTGATAGCCTGGGATGGTTTAGTCATTCCTGTTCTTAGGGCCACCTTGTCACTTGCTCTAAAAGCGGAGTCCAGGCCCTCAGTAGCGCATGTACCCCTGCAGTAATCCATGGTTTCTGGTTGGAGTGATAAACTTGGAGACAGTAACATCATCAATGCACTTGCTGATGTAGCTGGTTACTGATGCCGTGTACTCCTCCAGGTTGGTGCAGTCACCAAAATAAGAATATCGGTAATGTTACATTTTTTTGGCCACAGGGAACATGTAGCTTTGCAATAGTAGTGATTTGGGTATGTCACAGTGACCCATTGCTTGAATTTTGCACCGAACCTTACAATGCGTGAGGTAATCCGCACATTTATACATTTTCTCACTACTGTACTCCATATGAGGTAATGTTAAAGTGCACTGCATTCATTCAAATCACTGGTTTTCCTGGAGCTGCTTGGTGTGAATGATGCCACTCACATAAAGTTCAGTGGACAAGCATTCATATGAGAATATCACAAGCGATATCTCAGTATCAATACACAGGTGGTCCTGAACACAAGCTGTGTTATGTTCTGGTGAAGTGACAATAATTATGTGAAGGTTGCCATAACATCATACTTTATTATGTTTTCATTAACCTTCTTCTTCTTCTACAACACTGAAAATTATTATTACTATTATCTCTGTGGTGAAGCCTTAACATTAGTAACAGAAAACTATAAAAGTTTCAAGGACACTATAAAACACCCTCATGAATGCCATTTTGCAGCTCAGGGTGCTGTAAAATTGTGACATGAACTCCTGCTCCTCACTGGGAGTGGGTGTACGATACTCCAGCATTACTTTTCATGTCCTACTCTGAGGTAGAACAAATTCTTATTCTAGCCAGACTTTTAGTGAAACTCCTAGGAGTAATTCTGAGACATTTTATAAATACGGATACAAATCTTTATTCTCTGTTCAAACTGCAGGACTACTTCATTGAACATCATGAGACATCACTACCTTTAAAGCCAACGTTAAACAGAATTATCCCTCCATGTGTCTGATGATCTGGAAAGCAGGACAGATAAGACTGTAGGAGAGAGAATGAGAGAGAGAAAACCCATCAACAAAAGTGTAATAGAAGTTCAAAAAAGAGAAAAAAATACCTGCTCTGTTGTACAGTGTTAGGAGAGCATGGAGTTAAAATTTCCCATTGTATTGCTGCTAGAATGGAGGCCAGGAGTGAGAACAGACTGCAGGCAGAATCGTGAGCTCTCAAGAGCATTTGGTGTGGAACTGAATTGGCTGACATAAAGAGCAGTGTTTTTGCCTCAGGTTGATAGTTGCTGTGGTGAATTCTATTTTTGATATTGAGCCTTATTAGGGGTCCGTTAAAGAAGGATGTGGCTAATACCCATTTGAGGACACAGTCTGTCAGGACACCAAGGCATAACTGATGGCAGATTATGTGGAATGAAAACCAGAATCTAATGGAGAAATCTCAAGTGCTCTTAGGCAGAACACATTATATATAGCCTGATTACCATAATCAGCTCTTATTTGATGTAGTGCCATTCACAGTAAGTAATTTTATAAAGAACTGTGCAATGCATGCTGTTTTGTCTTGGTAGAATAATATTTTGCTCTACTTTCCCCTTTTGTATTATTAATAAGTAGCCTTTGTCAGAATGCCTCAAATCTCCCAGACTTACCACTGTTTTTAAGGTATTGTACCATATAACTTCTCCCAACCTTCTCTTCTACATCTATAACTTCAGGCAATTAGGTGTAGTAAAAGACAAGCAGGAGTTAAGTTACAATTTAAATAATGTATTATTGATAATATTCATAAATAACAATATGGAAAGTACATTTGAATATTGGCAACCATACAACCTGATAAATGGTGATGTGTAGTTTCAGGTGGCACACAGACTTGTTAGTTATTAAATGTCTCTAGTTAAGGCATCATTTGCGGTCAGCTTTCTTCAGAACAGGCCGCAAGCCTGTCTCAATATGACTGCTGAGCTGTGCTCTTCATTGGGTTGTCCTTTTCAGTTCATGCATCAGTTTGGTAAGAGGGAGAGAGGGTGAGATAAAGCAAGCAAATTTATGGGTTTTCTGGCCAACCCTTACAACCAATAGGGCATCTTGGTACTTAAAGGCTTTTGATACAAACCAATTCCAAACAGCCATGCTTCAGATCAATGGGGCAAAGAACATCTTAACACCTGCCCCCAAAACCATATGTTAAGGTAAGACTTGACAGCTAGGCAGTCTGGCTTTCCTATAGGGGCTGAGAGACTTCAGAGAAACAATTATCAAACTTGTTTGAGGCACTTCCCCCAACCCAGCCACAGGGGATGCACAAACCAGTGTGTTTCTTTGTGCCAGTCCCAAGACCGGATGAATGGGGAGGGTTATCTCCAGTGTAAAATTTTGCTAAATCAATATGCAGACAACAATACAAATTTCCATACCGGATCGGTTGAGCCGTGGGTTAACAAAGACCGCCACCAGTACTGTTAGCCAACAGGGCTACTGTTCGCCGAAGAAGAAGAAGGAGAAGAAGAGGGGGGAGACGTGTCCGGAGGCAGGAGGAGAGGAGGAAAGTAAAGAGAGTGGAACGGAGGGTAGGAACTTTGAATGTTGGCAGTATGACTGGTAAGGGAAGAGAGTTAGGAGACATGATGAAGAGAAGGAAGGTTGATATATTGTGCATGCAAAACACTAAATGGAAGGGGAGTAAGGCCAGGTGGATTGGAGGTGGATTCAAATTGTTCTATCATGGTGTGGATGGGAGGTGAAATGGGGTAGGAGTTATTCTGAAGGAACAGTATGTCAAGAGTACCAGAGTAATGATTAAAAAGCTGGAAATTAGAGGTGTGATGATGAATGTTGTTAGTGCATATGCACCGCAGGTTGGGTGTGCAATGGGAGAGAAAGAAGATCTTTGGAGTGAGTTGGATGAAGTGATGAACAGTGTACCCAAAGGACAGAAAGTGATGATTGGAGCGGATTTCAATTGGCATGTTGGTGAAGGGAACAGTGGAGACGAGGAGGTGATGGGTAGGTATGGTGTCAAGGAGAGGAATAAAGAAGGTCAGAGGATAGTGGATTTTGCCAAAAGGATGGACATGACTGTGGTGAATACGTATTTTAAGAAGAGGGAGGAACATAGGGTTGTGTACAAGAGTGAAGGAAGATGCACACAGGTAGATTACATCCTATGCAGAAGAGTTGATCTGAAGGAGTTTGAAGACTGCAAAGTGGTGGCAGGGGAAAGTGTAGGAAGGTCTGTAGGATGACGTTGGAGATCAAGAAGAGGAAGAGAGTGAGGACAGACCCAAGAATCAAATGGTAAAATTTGAAAAAGGAAGACTGCAAGGCTGAGTTTAGGGAGGAGGTGAGACAGGCTCTGGGTGGCAGTGAAGAGCTACAGACAGCTGGGAAACTACAGCAGATGTAGTAAGGGTGACAGCAAGAAGGGTGCTTGGCGTGACATCTGGAAAGAGGAAGGAGGAAAAGGAAACCTGGTGGTGGAATGAGGAAATACAGGAGAGTATACAGAGGAAGAGGATGGCAAAGAAGAAGTGGGATAGTCAGAGAGATGCAGAAAGTAGACAAGAGTACAAGGAGATAAGGCACACGGTGAAGAGAGAGGTGGCAAAGGCTAAAGAAAAGGCGTATGATGAGTTGTATGAGAGGTTGGACAATAAGGAGGGAGAAAAGCACCTGTACCGATTGGCTGGACAGAGGGACCAAGCTGGGAAAGTTGTGCAGCAGGTTAGGGTGATAAAGGATAAAGATGGAAATGTACTCACAAGCGAGGAGAATGTGTTGAGCAGATGGAAAGAGTACTTTGAGAGGCTGATGAATAAAGAGAACGAGCGAGAGAAAAGGTTGGATGATGTGGAGATAGTGAATCAGGAAGTGCAACAGATTAGCAAGGAGGAAGTAAGGACAGCTATGAAGAAGATGAAAAATGGAAAGGCCGTTGGTCCAGATGACATACCTATGGAAGCATGGAGGTGTTTAGGAGAGATGGCAGTGGAGTTTTTAACCAGATTGTTTAATAGAATCTTGGAAAGTGAGAGGATGCCAGAGGAGTGGGGAAGAAGTGTACTGGTGATGATATTTAAAAATAAGGGGGATGTGCAGGACTGTAGTACCTACAGGTGGATAAAATTGATGAGCCACAGCATGAAGTTAAGGGAAAGAGTATTGGAAGCTAGTTTAAGAAGTGAGGTGATGATTACTGAGCAGCAGTATGGTTTCATGCAAAGAAAGAGCACCAAAGATGCAATGTTTGCTCTGAGGATGTTAATGGAGAAGTTTAGAGAAGGCCAGAAGGAGTTGCATTGCATCATTGTGGACCTGGAGAAAGCATATGACAGGGTGGCTCGAGATGAGCTGTGGTATTCTATGAGAAGTCGGGAGTGGCAGAGAAGTACATAAGAGTTGTACGGGATATGTACGAGGGAAGTGTGACAGTGGTGAGGTCTGCGGTAGGAGTGATGGATGCATTCAAGTTGGAGGTGGGATTACATCAGGGATCAGCTCTGAACCCTTTCTTATTTGCAATGGTGATGGACAGGTTGACAGATGAGATTAGACAGGAGTCCCCGTGGACTATGATGTTTGCTGATGACATTGTGATCTGTAGCAATAGTAGGGAGCAGGTTGAGGAGACCCTGGAGAGGTGGAGATATGCTCTAGAGAGGAGAGGAATGAAGGTCAGTAGGAAGAAGACAGAATACATGTGTGTAAATGAGAGGGAGATCAGTGGAATGGTGAGAATGCAGGGAGTAGAGTTGGTGAAGGTGGATGAATTTAAATACTTGGGATCAACAGTACAGAGTAATGGGGATTGTGGAAGAGAGGTGAATAGAGAGTGCAGGCAGGGTGGAGTGGATGAAGAAGAGTGTCAGGAGTAATTTATCACAGACGGGTATCAGCAAGAGTGAAAGGGAAGGTCTACAGGACGGTAGTGATACCAGCTACGTTATATGGGTTGGAGATGGTGGCACTGACCAGAAAGCAGGAGACAGAGCTGGAGGTAGCAGAGTTAAAGATGCTAAGATTTGCACTGGGTGTGATGAGGATGGATAGGATTAGAAATGAGTACATTAGAGGGTCAGCTCAAGTTGAATGGTTGGGAGACAAAGTCAGAGAGGCGAGATTGCGTTGGTTTGGACATATGCAGAGGAGAGATGCAGAGTATATTGGGAGAAGGATGCTAAGGATAGAGCTGCTAGGGAAGAGGAAAAGAGGAAGGCCTAAGTGAAGGTTTATGGATGTGGTGAGAGAGGACATGCAGGTGATGGGTGTAAGAGAGCAAGATGCAGTGGACAGAAAGATATGGAAGAAGATGATCCGCTGTAGCAAACCCTAACAGGAGTAGCCAAAAAAAGAAGAAGAAGTTTGAGCCACTTTCCCCAAACCCTATCATAAAATTCACTTTCCTGAATTAATCCAGGGGGGGAGGAGAGGGGGGGTTGTAAACATGAATGCTTCTCACTAATGTAATACTAATATTACATTGTTTTACCTAAGTTACAAATAAAGACATACAAAATATTTATCAATTTGTATGCAAAATTTCACATCACAACGCTCCACCCCGATAAATCTTTTGTACAATGTCTTTATAATTAAACAGTCTTAATTCTTTGAAGAGTCTGTTGAGAAAAGCCAAGCAAAATGACACCTTTTATTGGCTAACTAAAAAGATTACAATATGCAAGCTTTTGAGGCAACTCAATCAATCTTGCCTGAAGAAGGGGCCTGAGTTGATTCGAAAGCTTGCATATTGTAATCTTTTTAGTTAGCCAATAAAAGGTGTCATTTTGCTTGGCTTTTCTCTACATTCATAATGGCTAACATGGTACAACACCCTAGTACTACAAGAGTCTGTTGCATAACTTGTGCTTTGATTTGCAGTATTTGCTCTCCCAGTGTTAAAAGTTGTGTGTGACCATTACATATCTTCTTTATTTCAAAGACAATCTGAAGAACCTGGATGTACTCCTGATGAATTGTATCTGCTCCGACTTGCTTCAACTGTTTCTTTAGCTTTCTGCAGTCTTCATATGTCATCAGATCTGGTGGTTCAAAATGAGACAAGTCCACACCTTCCACTAAATTAACCTACTGCAATTTAAGTCTATTGTGTGAATTATTTTCTTAACCTGTGCTGGTTTTGTGTCTAACTGCTAGTTTGACCCCTGTCCCAAACTATCTGTTTAAGCATATGCAGATGTACAATTAACATAAAAATTTGAAAGGTAACATGCCACAGGTGCCAGTACAACCACTTCTGCCCAAGTGAGAGCACATGTGCCACTGCATAAACTGTTCACAAACCAACATCTGCGGCCCCTCTTCACACATTTGGAGTTGATTTAGTGGTGTCTTGTGCTTATCCACTCTTGGTGTAACCTTTGACTGCCATCAGCCTTTACAAGTATAGGCTGGCATCACCACCATGAGATACAGTATCATAGCTATGCAACACATCTTTCCCCCTATAGGCCACCCCTAGAGTTGTTTGCTCACCATATGCATACTAACTGTGCTAAACACCTCAGTTCAGAATTGGCCCACTAGTCCTGTGCCTGTACCACAGCTGACAACTGCAGCAGGGCTTCTGTATTTTCCAAAGACTATACCTAAAAATTGGAGCCCATATGACTTGCAAATGTACCAGCTGCACCTGCTTCACCAATTTGCTCAGTATACCATTTTTTTAATAATAGTATTAATTATATTAATTATCCCACTTAATTAATTAATAACCAGAATCTATACTTTATGAACCCAAAATGAATCCCCTTATTTTGGCATTCCTAACTGGTTTGTTCAGTTTCCACCCCTTGGAAAATAAATTTTCTGCAGTAATGAACAAACCTTTCCTTTTAAACTATAGCTATTGTGACTAGTCCTATTATTGCATGACTTGTGGACTTGTTACTCACTTAAACCCCAATTAAGTGTCTTTTTCTTGCTGTCTCTTCAGTTCTTCTTCTTGTCGTCTTTAGTCTTTGCCTTTGGTCTTTTCTGCTGTTTAGGCAGGTCTGCAAAATCTAATGTGATAAAGCAGTTTGACTTGGTGCCAACACTCAAACTTTGCTTCTGGGCATTCATTGGAACAGCTTCACCACTAGTACCACTCCACTCCAATGTGCTAGTTGTAACCCGATCTCCTGCATGGATTTTACTCTGCTAATTGCCTTCACTATTTATTACTTGCACCAACCCAAAGTCCATAAAACCTTACAACAGAAGTAACACTATTGCTAAAGGTCAGAAAATTGAAACAGAAATAACTGTTTTCCCTTTCCTGTCTTCCTGCACTATCCTTCTATTTTTTTTTTTTCCTGCGTGTCCTTATTTTTTATTTTATGGTAACTGCTACCTAAAAGTGTGGGCTATAACCTCTCCAGAATCCAAGTGCTAAATCCAGCATCTCTCCTAAAACTAACCTGTGTTCTTTACTCAAGACTAGCTTACTTTTCTCCATTTTATTGCAGGGAGATTCATAGGCTGTCTTTTTAAACAACTGGTCAGTCAGGTTTCGATTACTGAAGTGTGTGTGCTTTTTAATTACTGCAGGGCCTAGCAGAGCTGTTAGGACATTCACACCCCTGTGCATTCCTGACTTGCTGCCTGAGCTTGTAAACCTTCCTGCTGCACCATCCTCCATCCTTTGTTCTTTGGCTTGCCCTGTTTCATTCAAACCAACTCCTAAACTGGTGCACTTTCTTTCCAACTCAGTCATTTTTGCACTAGCATTTTCAGACCTTTCACACACAAACACTTGAATTCCCTTAATTTCCATTGTTCTTTGTTTTAATTCCACACTTTCTTTACTCAGTATCCTTATGCCATTATCCATTTCATGCCCTCTAGTCAACAATTGCCATTCACACTCACCAGCTTCTCTGCCTTCTATCTGTTTTCTTTGTTCTAAATCAAATTTCAGTGCAGTACTGGTTACCTTTCCTAACAGTGGTGAAATATCTATCGGTGTAGCATGTTCTTTAAATAATGGACAGGCCTCAGAATTACCTGGAGATTGTGGTGCAGTGGAGAATAATGGAAGGAAACACCCTTGCTGTTTTCCCTTCCTTTCGTGCATCTCCTTTTTTTCACACTCACATTCCCACTCTTTATCTTAGCACTCATCTGTCTCAGGTAAGTCACCCACCCATGATTTAGGGTTCCAGTCAGATCCCATTACTACTGCCCTAACTTTCACCATGGGTGGTTTTCTCTCCTTTTTTCCCCTGCTTTCTCTGCTTTCTACTTTAGCAGTGGGTGTTCTACATACTAGCACTTCACATTTTTCACACCAACTGTTACATCTTTCAAAACTTTCACACAACATTCCACAACTTTCAGTTTCATTCACTTTGCTATTTTCTTTCTCATACTAATCTTCCTTATTACCAATAATGCAAGATTGTAAACCTCTTATAACAGCAGCTGTCTTCTTTATACCTGATCTCTGTTTTCCTGCTTTTAATCCTTCCAGCCCCCTTCCATTTTGTGGCATGCTCAGCTCAGCTTCTGCTTTCTCTACCTGACCTACAGGTTTCCATTTCCTAGCTTTAGCCTTCTTGCCCGTGCCATTCCACTGGAAGATGGCTGCTTTTACTATGAATTTATGAGTCTACAATACCACGCTAATACAATTTGCCAAATTCATTATGGGTTGGCCTACTTTTGCCCCTGTAAGCAAAACATACACGTACATACACAACGATCCTAAACAAATAAGTGCCGTATGAATGACGCATGCATGTCCCACCACTCCCTAGCACTTTAACCACTTAAATGCCATATGAATGACGCATGCATGTCCCACCACTCCTTAACACTTTAATTAGGGACTCACTACCACCAGTACTAACAAACATGCAGGTGTCCTCGTGACACACATGAAGTCTCTAAACTTTGTTGGTAATATTCCATTCAGTAACCAGACAATGTTGCAAAACATGGTTACCCCAAAATCCTGCTGACTACGCCAATTGTTTTGTCTTGGTAGAGTAATATTTTGCTCTACTTTCCCCTTTTGTATTATTAATAAGTAGCTTTTGTCAGAATGCCTCAGATCTCCTAGACTTACCACTGCTTATAAGGTATTGTACCATATAGCTTCTCCCCAACTTCCCTTCTACATCTATAACCTCAGGCAATTAGGTGTAGTAAAAGACAAGCAGGAGTTAAGTTACAATTTAAATAATGTATTATTGATAATATTCATAAATAATAACAATATGCAAAGTACATTTGAATATTGGCAACCATACAACCTGATAAATGGTGATGTGTAGTTTCAGGCGGCACACAGACTTGTTAGTTACGTAAAATGTCTCTAGTTAAGGCATCATTTGTGGTCAGCTTTCTTCAGAATAGGCCGCATGCTTGTCTCAATATGGCTGCAGAGCTGTGCTCTTCATTGTGTTGTCCTTTTCAGTTCATGCATCAGTTTGGTAAGAGAGAGAGAGTGAGGGAGTGAGCAAATTTATGGGTTTTCTCTCCAACCCCTACAGCCAACAGAGCATCATGGTACTTAAAGGCTTTTGATACAAGCCAATTTCAAACAGCCATACCTCAGACCAATGGGGCAAAGAACATCTTCACACCTGCCCCCAAAACCACATGTTAAGGTAAAGCTTGGCAGTTAGGCAGCTTGTCTTTCCTATGGGGATTGAGAGACTTCAGAGAAACACTTATCAAACTTGTTTGAGGCACTTTCCCCAAACCCTATCGTAAAATTCACTTTCCTAACTCAGTCCTGGGGTGCTTGTAAACATGAATGCTTGTCACTAATGTAATACTAATATTACATTGCTTTGCCTAAGTTACAAATAAAGACATACAAAATATGTATCAACTTGTATGCAAAATGTCACATCACAACACATGCCATGTTCAAAGATCCATTCTTCCAAAAATGTATTAAATCCTTTTTTCCATTTGGATGAAATGCCATGTAAGGAATTGAAACAATATCTCTCAAGCAGTGAGGCAGTAGTGGTAATCGCTGTGCTATCATGTAGACACGAGATAAAACAAACAAAAATGAAAAAACAACTAAAAACGGCACCAATGCGCTATTCCCAATCAGGGATTCCTCCTTCTTAAAGGACTTTTTGAGAGTCACGTGCTCCGCCGTGCGGCTTATTCGGGTCTTCCAACAAAAGATGCTGGTGCTTGTATGTGGTTTGCATGTTCTCCTCATGTCAGTGTGGCTTTCCACCAGATTGCTTGTTTTTTCACACATCCCATAGATGTACCGATTGAGTTATTTACACCTGGTGTGGATGAGTGTACCTTCCAATGGACTTGGAGGAGGTCTACAGAAGATTATTCCCCAATTAAATGCAATCCAACGCGTTAACTACATTGCAATGCAAATGAATTTGCATGTGGTGCACAGCCTTATTGTGTCATAATTAGAAACAAATCAAGCAAATGATCGATTGCTTTTCACCAAGTCAGTTTAAAATTCTGTATGAAAAGCATATTGCAGTTTAATTCCTGTCCATATATTGTGTCATAACTAATCTCAAAGCAAACTACTGTATATTTCATTTCACTTAGCAGCTGATCCAAGTGTATTGCACTTCTGATTTAAGACCTCACATTAATCACACTAAAATGGAACATAATCAAAAAAACAATCAGATATTCCAGTGTCATATCACCTCCAAAATGCATGAAGTTTTGTTTGATTTGTCATTTAATACAAGTGAGTTTGTCCTACAGTTCACTGGCACAATCTAGTGAGGGTCCTGCTTTGCATATCATGCCGCCTGGATGGCTGTGGCTCCCTGCACTCCTGTA
The DNA here is from genome assembly GCF_900747795.2 of Erpetoichthys calabaricus. Classification (NCBI taxonomy): domain Eukaryota; kingdom Metazoa; phylum Chordata; class Cladistia; order Polypteriformes; family Polypteridae; genus Erpetoichthys; species Erpetoichthys calabaricus. The sequence continues at coordinate 51,976,159 of NC_041394.2, forward strand.
CTGGAATAAGCAGGTATGGTGCATATGGAGAATGACTGGGCAGATGTTTGCCTCTTTGACAGGCACTTCATTATTAAAGGCACTTTTTGAAGATGGATTCCTTTAACAATAAGTTTGATGACTAGTGTTCCTTCTTTTCTTACTCAGAACAACTGGAAATTTCCATAATGCCATACAGAGTGATCTTTAGGGAAACTGTTTTCAGATCTGTCTTATCTTTAATTCCTGACTTCCTGGTTTTATTTTGGCATGATGTCCATAACTTCCTATTAACATTCTGTTTTCAGTGTCAGGGCTGGTGGGAGTGATGGCAGCTGGGTGTCATGCCCAGATGTTGGCAGTCGATCATCATCCTGGCAGGTGTGAGGAAACCCCTCTGACGCAGATAATCAGGACTGTCTTCCTTGTACAGTGAAGCCAGATTAGAGACACACAGCTGCCTATGCAGTGTGGATGAAACAGTCCTTAGAGAATTTGTGATTCAGCTCACCATCTCACAATCTTGAGTAGTTTTGGCTTACACCATTAACTCTGAGGAGGCCTTTAACACTCTCCTTTAATTTTATATCTGTAGAAAGTCTTGATCACCAATAAAGGGATGACCTTGATGTGAGCAAGGGTTAAATGGCTCCTAAGACATTTTTAGTTAATATATAATCTTTTACAGTTTATTACAATTAACAATGAATTATTAAAACATAAGGAAAAGGACTGAAAATAAATAAAGGGTTAGCTAAGCATGGCTTAAAGCTTGAGCACGCGAGGCCTGCTTCACCTTAGAGAAGCCAGCAGCTTCATTTTCTAAAATGAGTAACAAACACTCCTCTAGAAAGCAAAGATAAACTAATGGGAAAGCCCAAACACCCCTCTCCTATGAAGTGACACTAAGATTAGGTAGTACAATCTGGAGACCCGGGATCTCCTTACTGCAAGAAAGCAGTGCTACCAATACATACATGATAGTTTAAAATTACAAACACATGCACAGAATTCACTCGCGCTCCATATGCACAAAGCATAGAATTACTCAATTTAAAATCATCTGTCAAGCATATCTGTCTTGTTTAAAATTGTCCAAAATGTTACCAGGGCAAGATCCAACCTGCGAACGCTGCAATCAAGTTCCAGCCTCACTGGGTCACATGTTTTGGGCCTGCGCCAAATTAACATCATTCTGGATCAAAATCTATAGATGCCTTTCAGACAGCCTTGGTGTCACAATCCCTCCTAATCCACTAACAATGTGTGTGGTGGGCTCACAGAGGGGCTTAAAGTGGATTAGGACAATCAAACTGTGATTGCCTTCACTTCACTATTGGCACATAGACTTATCTTGCTCAACTGGAAGAATCCTAACTCACCTCTACTAAGTCAGCGGGTAACTGATGTTATATATTATCTGAAATTGAAAAAAAAATCAAATTCTCGTTTAAGAAGATCTGTGCAAATCTTTTTCAAACCCTGGCAGGATCTAATCAATAACATTTAAAAATAAGCATTTAAATTGAGGAAGCTAATTCTCTTCCCTTTTTTATTTCATTTATTTATTATTTACTTATTTATTTACTTATTTTTCCTACTATTAAAGTTTTATTCTGTTGGCCTAGCTCTCTTCCTCATGGGTGGGAGTTGATTTGTTTCAAACCCAGTTTTGTAAAACTTGACTTGGAATATTATTTGATTTTAGTAAATTCAATAAAATTTAAATATAAATTACAAACGCAGAATTTCTGAAACTGACGAATATTAACCACAGGTTAATAACAAGCTCTACATTCTACAAAAAAAGTTGTTGAAAATTCCAAACTTTCTGCATGTTTTCATCAAATGCAGTCGTTCGTTCTTTGCTTTGGGTGTCAATGGCTGATCGTTGTCATCATAACAGCCATGAATTCCCAGGATTGAAGTGTGTGAGTGGAGGGCCAACCAATCGTATGAAGGGAAATGTGGAGACAGTGCTTGACAGTAATGAGGTTCTCATTGGAGTAACAATGAGATTCATTTGTGAAAACCCACATTTGCACTCACTTGATGAAACTGGAATACAACTAGAATACAACTAGAACTTGTTATACAATTGGAATACAACACAATACTTCAAATTGATTAATGAATCATTTAATATGCACCGGTGCATACTGTTACAAAAAGACAAAAAAATTCACCGTATCATAGACTGATACATTCATGATCTGTACTTTTGTAGGAATTTCTGTAGGCTTGTGAAATGCATTTTTCTCGGTTTTTCAATGCGTTTCTGGCGGTACCACAAGCTGGGCCACTCAGAGGTTGCTTCTAGGCAGTATGTGGCCTGCTTGATAAAGCTATGCATATTAAGAGTCAGATGACGTGATGTATTAGATGAGGTAATGGTAGTAGAAAAGCATAAAAGCAAACTAATTGTATTATTGATTACTCACTCCACTGACCAAGACATTTGTGTATATCTATGTGCAAATAAAGCATTGTTCTCATCTCAAAATAGAGTAAAGTCAAGCTGCTGCAATGCATCACCCCATTATTTGTAAAATTGCAGCCTGCAAAAAAATATTCATTTTACTTTGCTATACTTCTTTTTTATTGCCAAGGAACCAGCTTCCAGATTCAATTCTGAAAATCCCTTACAACTGTTGGCTCATAAATCAGGGACCCAGCCTTGCCATGCTTAATGCTCTTGGCCCAGTTACATGGATCATTATGTTTCTTTTTTGATAGTAGAACTTCATAACAGAATCCTCTATAACCTTGAGTTCTTAACACCCCCATTTGAATTCATTTAGTGAAGGATTCCATACTTTTCTTTGCTACAGAAAACTTATACTTGTGTCTCCAAAGGCAGGACTCTCTGAGGTAATGGTCTGCATTTGTGGGTTTGGATTACAGAACTGAGAGAGTTGTGGCAGAACAGCAGAATGTGACAACACCATGTCAGGTTAGTGTTTAAAGGAAAGAGGGTTTGGTTAACGTCCGTAGATCCGGGGCATATACACCCCCTTTGGAACTTTTCATATTTTATTGTTGTACAGCGTTGCACCACAGTGGGTTTTAATTTAACTTCTTTGACACTGATTATTAGAAAAAAAGTGAAAACAGATCTCTGCAAAGTCACTTAAATTAATTACAAATATAAAAACAAAATTATTGATCAAATAAGTATTGACCCATATTATTAAGTGTACCTTTGGCAGATTGACAGCAATGAGTCTGTCAGCAAAGATCTCTTTCAGCTTTGCACATCTGGATGCCTCAATTTTTCTTCCATTCTTGTTTGGAAAACTTTTCGAGTTCTGTCACATGTCATGGGGATGGCGAGTAAACGGCTTTTAAGTCCAAATTCCCAATTGGTATGAGATCTGGACTCTGATTCGGCCACTCTGGGACATTAACATTGTTGTTTTTACACCACTCTAAAGCCACTTTACTCTTATGCTCTCATCATTGTCCTGTAGGAAAACAAATCACCTCTGTATATCTCAATATTTAAGATACCTGCTGCTACAGCTGCCAATGCGTGAACTACACATACCAGATAATACAATTATTTCAAGATCTTTTTAACAAATTCACAACATCTCAAACAGATTACAGGATATCATAAAATAACTTCCTGTACATGTTGATAAATTTCAAATAAAAGTCTAAAAAAGACTTTTTGTCAAACAGGCTGTTTTTAATGGGACTTTCTATCATTTTCAGATATTTTGAAATACATTTGAGATTCAGAGAGACTGAGGATGAGCTTCTGTCCACAGTCCATCTGCATCCTAAATGAGGACAGTGCCTGGAGCTACATGATCCCCTATTGTTTATATATTTTTATAATATTAATATAATGCCCACTACTGCTGTCATTTAACATTTTTACTGAAATCATGTCATATTTGTTGTTTAATGTTTTATATTCTTCTTGCAAAGCACAGTCTTGAAGCTTAGCAACTTAGAATTTAACTACATATTGTACTGTTTATGTTGCTGTCTGTGAAAAATAAAATATAATTTAATACCTCAAAATGTATAAGAAGCTATTTTAAGATATTTGGAAATGTAATCAAGATATGTTAAAATGCATTTCAGGTGTCATCAAATTGTGACTAAATATAAATGCTGAGAAACTATCCTAGATAACAATCTAAGGTAACACTTGCAAAGCCTAAACTAGTCTTAACAAAGGCTTCTCTTGCTCTTCATAACACTTATTAAACATCAGTACAATACAATACAGTTTATTTTTGTATAGCCCAAAATCACACAGGAAGTGCCGCAATGGGCTTTAACAGGCCCTGCCTCTTGACAGCCCCCCAGCCTTGACTCTCTAAGAAGACAAGGAAAAACTCCCAAAAAAACCTTGTAGGGAAAAATGGGAGAAACCTTGGGAAAAGCAGTTCAAAGAGAGACCCCTTTCCAGGTAGGTTGGGCGTGCAGTGGGTGTCAAAAGAAGGGGGTCAATACAATACAATGCAGTACACAGAACAGAACAATTTCTCAATATAGTAAGAAATAAAAAATATACATTTTAGAAGTACAGAGCAGAATTTAACAGTAGATGATATATCCCATATTAAGATTTGGATTTGTGTAGAGTCCTGGAGACCTCATCCTTCAAGCTGTCTCCCCCATTTGGCCATTCCACGGCTGAAACAGCGCTGGGCCAGCCAATCTGATGAAAGGACCCCTCTTTCCCACGATTCCTGCGATCCTCCATCTGGGATGACTTTTACTTAGGCAGGCAAAACAACTTGGCAGGTGGGCCGTGGCACCAAGTGCCACATTTGAGTACCGAGAAGAAAAACAGAATAAGTGAGGGTTAGTATACAATTATAACTGTCATGTTACTTATGTTTTAGTGCTAATGACTAACAACAGAGATGCAGTCTGTACAGTTAATCAGCAGCTCTAGTCAGGATATGCTAAACTGAAGTAGTGAGTCTTCAGCCGGGATTTAAAAGCTGAGACCGAAGGGGCATCTCTTATAGTAGCAGGCAGACCATTCCACAGTTTAGGGGCCCTGTAACTAAAAGCTCGACCTCCCACTGTTATTTTATTAATCCTTGGAATCATAAGCAGACCGGCATCTTCAGATCTTAATGTGCGCTCAGGTTTGTAAGTCATGATAAGTTCAGACAAGTAAGCCGGACCTCGACCATTTAATGCTTTATATGTTAAAAGAAGGATTTTGAAATCTGCCCTAAACTTAACCGGGAGCCAGTGTAAGGATTTAAGAACTGGAGTTATGTGTTCGTATTTTCTTGTTCTTGTAATAATTCTTGCAGCCGCATTTTGGATTAACTGGAGGCTGTATAAAGAACAGTTTGAACATCCAGTGAACACCGCATTGCAGAAGTCAATCCTACTAGAGATAAATGCATGAATTAGTTTCTCAGAATCCTGTTTATTTAAAAAGCGCCTTAATTTCCTAACATTTTTAAGATGGAAGAAACATGTTTTAGACAACTTTGTAATATGCGTTTTAAATGACATGCTAGAGTCAAAGATAACTCCTAGATTGCGGGCTGATTCAGTAAAATTGACTGGGATTCCAACTGAGTTAAATGATGACAAAATATTGTTGTGATCAGCATCATTCCCTCCAACAATTAACATCTCTGTTTTATCTGTATTTAAAGACAAGTAGTTCTCATTCATCCACTCCTTTAATTCACTAACACAACTAATTAAAGACAACATTGGAGAAACTTCATTTGATTTAAATGTGTGAAAATTAACATTATGTTTCCTAATGAGAGATCCCAGTGGAAGCATGTACAGTGAAAACAGTAAAGGTCCCAGTACGGGACACCATATTGAACTTCTGTGTATAATGATGGAGTACTGTCAGCACATTTCTGTACATATTGCAATCGATTTGATAAGTAAGAACTAAACCAAGTGAGAACGGTGCCTGTAAGCCCAACATCATTTTCTAGCCTGTGCAGTAAAATAGAATGGTCGATGGTGTCAAACGCTAAACTTAAGTCCAACAACATAATTACAGTGGAGTTTCCTTCATCAGAGGATATCAGAATGTCATTTACAACCCGTGTTAGTGCCGTTTCTGTACTATGACCAGTGCGAAAACCAGACTGGAATTTCTCAAATAAATTGTAATGCGTAAGGTGTGTCTGAAGCTGACTGGCGACTACTTTTTCTAGTATTTTAGAGAGAAACGGTAAATTTGAAATAGGCCTATAATTATTTAGTATATGTGGGTCAAGGTCTGACTTGATACCGCAGGTTATTCATCTCACTGCAGTGTGGCATATTGACACGGTGGTCAACTTATGTGTTAATATGAAGGATTCACAGGTCTTATACTACATTTTTATCACTGACTCTTGGGCATCGTCTTGTTCTTATGTTCTTCACAACTCCAGTTCTGTACCTTGCTTTGCCTGAGCAATTTGTTCTTGTTATCATCTAACAATAACTTTTTAGCACTCATAATCATCTCTGGGCACTTCATTAACATTGTGACATTAGGCAGCAATAGAGGGGTTCAGACTCAGGCGATGCACGAGCATTGTGCTTGCCTTGCCATAGCAGCAGTCCTTTAGTTAGTTTAGTGTCTTGTATAATCCAAATGTGTTTGTTTATAGATAGATAGATAGATAGATAGATAGATAGATAGATAGATAGATAGATAGATAGATAGATAGATAGATAGATAGATAGATAGATAGATAGATAGATAGATAGATAGATAGATAGATAGATAGATAGATAGATAGATAGATAGATAGACATTCATGACACTTTATCTAAAAAAATGAAATCCGTAAATTCACAAAAAGAAATAAATATTTTCAATTGATGATAAAAAAGGCAGCACAGATCCACCCAAATGTCTCTAGACTGTGACAGAGGGGTTCACTGAGCACCCAACAAAAGAACATCTTTTTGCTTTGTAGTGGATGTTGTTAATAATATCCTTTAGATATTCTAAGGATCAGGTGTACAAAGCTTGAATGAACATCTTTCCTGTACAGAGAAACCCATTTATATAAAAGTAGTGTTTCTGGGCATTCTTCTCTTGACTGGTAATGTTTTGTTCAAGCTACAAACAACAACAAAACATCCAGTGTACAGATATTAATCACCATATATATTAAAACATTTTAAACCTTGTAGCTAAAGCACACAGGGCTCCATCAAAAGTAATTGAATTGAAGAACATCTGACAGAGTGAACACAAATATCATCAGATAAAAAAAGAGGCAGGCGTCGCAATGCAGCATTTTAAAATCAGCATTGTGTTAAAGGGGAGATTATTTAAAATAAAAATTCAAAGTAGAACATTTCTACAGCTGTTTGCCTGTAATCAGGCCAGAGCTACCAACATGTCATCTGTGCTCATCCCATTAAGTCTCTCTACTGCCTTTGACGTGGTCAACCATCACATCCTTGGTGCCACCCTCACTGAGCCTGGTGTCACGGGGACTGCCATCGGGTGTTTTGAGTCCTACCTTTTGGGCAGATCCTACTATGTGTCCTGACATGAAAAGATGGTCATTGTGTGTAAGAAGGACACTAAACAGGGATGCTGCCAAAGCCTTAACCATGTTATTTATTGTTAACTACCAGTAGCGTTTCAGCATTAAGGGCCCCGGGGCTTGGCCTAACCAGATGTTGTGCAAAATAAGTAATAAGCTTTCCTTGGTAATTTAACTTATTAAAAGGTTTAGAACAAACCTTGGCTTTATTTTCTGAAGAGTTTTTTTTTTCAATATTCTATCACAGTGTTTCCCAAACTCGGTCCTGGGGACACATTGTGGCTGCAGGTTTTTGTTACAACCATCTTCTGTTTTTAATTGGACTTCTGGGATAATGAAGTATACTGTTATTTCCCAAGTTCTGTGTTTTAGGAATAATATAGTATTAGGGTGTAGTACCGTGTTAGCCATTATGAATGTAGTGAGAAGTCAAGCAAAAGGACACCTTTTATTGGCTAACTAAAAAGATTACAATATGCAAGCTTTCGAGGTAAATCAGGCCCCTTCTTCAGGCAAATTATAATTACTGATTACAAACTGCCTGAAGAAGGTGCACAAGTTGACTCAAAAACATGCATATTGTAATCTTTTTAGTTAGCCAATAAAAGGTATCATTTTGCTTGACTTCTCACTATGGGAATAAAATAGAAATTAGAAAATTAAGTTCAGCAAAAAAAGAAATATATATATATATATTAAAATGTACCAAGCAGTTACATGGGAATAATGTTTTTTTTTCTTTTTAACAATATTTTCATCTTGATTTTCATTCCACTTTTCCATTATTTACTAATTACTGGGTCCGATGCTAAAATAGTTGCAGCCTTTGATTATTCAGTGTTGTTTGCGTGTGTGTCTGCTCTGCTTGTTTTTAATTGTCATTAATAAGATAGAACGAAGGGGGAAAACTACACAGAGAAAGGGCAAAATATAATGCAATCAACAAAAGAGAATTAAGAATTTAAATCTATAGCAAGAGCATTAATATTTCTAAATGTCTTATAAATGTAAAATCACACTGTTGTGCTTTTCTAAATGTAGAATAAGAGAAAAGGATAAAAGTGCCAGTTAATTAATTGAACTCAGTGTTATCAGGTGTTGTCACTGATTGTGAATCCGGTTGGAACAAAAACCTGCAGCCATAGTGGACCCCCAGGACTGAGTTTAGGAAGCACTGGGCTATCATATGCTCAGTGTAATTAGTTATCTAGAAAATATGTGAAATTATCTTTGTGTTGGATGCTGCAAGCTGAGGACTAATTGGCACTGCAGTGTTTACTATACTCATATTTACCTGGCAGCGGAGATACCCTGATCACTAAGGTGGTTCTCCAGATTGAGGCTCATCCATTGCAATCCAGATGTGCTGAACCTTGTGAATTCCCCAGATGCATAATTTGTGGTAGTGGAGGACTGCATTCATACTCTCCCCTGATTTTTTTTTGCTTTTTGGTCAAGCAGCCATGCCACCTGCACTTCAAAATAGGTAGTCCACCTGAAAATAAGCAAGTCTGGGTCTGGTCAGTACTTGGAAGCAAGACCATCCAGAAAAAGCTTGAGTTATTGGTGGAAGAGGTGTTAGTGAAGCCAGCAGGGTGCACGTATCCTGTGGTCTGTGTGTGGATCCCAATTTCCCACTCCAGTGAAGGGGGGCTGTAACGATGGGTGTTGTCCTTAGGATGAGATGTAAAACTGAGATCTCTGTGGTCATAAAATATCCCTGGGTATCTTTTAAAAAGAGTATGGTGTTTCCTGATGTCTTGGCTAAATTTCCCACCATGAACTGGTCATTCTGGCTCCATAATCATCCCCATCTCTAATTGGCTCTCTCTCTCTCTCTCTCTCTCTCTCTCTCATTCCATCAAGACCTAATTACTGAATATGTGGTGAACATACTGGCACAAGATTGTCTGCTTTCGCATCATCTGGGTGACCACTTTACATAGGTATTTGTTGAAGTGGATCACATCTCCCTACCTACAGGGCTTTGATTGAGTTAGGCAAGCGCTATATAAATGTATTTAATTATGAATTAATGAGTGCATATATGCAACCGGAGCTTTACAGTTTAGTGATGGAACTTCAGTTGACATTTTCCCACCACTGGAACTTTGTTTTCAGGAACCAATGACTTCCTGTATAATGCAGACCCTGGGCCACTTGTGATCCCTGGCCACTTTGGCATATTGCATTTACACCACACAACAGAAACTGTATCCTTTATGTAAAATATGCAAAATGCAAAGAAGAGTGATATGATGTGGAGTGAGGTGTATTCAGGGGTTCGTGGGGAAACTATTGCTTCAATGAGCTGTGTGGCATTGCACTTCAGGGAGACTGCTATGTAGAGTGATGTGGTGCAAAGTCCAGCATTCCATCTTCAATGATAACTCTCCAAAGACCAAACTAGTAATAAATTTATAAGATGGTACCAGTGCTTGTGGTCAACAATTCAGCACAATTCATTGCCCAAATACCACCCTCGGTAGTTTCTGGTTGTAGGGGCTAAAAAAGTACCAGGATCTTCCTACCAGGAACTACACATGGCCTGAGTTCCTGTGGTGGGAATGATGAGTTACTAAAGAATCTTTGAATAAAGTTTCTGCAGTGGGAATGTGCCTAGTGCCAGCACCCATATTAAAACCAGGACCGCCTGTTGCTTTTTTTTTTCTTAGTCACCCATTGGCACTTCTGGTTTGAGCTTTTCATGCAACACACAACAGCAAAAAAGCTATGAAAAGTCCAATATTATTTACTCCCTTAAAGTTAGTCACATCCATCCATCCATCTTTCAAACCTGTTGTAATTCTGACCAGGACGCCCCAGTAATGGAACGGATGGGGGAAGGCAGCTTATCAAGGACACTGCCTCCCCCAGGATGAAAGATGGCAGCTTCCCTGGACTTCAGCAATGCCCCAGATGCCCACAGGGCATTATGGGACTTGGAGTTCGGCAACACAGCCCTGCTGGGTCCCGTGGGTGCTGCCAGGAGACGCTGCAGGGAGACTGGGGATTCCCTACTGTTTACATAGCCCAGAAGTGCTTCAAAGTCACGGGGACAGAAGCACAGAAGTACTTCCGGGCTGAAGAAATTACTAGTTCTCCATCCTGGTCAAGGACTACTTAAAGGTCTGCTGTGAACTCAGCAAGCGAGCCAGAGTTGAGAAGTAGAGGACAGAGCTTGCTGGAGGTGTAGAGGAGAAATTAGGAATTATTATTGCTTTATTGATGTGTTTATTGTGGCTGTGGGGCTTTGGAGGTACTATTTTGAAAGAAGAAAAATATCAAATGTCTTCTTAGTGCTTTTAACCTGTGTCATGCGTCTGTCTGTTGGGAAAAAGGTGGGCAACAGTGCCACCAAAAGTCCATTTAATTACACTGTTTATACTGAGCAAGGTCACAAAGCAAGAGCAATCTCTGGATGGGACACCAGTCCATCGCAATGTGAACACACTCACACACACTCACACACACACACACAATTGTGCCCATTTAGCAACACCAATTCACCTAACCCACATGCAGTGTGAACAATAAAGAAAGGAGATCAATGTCAGGAATGCAATGTCAGGAATGCAGAATGGCACAAGATATTACACTGGACCTTGATTCTCAGCCACGACTGAGGAAGACTGTCCTAAATTAGAAAAAGACACAAATATGTGCTCCAATGACTTTGTGGAAAAGAAGGCAGCAGTATGATGCTCTTGTTTGAAAGAAGTGCAGAATTCTGGAGCAGAAAGAACAGGCCTGTGAGTAGAAAATCGATTTTCAACAGTCTGACAGCATCATGTTGAGCAGCAAACACGCACCTGCATGGTAGTTAGTGCTGCCATGAGAGTGCGGTGTGCAGATCAAGTCATGCAGTGTGTGTAGTCTGCGTGTTCTTTCCATGTTTTTGTGGTTTGTTCTTTTTCACTTCAAAGTCGTTCAATTCTGAAGTTGTGGTGTTGCAGTTTGCAATTAGGCAGTTCATAGTCAGAAGATTTTCCTGGTAAGTGTGTGGTTGTGAGGCTCTCTTCTTACTTACTATAATATTTAAATCTAGATGACTACGTTTTGTCAGATGATGATGATGTCAGTGGGTATCACAAAGATCGGACGCCAGTCAAGACAGGTCAAGTGTGTAAAGTTTCGCAGGTCATTATCAACTGTGGGGCAGACATTATTAGTAAGTTAGTGTTTATGTTAGCGACGTCTACACACATAATGGAAAATTCTAGTATGGTCTATAATCTACATGCTAAAAATGCTACTGTTAACTATGTTTTAAATTTTACTTCTTTGAGGTCGCTGGAAAGGTGTGTGACACTCCCAGTATCTTTGCAAAATGACAAAGGTCCAAGTCTTTAGAGTCCTGGTGCTTTCTGTCTTGCTATGTGGTTGCAAGACATGGACGCTATTTTTCAGAGAATCCTTGGGAAACGCTGGCTCAAATGAGTAGTTGCTCATCGAGTCCTGAATGAGACACATTACCTGCATTGTGAGAGAGCGTCAGTTATGGCACTACAACTATGTGGCGTGATTCCAGATCATTGTTTAGATAGATAGATAGGTAGATAGATAGATAGATAGATAGATAGATAGATAGATAGATAGATAGATAGATAGATAGATAGATAGATAGATAGATAGATAGATAGATAGATAGATAGATAGATAGATAGATAGATAGATAGATAGATAGATAGATAGATAGATAGATAGATACTTTATTAATCCCAAGGGGAAATTCACATTTTTTTTGAGGACCTGTGTCGCTGGACCAGGCCAAGGGCAATGCCATGTAACACCTGGCTGCAGCAGATAGACGGTCATTTCCAGAGGGTGGGACTGGACTGCGTGTCTGCCTGGGGGGTTGCCAACTGGGATCCCAAGCTGTTTCGTCGTGTGGTGAGTGCAGCAACATGCTGTACCACTGCATGCTCCCCAACCTGACCCTGACCAGATCTCGAAAGCTCAAAGGCAGTGATAATACCTTTGTATTAAAGTTGGTAAATGTGGCAAAGGAAACAAAAATGCAATACCAGTAAATGCAAGTTTTAAAGAAAACAAACCTTTGATGGATACATGATACTCAGAAAAATGTATAAATCTGTCAGATGCAGGCATTCGACTTGAGGGTTGGAATCTTCTATCATTGTGTCAGTCTTTAATTTATATATTGACTTTCAGAGAGATCTTTTATCACCCGTTAAATACCCCGTTCTTACCCACTGGTCTGATATTTATGCTCACCCCTAATTTCTCAGTTCAATCAAATATCGGTATTGCGCCTTAGCAGCTCCCATTTTCTCTGTTGGATGTAACCCCAACTCTCTTTCCCACCTCTTAAGGAAAATGCAGCACTCAGCCCACCAGGAAGCCCACAGAGAATATTTGCATGGCAAATGGGCAAATTGTTTGTATTATTCTTGATAATAAACCATTGATTCCACTAAAATCCAAAAGAAATACATCAGGAATCTGGTATCTGACAGCTTAGATGGAGAGTGAAGCCATTTTGCTTACAAGCTAACCAAGAAAAAATAAAGAGCAGAACTACCAGCTTTGTATCCATTTTTAAAAAAGAAATTTCATCTGTGAGACCCCGCCAACTGCCTTTACGTGACCTGAAAGTCTAATGAGGTGCTTCAAGACTTTGGAGTAGTGGGAGATTGAGGCTATGCATTTTTAAACAAAGGAGTGCAGCTGTAAAAATTCATCTGTAAGCCCATCCTCTCCAAGTCAGACCAGCGGCAAAAGCCTGAGCCTCCAATTTCTTAGCCCGACTGTCTCTCTGAGTTCTGTCAGCTCATCTTCTCTTTCTTTTCTCTTTCTTGACCTCCTACAACTTTGCCGGCTGCTGGCCTCACATGGAGGTGGCATTGGACTCTGCAGAGCTTTACATGAACTGAGAGCAGCCGCTGTTATTTTCAAGAGATGAAAAAATGTGAAGAGCAAAGTGAAAAGAAAGAGGAACAGCTCCCCTGGCCATTGTACAGCCTTGCCTCAGACGTATTTTTCTAGGAACTTGGATGATTTACAAGTGTGTCTTTGTGATCTCATTTCTTTAGGAGTATCAACTGGAGTGTTTACTCTTTAGTTTTTATTTGTGAAGGCATCATGCCATCTCAGGCTTCTTTAATCCAACTGATAGTCAGTGTGGAGGGTAAACCTTTCCTGACAGCAATGGCTGTAGGGAAGGAGCCAGCTGTTGTCAGCGCACAAGTCAATCGTAAAGGGGCAATCACACACACCCCTACATCCAGTTCCATTCACCAGTTAAACTATCACACATGTCTTTAGGGACGTGGAAGGAAAACTGAAATACCTGGTTACACAGACACATGAAGAACATGCAGAGTCCATACAGACAACAATCAAGTACAGGATTCAGACCCTGAGCCATAAGGCAGCAGTGCTAATAAACTGACCCCCTAATATAAAATAAATTCTAACCAATGAAAGTGCTGCATAGCAGTTAAGACATTGAATGGCAAATTGAAAGGCTGCTGTTTCAATCATTACAACTGACTGACTGTGTGACCCTCAGAACCCACCAGTGCTCCATAACAATGTGTTTTATAACAGCTTATGCCATGACACATACAATGCGACACATGAGTTGGGCGATCGTGGGATGGTAGGACCGAAATTGGACTTCAAGTACCTTTCATGGATGGCATAGATGTGGCAGCGGACCTGATGTTGCAGGATATGCGTGCACTGCTGTTCTACTCACGACAAGTACAGACAATTGATCACACCGCTAATCTGACCCAAATGCGATCCCAGAATTACACGTGAGGCCCACACTGGCCACGCTTTAGGACTTCCGCATGATATGTGCACATCCATGCAGCATTGGCAGGCAAGGCAACCAGCGTGCACCGTCCTACATCACTGATACTTTAGCTATGGCTGAGCGATCATGCTGTAGGTCTGACATGAAACCTGCTTTGCCAACTGAAGACCCTCACAATAATCTTGGCAGAGTGACCAGGGCTGCTTCCTTTTGTGAAAGGTGCGCTCACCACCTGCTTGGATGTGTGCTCAGTCCACATATGGGATGGGATAAGAAATGTGGCACAGGTCCTGACGGCGACCTGCATTACACGGGCAGGTTGATACTCTTCATCTCTCAAGTGAGTCAGGACATTTGTTACTGTGGTCTTGCATCGGTGGCTCAGGTCGGGGAATGTTAAAAGAGGTTGGATGCTATTTACTGCACAGCACTACAAGGGACTCCACATATTTATAAAACACAAGAAAATTACCATGTGTAATGTGCCAGTGTTTCTGGTCAGTTTTGCGAAGGTTCAGATATGAGCTTAGGATTTAATGACATGCTGGCCACTTTAATGTACATTTTTTTATACAAAAGAAGTAAATGTGATGCACTGTTTGTAACAGATCTCATTTTATAATAGGTAATTATATAAGATAGTTGATTACTTTTTTTGTAAGTATTCAGTAATGTAACTAAGTTACTTTTTAAAGGTAATGAATCCCCCAGTACATGGTGCCATCATGTTCAGAATTCATAATCCGGTTGATCGTTATATTTGTGGATTTCACCCCTTTTTTGATTCCTTTTTATTTGAGGACTGGAGGTCTGCATGTTCCACTGGTGTGTTTGTAATTGCACTATGCTCTTAGAATTTGTAGCTTCCTTCTGATAAATAAATAACTATGTATAAAATTAATAAAACATTTAAGACTCCCGTTAGCCCTCAGAATGGAAATGATAGTGCAAAGCTTTCAAAGACGTATATTTTAAAAGGAAAACAAAGGAGAGAATGTGAAGAGCATGGGGCCTGACCGGGCTATGGGCTGCCATTATTTTGTATTTATTTAATTACTAGATTTCAGTGGTCTTTCAGCAAGCCTGTTGTATCATTAGAAATGCTGTTCTTAGAGCCTGTCCACAATAGCCAGTTACAGTATTTAGTGATATTGTAACAGCGTTGCACAAGTTGAATTAGCCAAGGATGAGTCACCACATAATACGAATTGGCATCGTCCCATCACCAGCGGCAGGTTCGCCTCATAAAAACAGCAAGCCTGCAATGTCACAGATAGAGTTCCATTCAGATGTGCAGTGGTGATTCAGTCCTTTTAAGGATAGTGAGCTACCTACAGAGCCAAGTAAAGTGCAAGAGGATCCATTTTGGGCACTCGGGTGTCTGCATTACATTGGTGTCAGAACAACGACAAAAAGAAGACCTACCATCCTATTTCCGCAAGTTGTAGAGTGCCCGGGAACACATAAAACGGACTAAACTGGCTTTTCTGAGGGGTTGCTGTAGAGTCTTGGGGGCTGAGATCCAGGATCTGGAATACCGCTAAGAGTCTTCTACCACTGCAGCCCCACCGCCACCTAATCAAAGTCCTCTGTAGCCACCTATTATGTCTGAATGTCTGAATGAAAGTGGATACCCCAACCTGCCATGAGACTACCTGTATTGAATCCTCTAAGACGAAGCCTTAAATAAAAACAATAATGAGCTATTTATGGACATTTATGCTAGTCAGAATGCCCAGTCAGGTCTGGGTGGTCTTTTGGGCTTATAACCCCTATAGATTTTTTTTTTCCTTCAGCTTAACTAGAATTCTTTTTTTGTTTGCTTTTTCTGTCCAGCATGGCCACCCAACCTCATCATTGGACTGTCATTTACAGACTTAACAAAACAATTCTATATTTAAGGACTCTACTTCTCTTAATTTTACTGTATATCTATTGTGAGAGATGACCAGCAGCTCAATCCAGTCTGGACGTCCCAGGATGGGAAGAATGGAGAAGGGCAGCCTTTCCAGGACACTACGTCCCCCAGGACGCTAGGTGGCAGATCCCCTGGATGATAAATGTACCCCGGATTCCCACAGGGCATCATGGGACGTGAAGTCCATTTTCTCAGCCCTTTTGGGAGCCGTGGGTGCCGCCAGGGGGAACTAGTAAAGGACCTGGGGACTCCTACTTTTCTTACAACCCGGAAGTACTCCAGAGTCACGAGGACGGAAGCCCACAGTACTTCCGGGATACTTGAGGAGGATGATGTGGCGTTTGACCTGGAAGAAGAGGAGAAACATTTCTGGGTCAGGGAATATATAAAGGACTGTTGGAGACCCAGCAAGCTGAACCGGAGTTGGGAGGTTGGGTGACAAAGCTGCTGGGAGTGGAGGATTGATTTATAGTATTGATTATTGATTATTGTAATTGTGGAGAGTGTGGTGCTTTGTGCACTTTATTGAAGAAAAATATTAAAATTCTTCTTAGTGCTTTTATACGTGTGTCCTGGATGTCTGTCTGTTGGGTTTCCCGGGGCAACAGCGCCCATAGCGTCCACACTATCGTATGTAATTTGATGCTATTATGCATTATTTCTCTTATCTAACTTTAATTTGTTTTTCTTTGCATGTAACTACTTTGATATCCTGGTAAAGTACTTTAAGCTTCATTGTTTGTATGAAACATTAGAAACATTAGAACAATCTAGACACGAACAGGTGGAAGATTATGGGGTTCGCTTCCCGGTTCCTCCCTGTGTGGAAAGCTCTTTCGAGTTACTGAGAAAAGCGCTATATAAATGTAATGAATTATTATTATTACTTATTATTCAGCCCCAACAAAGCTCGCCAGTCCTTATTCACTCATCTCTTCCAAAAAAACATCAAGTCGAGTTCTGAAAGTCCCCAGAGTACCACTGTCCACCACACCACCCAGCAGCCCACTCCAAGTGTCTACCGCTCCCTGTTAAAAGAAAAACTTCCTAATGTCTGTGCGAAACCCCACCCTGAACAAGCTTCCAACTGTGTCCACGTGCTCTCACCGAACTCATTTTACAATAACAGTCCCCAATCACTGCACTAATTCCTCTCATAACCCCAAACACTTCCATCTTGTCACCTCCCAATCTTCTCTTGCCCAAACTGCACAAGCACAGCTCTTCCAATCCTTCCCCACAACTCAACCCCCGCAGCCCTGGAATAAGCCGAGTCGCTCCTCTCTGGACCCCTCTCCAGTGCTGCCATGTCCCCCTGTAACCTGGAGACCAAAACTGCACACAGTACTCCAGACGAGACCTCACCACTGTGCAATAAGTGCCGTGCAGGATGGGCCAAGGGGGCGATGGCCCCAGGCATCCATATCTGAGGGGGCATCCAATCCAAAGAGTGTTGCTCTCTAGAAGAGCCCTGTTTTGAAAATAATTTTAATTTAATATGAACAAACTGAAATTATTATAGCTCATTCTCAGTGAAGCACTATGACTTTTAAGCGCTAGAAGTGCTCAAACTGGGCCTGACCGGGGCCCCACGCAGCCGAAAAGAGGCCTTCCCTTGAAAACATTATGAAAACCTATGTTTTATTTCACATGGGGCAGAAAACTGAACCCATGAGTCAAACAACCTTGAATAGGGCTTCAGCACGAGAGAGATGCTCCACTCCCTCTCCCTCCCTCAGTCTCGTATGCACAGTGAACGTGTGTTAAGGATCATTTGTCCAACCTTGGTGCAGTGAAGTGTTTTTCTGAGACTGAGTTTTACCTCACTTATTTCATCTCTCGTGTTCTCTTTCTAGCTTAGCCCAGTAAGGAAAGTCGGAGAAATATGTAGTCTGTGTAGCCCGAGTAAATCTGGGTTATGTTATAATTCTTGCATGTGCAGGAGTTTGCTCAGGGTTCTTGACCTTTCAGATCTTCCATGCCACAAGAGCGTCTGACCAACCTGGCTTTAATCAGCGTTGAAAAAAGAATTCCTCATAGATGATTTAAAAAATGAAGTATTACAATTATTTTCAGGGAGGAGAACTAATTTGGGGGAAACAAACTTACATGAAAATTTAATTTGAATAAAGTGTTTATTTCTATTTAATATGCCTTTCTTTATCATATTCATGTGCCTTCTTTACCATTTACTTTGGCAGCACCTCACCTTAAGGGGCATACAATCAAGGAGTTTGCTCCAGGCATCTTCTAGCGCCTCTGCATGCCACTGCTGTGCTATAGACATAAATGTTGTTGTTGTTGTGTGAGGGTCTCTTGGCATATTTCAGTTCACTCTCACAACCCAAGACATGCACATTCCGTTGATCGGTGTCTCTGGACTGGCCCTCTTTCATTATTTGTAGGTGTAATAAACTGCTACTCCAGCCAGTGATGCTTTTTGTGCTGTGCCCACTGATGCTGAGATAGGCTGTGTCTCCAAGACACCATGTTGGAATAGGTGGATTGTGAAAATGGATCGAGGGGATGAGGTGCTCTGAACTGGGCACCAGATGAAAGGTGCAATAAAGGCAAACTGAATGTTAATTTTTTTCTCTCCACCCCACTCATTTCTTGGTAACTTTGTATGAGTATTTTCTTCACCCAATCTTATTGTAGTGCACCTCAGATGGTGTTTCAAAAATGCCAACCCAAGAAAAGAGCATGGAAATCAATAGACTTTTCTATGAACAGCTGCATTTTCCTCTTAAGCCAGGCATCATTACTTAGTTGTAATAGGAACACAATGACAAGACTTCAATTCATGAAAAAATGGCACATTAATCTTGTCACGCTTGGGTCACAAAGTTGCACAGATTCATTCAAAGGTTTTCAAGAGACAGAAACTTTATTCAAATACAGGCGGGACAAACACAAGTCTCTTCCAGGAGCGATCCGGGCACACTGTCAAACCAATCGGCACAGCTCCGCTTCTCCATCTAAAGAACACAAAATCTTCTTCCCCAAAGGGGTGCGGTGGCTCGGGAGCACCGACCAGAGCAGAGGATGTCTGGGGCAAGAGAGACAAGACAGTGAGACACTAGGACAGCTAAATGTTCAAAGCCCCGTGCGAGATGCAGATCACACGTTACGGCAGCAAGCAGCAGCTGATCCCGCACAGAGGAGATGAAAAGCTGTGTTTGTTTCCCATTGTATCACTGTTTAAGAGGGGGTTTTGGAGGAACGGCCATGTCCCCTTGGGCAGCCATATTCACAATATATATAAATTTTGATTATGGCTGCTCATTTTATTGTTTTGTTAACATTTTTCTGGCTACTTTTCCTGACTACCTGTTTATTTTTCATAGGACTGCTTTTTCATTCTCTTGTCTATTTTCAGGAACTCATGTTTTTCTTCAAGTCTTCATCCATTTGTTTGTCTGCTACAAGACTGGAGAAAATCTTAAACGTGACTGTCACCAATGAGAACTTGCTCAGGTGTCACCCTTCTTAATTGTGTGTCCTCACTGCTGGACAACAAATTTGGGCTGTTAGTTTCAGAATGCAGAGTTCTAGCATCTTAGTTAGCTGAACAAAAGAAGAGCCACCCAAGGCTGTCAGGTGTGGGGATTTGCCATCAAAATCCACAAATTAAAATATTAGTTAAGCAGATTTTTTTTTTTTGTGCTGGTTTGCAAATGCAACATCCAATAAATGTTTATTTAGCGGCAGTAAATGTCAATGGGCTGCGAATGTTTGCAATACCTGGGAACCCTCCAATGGACCAATCTTTTGTGAATTCTCAGTACATTTGTTATCTATATATATATATATATATATATATATATATATATATATATATATATATATATATATTTGACAGTAAACTATTCAACCATTCTATGATCTGCTCCCTCACAAACTGAGGGCACCGTGGCAGATGTTAGCAGATTGCTGGCCAACCACAAGCGTTACCTGGTAGGTAACCACCCATACAATCAGATTGTGACACAGACTACGAATGCCGTGAATATATATATATAAATATATAAAACAGTTCCATGACTGACTGACAGACAACGCACAGACCAAACCGCTGGACCTAAAGGGCTGAAATTTTGACAGTGCATTCCTATAATGACATGGATAACCGCTAAGAAAGGATTTTTTGAAACTCCATCCCCAAGGGGTTGAATTGGGAGGCGTCAACTATATCCATTCTCTTGCCACTGAGAAGAGGGGCGAATGACACGGCGCGCATGCGTGGAATGAGGAAGGGGATGTTTCTGACGGTAAAGTGAACGACAGCCGTGCATCATTTGCGCGAGCGACCTGATGCTATGCAGATCGGTCTATAAATGATAACCCTGTAAAACGACTTAGCTTCACAGCAAATCTTTCGAGTGGTCATGCTTATGTTTCACAAAAAAAGTATCCTCTTCTGAAAGTTTCGACTTCAAAATATGCCAAAGGTTATTATTACCAGAAAAATAACAACACAAGGATTAAAAAGACCCGCATCTCTGACGCCTGACACTGACGCCATATTTTCATCTTCGTCAAACCAAGAGTTACATCAGGTTTTACCAACTCAAACACAGAAAAAAATAAAAAAACGCAGGTCTCGATACACAAATAACATCCAAAAGAATCAAATAAAAAAAATCTTCTGAAAAGAATCCTACTGTGCATCGAGAAAAACTTTGAAATACGCTGGCGTAGATTTAAGGGAAGATTGTTTCTCCCATGGTCAGTTTTACGTAGCTTGCTCACGCGTAAGTTCACCCACGAGCCTGGTAATATTAGTGCCGCCCAATAAACAAACAAAAAATATTGTTTATAAAGAAATCCTCTAAAAACCAATTAAATATTTACACTCCCACGGCGTCAGAAGTTCCATGCAAATAAATTCACAGGCAATAACTATAACTTCATATATATATTTATGAAAAAAAAGTATATTAAAAGAGTCCCGCGCGGACGAAGTCGCGGGTAAAAGCTAGTTTTTTTATATGACAGAATACATTTTTCTTTCAGTCACTGTATATTTTTCTTGGACTCTGATTTTACTTTTATTTTTGTTTTGTGTTTGTGACGATGCAGGTTCCACTTCATGCTCCCATCTCCTTTTTAGGAGCTCTTGAACCCGACATCGTCGGTAATGTAACCATATGAGCTGGACAGTGAAGACATCATGAAGCAAGGGGGTGATGCAAAAAGGTGCAAAAGTGCTTTAATTTAAAATGTCAAAACCAAAAACAAAAGTGTTCAAATAAATAGTGCAGTGTTCACAACGGTATTAAATAAATAATCCATAAAAACAAATAAAAATCCCAGGCATTAAAACAAAGCTAAAATGAGATTAAAATCCTGCTGACAACATTAGGGTCAGACCAGCCAATCTTTGTTCCTTCCCAGTCTCTCCAGCTCACCCAAGGTATATTCAGCAGGAGAGACTTCAGCCTCCGCGGTCCTCATTCTACCGATCCCCTTCATGGCTGCCTCCGCCGGCGTCTGCCTGACTGCTTGGGGTCGGTTGTCCTCCCATCTTCCTTCTCACACTCTAAATCGTCCCTCAGATCCCTAGGGCGGACTTTTCCCTGATCGTACTCACTCCTCTATTAACTCTGTGGGTACAATTCTGTCCCACGAACGCCGATCACTCGCTCCATCTGGGACCCCTGACCGCGCTGACCTCTCTCTTTCACAGCGGGCTGGCTCATTCACTCTCTTTCCCCCAGTGCTGCACTCTTGCTCTCCACCTCTTCCTTTCTTTTACCATTTTCCCCCTTCCGCCTTGCGCTTCTCCTATTTATTACGGAGACGTGGCTCAGGTGTGGCGATTAGCAGCTCCTGGCTTTAATTATGGATGCAGACAATTCCTCACCTGTGCACATAAGTAAGGAAACGCCCGCCTCACGTAGCGTCCAGGAACCGCTCTGGCCACAATACCACGCGCCCCTCTTTAAGCCACTATTATTTATTTAAAAACTGGGCTTTTATTCTGAGCCGTGGATCCGCTTTATCACAGTATTGTTGTTCACAACACTATCTTGTTTTTCTTTTTGTTTTTTTTTTTCATGCCGAGTTGAAGCAGAGCTGAGAGAGGAGTAAAGGATAAGAAAATGGATGACCAAGTTTGTAGTCAATAATCAGCAAGGATTGGAACCAAAGGTTAAAAAAGTAAAGTTTAGATACCAAAAAGTTAATTAAAGAAACAGGCAGAGATGCTTTCTTCCAAAACATTATCCACAAACTCCCATGAGGGATGGCTGCCAGCGCCAACTGATATACCCTGTCAAATGTCACGCCCTCCATGGCCACGCCCCCTGGAGTTGTGTCTTGGCAACAGGATTTATAAAACTGCGGCCTTTATAAAACAAGTCACTAAATAAAATGAAGCCGTAAGGAATCAAACAACCCAACAAGTTCCTTGGTAATCCAAACCAAGAATAAACTATACATAAAACTCAGGTAAAAATATGTCCAAAGAGAAATTATACTGTTAAACGTCCCTAACCATTATACCCATGTTGCATGGCAGCTAATCAAGAAAAGGATTAAGACGTTTTATTTCTTTTGACTTTGAGTATTGATGATGTGCAATTCTGACTTTCTGGTTTTCACCTTCTCCTGCTTAAAGGTTTTGTTTTTGTTTTGCCCTTTGTGTTATCATCTCCTCATCCATCTTGTTTTTGCTTGTCTTTCAGGACGTGATTTTCTTCTATTAAATCACAACACAATCGAGCATCCGACTGTGAGGGTGTCTTTTTCACAGCAGGCTCTCTCCATTTCAGTCTTGCTACAGTGACACAGAGAAACATTTACATGAAGAAATCTCCATTAGGTTAACATTTGTTTATATACATCTCATTAGCATGGCTTCCCTAAAACATAAGCATACAAGATTCATTTTATTTAGTACCATTCTATACTGGCAACATTTTGTAATAATTAAAATAAATAATCAAGTTGTGCCCATCATATTTAAAGGATGTCATTGCATACTAACAGATCACATGGCCGGGCAGTTCAGGGGAAGAAGAGGACTCACACGGTGTGGTAGTGGATGCCAGATGTGTTAGCACAACTGTGTCCTCCCTTGAAGGGTCTTCACATATCACATGTAACCAGTTTATGAAAACAGGGCCATTCACACTGGGTATTCTCAGGAAGGGTGGCTTGGTGGCTACAGAGACCCCTTAAAGGCCATGTCACACAGCATGATTTTTCCAGGGAAGTTCAGTCACAGACTTCAATTGCATAACCTTAATGAGTCCAGGCAGTCATGGTGCACTCCTGTCAGCACAAGTTGTATAATTTGGCATTTTATGGCACGATCCGACTAACTCAAACAGTTTTATTTTATCTTAAGTCATAATGGCAGGCTCTATGTGCATGACAGCAGACAACCAATCAGCACTGAAAGTACAATGTATAAAGGTACAAGGAACAAAAAATGTGGGTGTTTTGGACCACGTGAACAGAAGAGAGGTTCGTCTGTGTGATGTCTTGTGTTTTACATACACAGAATGGAAAAGGGCAGAAATCCCCATACCTGTAAACGTTGCGGTCAGGCACCATGTTATTGTCTATCAGAAAAAGTGTTGTTTGTCATCTTCTGTGATTGCTGTTGTAACACTAGGAGTCGCTGTTGCTCCTCTGACCCAACAGCCAAATGCTCAGGACACCAGGTAAAAGTACTAAGAAGAGTTTTAATTCTTACTCTTTGTGTTAATATTATTCTAAGCACCACAGCCACCATAAACAAGTAAATAAATAATCACAATTCTCTCCTCCAAACCTCCCAATCAAGCTCTGTCCTCTACCTCCCAACTCTGGCTCCCTTGCTGGGTTCCCATCAGTCGTTTAAATAGTCCTTGATCCGGAAGTGCTTCTGTCCTTCCAACCACGTGACTGGCTAGCACTTCCGGGTCTAATGAAGAAATGACATTTTCTTCAGCCTGGAAGTACTTCGGGGCTTCCGTCCTCATGACTACCTTGTATTTCTGGGCTATAAGTAAAGGATAAGTCCCCAGGTCCTTCAACAGCTCCACCTGGCGACACCCACGGCACCTAACAGGGCTGAGAAACCAAACTCCCAGGATGCCCATCCTTCTCTTCTTTGGGCGTCCTGGCCGGGTTGAGCAGCTGGCCGACCGCCACACTAGTCATGTAAGCTCACATTCTCAAGGTGACGAATCAAATCAGACATCACCTCCAGACAGAAGTCATGTAATGTTAGGCTGGCTTGAAGCTGAAGGATGAAATCCTACCTCTGGTTCACTTTTCATCTGAATTTTCACTATGGTGATGGGTAAGTTGTATAATGATGTCTACATATTGCAATAATAGGATGGTAATCATTTTGTAAGGTCCTTTAGATGGTAAAGATTGATGTAAAAACAAAACAAAACAATCCTTCAGAATTTAAATGAAAACAGGAAGTCCACTTGTTGCCTCTTGGACGGAGCTCTCCAGCACAACAAATGATCTGTACAGCTATTAGTAACCGTTAGGCCTTATCTGCTGATTCATGTCCGGTTTGAGGCAGAGATGCACCTGGTCAGCATCTCCGTGTTTAATTAAGTTGAAAACACTCTATTTATAGCTTTAAATTGAATAGAGTTTCATTTGGTATTTGTTGTACACAATTGAATTAAGTGGTCCATTGTGATGCATTATCAGTACTGAGCTCTCAGT
Source organism: Erpetoichthys calabaricus (assembly GCF_900747795.2). Classification (NCBI taxonomy): domain Eukaryota; kingdom Metazoa; phylum Chordata; class Cladistia; order Polypteriformes; family Polypteridae; genus Erpetoichthys; species Erpetoichthys calabaricus. The sequence continues at coordinate 52,001,033 of NC_041394.2, forward strand.
CAGGGAAGTTTGGGTCTCACGTAGATGAGTTCAGCCACCTGCTTGAAAATCTAAAAATAGGGTGTGAGGGTGGAAGTGGGAGCCTCAGCTATGGAGACGGATTTGGGTTTGGAAACAGGAGTGAGTGGGTGGAAAGAAAGAAAGAAAGAAAGAAAGAAAGAAAGAAAGAAAGAAAGAAAGAAAGAAAGAAAGAAAGAAAGAAAGAAAGAAAGAAAGAAAGAAAGAAAGAAAGAAAGAAAGAAAGAAAGAACTAAAACAGCATGTAAATGAAGGACCCCCTAATGATCTTTCAGTTCACTTTTGAAGAAGCCTTTGCAGATCGCTTGTCCTATTTCAGCATTTGTTGACCAGTCTTTTCCCTCTCCCCACTCCAGGCAATGTGGTCCAGAGTATAAGGCACTGAAATTTGAACTCCAAGATTTGAATCTTAGCTCTCGCTGTGACTTCATGTGTGACCCCGAGCACAGTCACTCAGGCAAACAGACACCTACACAATACCTCTTTAGCTTTTACATTTTAAGGCTAGTTGGTCCTTGACTGTCATGCCTACATGCTTTCAGAAAGTCAGCACACTGACATTTCACAATAATACTAAAATAAAACTACAGAAAGGCTCCTGCTTTTTACTCTAAGAATGTCTAGGATAGCAACAAAGGTTATTTGGTCTGCCAACATTTGTGGAACACTGGACTCTGTGAGTGAGTAAATCCGGGTACTGTAATGGCATTAACGCGGTTTGTAAACAGCATTCTGATATCCTCTGATGAAGGAAACTCCACTGTAATTATGCTGTTAGACTTTAAGTGCAGCATTTGACACCATTGACCATTCTGTCTTACTGCACAGGCTAGAAAATGATGTTGGGCTTACAGGCACTGTGCTCGCTTGGTTTAGTTCTTATTTATCAAATCGATTCCAATATGAACAGAAATGTGCTGACAGTACTCCATCATTATACACAGAAATTAGATATGATGTCCCGCAGGGCTCAGTACTCAGGATCTTTACTGTTTTCACTTTATATGCTTCCACTGGGATCTCTCATTAGAAAACATAATGTTAATTTTCACTCGTATGCAGATGACACCCAGTTATACCTTTCTTTTTGATCAAATGAAGTTTCTCCAATGTTGTCTTTAATTAGTTGTGTTAGTGAATTAAAGGAGTGGATGGATGAGAACTACTTGTCTTTAAACACAGATAAAACAGAGATGTTAATTGTTGGAGGGAATGACGCTGATCACAACAATATTTTGTCATCATTTAACTCAGTTGGAATCCCCATTAAATTTACTGAATCAGCTCGCAATCTAGGAATTATCTTTGACTCTAGCATGTCATTTAAAGTGCACATTACAAAGTTGTCCAAATCATGTTTCTTCCATCTTTAAAATGTTAGAAAATTAAGGCGCTTTCTAAATAAACAGGATTCTGAGAAATTAATTCATGCATTTATTTCTAATAGTACTGACTACTGCAATGTTGTGTTCACTGGATGTTCAGATTGTTCTCTATACACCCTCCAGTTAATCCAAAATGCTGCTGCAAGAATTATTACAAGGACAAGAAAATACGAACACATAACTCCAGTTCTTAAATCCTTACACTGGCTCCCGGTTAAGTTTAGGGCAGATTTCAAAATCCTCCTTTTAACATATAAAGCATTAAATGGCCAAGGTCCGGCTTACTTGTCTGAACTCATCATGACTTACAAACCACAGCGCACATTAAGATCTCAAGATGCCGGTCTGCTTATGATTCCAAGGATTAATAAAATAACAATGGGAGGTCAAGCTTTTAGTTACTGGGACCCTAAACTGTGGAATGGTCTGCCTGCTACTATAAGAGATGCCCCTTCGGTCTCAGCTTTTAAATCCCGGCTGAAGACTCACTACTTCAGTTTAGCATATCCTGACTAGAGCTGCTGATTAACTGTACAGACTGCATCTCTGTTGTTAGTCATTAGATAGATAGATAGATAGATAGATAGATAGATAGATAGATAGATAGATAGATAGATAGATAGATAGATAGATAGATAGATAGATAGATAGATAGATAGATAGATAGATAGATAGATAGATAGATAGATAGATAGATAGATAGATAGATAGATAGATAGATAGATAGATACTTTATTAATCTCCAAGGGGAAATTCACATACTCCTGCAGCAGCATACTGATAAAAATAATATTAACTAAAGAGTGATAAAGACACAGTGCAAGTTAAAAAGTGCAAGATGGAGAGTGTGAGGCAGGTATAACAGTCAATAACTTTGTATAATGTTAAACTTTAGGGTGGGATTGAAGAGTCGCATAGTGTGGGGGAGGAACGATCTCCTCAGTCTGTCAGTGGAGCAGGACAGTGACAGCAGTCTGTCGCTGAAGCTGCTCCTCTGTCTGGAGATGACACTGTTTAGTGGATGGAGTGGATTCTCCATCATTGACAGGAGTCTGTTCAGCGCCCATCGCTCTGCCACAGATGTCAAACTGTCCAGCTCCATGCCTACAATAGAGCCTGCCTAAAACATAAGCACTAAAACATAACTAACATGATAGTTATACTTTGTTACTAACCCTCACCTATTCTGTTTCTCTTCTTGGTACTCAAATGTGGCACTTGGTGCCATGGCCCACCTGCCAAGTTGTTTTTCCTGCCTATGGTAAAGTCATCCCTGATGGAGGATCGCAGGAATCGTGGAGTAGAGGGGTCCTTTCATCGGATTGGCTGGCCCAGCACTGGCCAAATGGGGGAGGCAGCTTGATGGCTGAGGTCTCCAGGACTCTAAACAAATTCAAATCATATTATGTGATATCATCTATTGTTAAATTCAGCTCTGTACTTGTCAAATTTTTATTTTTATACTGTATTGAGGATTACTTGTGTTCTATTCTGTGTATTGTATTGTATTGACCCTATTATTATTTTTGACACCCACCGCATGCCCAACCTATCTGGTTAAGGGGTCTCTCTTTGAACTGCCTTTCCCAAGGTTTCTTCCATTTTTTTCCTACAAGGGTATTTTTGGGATTTTTTCCTAGAGAGTCAAGGCTGGGGGGCTGTCATGAGGCAGGGTCTGTTAAAGCCCATTGTGATTTTGGGCTATACAAAAATAAATTGTATTGTACTGTAATGTATTGTATTTCTTGCCTTGCACCCAGTGCTGCTGGGATAGGCTCCAGTCCCCTGACCCTGAAATGGATTGATTAAAGGGTAACTGTTGGGAGGAAGAGGCCAAGGCCATGTGAGAAAGACAGAAATAGAGACAGAGATGGGCAGCAATACAGGACAGTATAGCCCACCTCACCACAACAGGCAGGTGTATCGTTCATTTCATACTTTGAGTTCTTCTCTGTGCGTTCCTAACAAGATAAAACACTTTGATTTGATATCTGTGATTTTCTTGGCATTACTCAGAATGTGGAGAGACGCCACAAGGGCACTGTACGATGACAGCTCACTTGTATTCCTGCAAAAACAAAATAAATCAATCCACTCAATAATTCATAAGTTTGTCTCTTCAGCATTTTGCAGAGATTTTTCTAGTTTTCATTTAATGATACATACAGTATATACACTTTATATCAGCCAGGGAGGTCAGCCTGACTGGCAAAGTATTGTTAGGGTCAGAAGAAACACCAGAGTGGCATGGACCAGGAGAAGGTACAACAGGGGTGAGAAAAACAGAAGACAGCCTGCAGGGGTAAGTGCTGAATCTATCTTCATCCTTTGTGCTATGTGTGGTAGGAGGAACCCTGCAGCTCTAAATGGGTGGGCCCTTTAAAAGTCACTCAGGGTCCAGAGTTTAGAGACATTAGGAGTCAAAAAGGACCCTCTGTTCTGTTATCTTTGCAGCTTCATGGAACCACCACAGAATCTGAAAATGATTCTAAGATCAGACTGGAAGGAACTCTGGGTTAGCAATCTATCTATCTATGTATCTATCTATTGTAAGAGATGTCCGGACACAGACAGACACACAGACAAAAAATGTTTCAAAATACACACTTTTACTGCTGTCTCCTGTACACAGCACCAAACACTGCACAAATCAGCGCACAGTCCTCTCCTTTCTCTCTTTTCTTCTTCTTCTTCTCTGTCGCCCTCACTCCTCCTCTCACAAGCTCTGTCTTCTTCCTCCTGACTCCGGCTCAACTAATGGAGTGAGGAAGCCCCTTTTATAACACCCCGAATGTGCTCCAGGTACTTCATAATGATCTTCCAATGCACTCCGGGTGTGCCTGGAATTTCTTTTGACGGCACTTCCTGGTGTAGTGGAAGTGCTGCAGTCCAGGGCTCTGTAATCCTCTGAGCGCCCCAGGGTGGCTGCCCTCTCATGGTCCAAGAGAGGCATTGTCCCTCTCCCAGTCCTTCCAGGCGTACCATACCATATCTATCTATCTATCTATCTATCTATCTATCTATCTATCTATCTATCTATCTATCTATCTATCTATCTATCTATCTATCTATCTATCTATCTATCTATCTATCTATCTATCTATCTATCTATCTATCTATCTATCTAATGACTAACAACAGAGATGTAGTCTGTAAAGTTAATCAGCAGCTCTAGTCAGGATATACTAAACTGAAGTAGTCTTCAGCCGGGATTTAAAAGCTGAGACCGAAGGGGCATCTCTTATAGTAGCAGGCAGACCATTCCACAGCTTATATACTATATTATAATAATTATAGATTATACTATATTATAAAATATAATCACAATATTCTGCGGTGGGTTGGCACCCTGCCCAGGATTGGTTCCTGCCTTGTGCCCTGTGTTGGCAGGGATTGGCTCCAGCAGACCCCCGTGACCCTGTGTTCGGATTCAGCGGGTTGGATAATGGATGGATGGATGGATCACAATATTATAATAGGCTGACTTTTATATAATGGCTCTGCAATCTATCTACCCAGTGCAGTATATAGTGCCTTTCCTTTCTACCCCTCTATCTATTATATAGTGCCTTTCTTATCTGTCTGTTTATACTTTTTACATACAACAATAGAAATCTATCCTCTATTGCAACCTACTCTTGTCTGAGACAGCAAAAGTCATCTTTCTTCAGAAGCAATTTTTTACATTTGAAATAAAAGAATGGTTAAATCTCAAGTTTTATTTTTCATAAATTTTATTTCACAAAATTTGGCAGAATCAATGTGAACTCATTTAAGTTAAAAGCCACTTTGAACTGGTGATCACTTATTCTCCATCTAAGTGAAAATCTAATTTGAGTTATAAATGATATAATTTGATTTTTTTTTTTTTGTTTCTTTTTACCATTTGAGCATCTTAATACAATTCTCTCCATTGGAAACACACAAGGTCATCGTTGTTGCAGAGAAACACACACTTGAGTAATCTTTTAAATCTCCGGCCACATTTCAGCCCTGACGGATATAATTAACACCACATTCATCGGTTAGTGACAGTGAGAATGGCGCTCGCCTTCTTGTAGCCGGAACCAGACGGCCGTTTGGATCATCGTGAAGGATGTGGTTTATCGAGTAGAATGTCAGCCGGCTAGTGCTCAAATTTAAAAATGCTGGGGTGGTGGTTATTTATTACCTGCTGGGGAAGCAGCGTCTAAGTAAAAGCATCAGCACATGCAGGTCTTCTGTGTTTTGTTGCTTTCAGAAATTGTATTCTGTTTTAAACAAAAGCGATATGGTGATCACACTCAACATTTCTATAGACAAGCTTGGGCAAAATATCTTATAAATGTATTTTAATGTGAAACACAAAATCTAGCCATATAACAGCTTTAATTTATTTTTCAACACTGACATTTTAATTTTAAAAATGTAATTGTAAAAGACGCAGTAGCAGAAAATTCAGCACTGCTGCATCGTAAGTCCAGAGACCTCTATTCAAATCCAGGACCACTCACTGTGTGGAATTTGCAAGCTCTTCCTGGGTCCACCATTCTTTCCATCTGTTATCTCAAAAAAATATTAGGGTTAGATTTACTGGTAAAAGGTTCTCCCTCAAGTGCCTTTCCAAACTGTCCTGGCCAATGTTATTATGGGTTTGCATGGAAAGCAGAAGCTGCTGGGTGGACAGCTGTCCTTGTGTCCCTGATACAAATGGGGAAAATCCCCTAGCCTGGAAAACATTCAGAGAGAGCTGGGAGAGACCTGCAAGTGTTCAGCTGTCTGAACAACCTTTCTGGCTATATACACTTTGGGCCTGTTATCAGGTGGATGAGGACTGGCATAAAATATTAGGAGTGTTTAGTTATGTACATTGTAAGTAAGGGTTGTAGGCACTATGTGGGCTAGTCAAGAGGCTTTAACCCATATAAGAATACCCACTTGGGCACAGGTTATTGGTTTTCTCTTTAATTGTGTGTTTAATCCATTGAAAGGTTGGTTGGTTTGTTTTTTCATCTCATACAATAAAACAACACTTTTTTGTGCCTTTTGGTTTTCTTGGTACTTTTTAGTTTCAGGGCCACCTCCAGTGTGCCCCCTACAGGCTACTTTAAATTATCCTTAAGCTCTGTGCAAAAGGGAGCCCTGCATTGGAGCAGTGTGACACTCAGGATTGGTTCTGGTTGCACCCAGAAGCCATCCAGATAAACTTGACCCTGTAGTGGATTTAAAAATTTAGAGAGCCAACCAATGGATGGATATTTGTATTTGTGTCTATCTATAAACTTGTCACAGTGCTCTGCATCTGCACTCACTGAAAAGTGCTATATAAAGATAAACTGATTTGAACTGAATATTATCTTGATGCATATGCACTAAGAGAGCAAATTATTAGGAGCGCAATCCTAATACTGGGTAGGGTTTTCTGTTGCTCTCAAAACAGCCTCCATTCGCAGTGGTGATAGATTCAACAAGATGTTGGAAGCATTCCATTGAGATTCTGGTCCTTGTCCACAAGATTGTACCCATGCAGTTTCAGCAAATTTCTCAGCTTTACATTCATGCGGCACATCTCTTGTTACACCACATCCCAAAGGTGTCTTGTTGGATTCTGATCCAGTGACTGGGAAGGCCACCGAAGAACACTGAACTCATTGTCATGTTCATGAAAAGTCATTTGAGATGACTTTTGCTTTGTGACATGGTGCATTGCTGCGCTGGAAGCATCCACTAAAAGAAGGGTTAATTGTGTCCATAAAGGGATGCACACGGTCAGCAGCAATACTCAAATGGACATTAAGGTGAGGATTGGTTTGTATTAATGGGTCCAAAGTGTGCCAAGAAAACATTCTCCACACAATTACACCACCAGTCTGGACGCATGTCAGATTGGACACATGGATTCATGCTGTTGCCTCCAAATTCTGACCCCATCATCTGTGTGCCTCAGCAGAAATTGAGCTTCATCAGACCAGGCTATTTTTTCCCAGCTTTTAGCTGTCCTATTTTGATGATCTTGTGCCCACTGCAGCCACAGTTTTCTGTTATTGGCTGACAGTAATGGAAGCCAAGATGTTCCTCTGCTGTTGTAGCCCATCTGCTTCAAGATTCAACATGTTGTGCATTTGGAGATGCTTTTCTACTCACCATTGTTGTACAAAGTGGTTATCTGAGTTACCATAGTCTTTCTAACCAGTCTCGCCATTCTCCTTTCATCAATAAGACATGTCTCTTTGCAGATCCGTAGCTCACTTGATGTTTTTGCACCATTCTGAGAAACCCCTAGAGACTGTTGTATGTGTAAATTCCAGGTGATCATCAGTTATAGAAATACTCAAACCAGCTTGTCTGACACCATCAATTACTGCACAGTTGAAATCACTGAGCTCACATTTCTTTCTCATTCTGGTGTCTGATATGAACTTTAACTGAAGCTCCTGGCTTGTATCTGCAGAATTGTATGCATTGCACCGCTGCCACATGATTGACTGATTAGATAATTGCAGGTGGACAGCGGTTCCTAATTGTTTGCTCCTGAGTATATTTATCAAATACCACAAAACAGATTGTTGCCTGTTTACTACACTCAGTAAATCACCTTTACCTTATATACGGTAGCACCTTTGAAACACCACAATATCATAATGTGCTTTATGATTTATGTTTCATTTTCTACTTCTGTTCAGGCTTTACTTTTTACTGCAACAGAGAATTGTGACCCATTATTGTGACAACAGAAACCCTTCGATATAAATTCATTTAATTTATTATTAGGTACTAGCTGTGTAAGCCCGTGTTGTAAAAAGCATGGGGTCCCAAAAACTATTGAAATCATCAGAAAAAACAAATTAAATGTAGAGATGTCAGGTAATTGAAAGGAACTACTCTGAGCATGTCTGTCCTAGGAGGATTCATTTTGCCAACGTGCTCGCATTGCTTTTGCATTAGTGGCTAAGTGAGTGTGTCTTCCTTCAGAGGTTTCATTTTGCCGATGTGCTCACATCGCTTATGTATTAGTGGCTAAGCGAGTGACTCTTTCTTCAGAGGTTTCATTTTGCCGATGTACTCACCTCGCTTCTGTATTAGCGGCTAAGCGAGTGACTCTTTCTTTGGAGATTTCGTTTTGCCGACGTGCTAGCTTCGCTAGTGTATCCTCAGAGGTGGAGCCCTTACCCCGACTCCACCTCTCACTTCTGGGCTGGACAGACAGACACACACACTTCCACGCATAGACATTTATATATAAGATAAGGGATTTTCAAAGAGTGCTTTAAACATGTAAAAACAGCAGTAATATTCCATGTTTACTCTGAAAGTGTATAAAACCTGCGTGTATCAAATATTTCTTATTAGACCTATTTGATGCTTTGCACATTTCTAAAAGAGATGGTTTAAGATGAAGGACACCCATTTTGTCATCTTGACTCCACGTAAAACTAGCGATTCCTTCATCACTCCAACTCCAGAGGTGTTGTCCAGAGACATCCTGACTTCATTTCTGCTAGTACAATTAAATTTGAAGATGAGATCATATATAACATTTAACTTTATATTTTGTTCTCTGACAATAGTTTACATATAAGAAGTTTTATTACATTTCACCACATATTTATCTTAATAAGCAACTATTTTGGGATTTTACATAATACTTAGATAAAGATTGATATTTTTCAAATCAAAGTTATTGCTTCACAAACATGCTATATATGCATTTGCCATAAAACATTGTGTTCTAAAATTAAGAATTTTATATAAATTTAAGAAACTATGTTGCCACACTGGTGCTTTACCCTGGAGGCTATGGGGCACAAAATCTTAAAAATGTAAGAAATACGTCCATTTTTCATGCTAAGACAGTTGTCATATTTAGGACTCTCAAGTAACTGCAGCCCATCTGACCACAGTACCTGAGAGCCCTGATTGCTAATTTTGACTTTTACAAACAAAAGACATACAGTAAGTGAATGTAAAGGACCTGGAAAAATCACTAATGCAAGAAAACAGTAAACTCATGCAACAATATGGGAATGTAAATAAACTATAAAACTGACAAGAAAAGAAAATAATTCAAATCTAACACCTGCAAAGAAATAAAAAATGACAATGCTGTGGTTTTGACATCTTTAACAATTTTTACTGTTAATTCTAATTTTTAGAACAATTAGTTTTCTTTATGTAGACTCTATTTCTTTCATTATGTTTTTGGTGTTTCAGACTTTAATTCTGATGTTTATTTTATATTCTCTGTTTAATTGTTGTCTGTTATTTTAGGCCATTTTGCATAATGTTTTGCATTCTTACAATCGCTGTTATTTTGGACTCCCGTTGTCAAAGCAGCGTCCCGCATTGTTAAAGTTGTGACCTCGAGGTTGTTGACCTTCGGTTAATGTCGTGATGGGTTAACAGGTCACCCTAGTATTCACTTCCTCATTTGGCTGTAGAAAACTAAGCCCTTTTTCTTACAATTTTTTGCTAAAATCTTCCATTTGAAACTTCCTGTTTTTCTGAATTTTTCACTTGAAAAATTTTTACTTTGGTTTTTGTCTCTTGTTTTGGGTTTGATGCTCATGCTTTTTGATCTCTCGGTTTTGACTTTCTTTTCTCTTTAAATGTCAATTTCCTAGTTCTATCTCAAATCTTTGTCAGTTTGCTGATATAACAGATAGCAAAGATTGTACACTTTCTAAAGACAGAAGTGTAATTTGATCACTGCTTGAAAAAGTAAAGAAATACAAAAAAGTGTAGGGATGTAGTGTAATGCACGTTAAACCAGTAGGTTGCTGGTTCAGTCCTCAGCTCCATCTTTCTACATGACCCTGCGCAAGACATTTAACCCATCTTTGCTCCATTTATGTGGAAGCAATTGTAAAGAGTTCTGATATTGTACATTGCTTTAGATAATGGTGTCATTCATATATAAGTTAACATCATGGTATCTTTACTGACTAACATAACCCGGCCCTAAGCTTAACCAGTTTGAACATATTTTTTGGAAAACACAAAGGGCATATTTACATTTTATCAATAATTCAATAAATAGTGCTTCAATGTGGACATAGTTTGCCTCTCAAAATGCTTAATCTTAATACCCACCTGCACTTATCATGAGCCTACTAGTCGACACACTTGAAATAGGTGAACACAGTCTGTTCAGTGGCCAGATCACAGGCAAAGATGAGAGCTTCATGGAGAATCCTATGTCACAATAAGACAGGGGAAGCATCAAAGTTTTGGGGAAGCCACCCGTATAATATCTCTAACTGCAAAATGGGTATTTTTTAACGAGTAATGAATGGTACAATGTCCAAAACAGAATTTGTTAGTGAGAACATGGCAGGTCAGTACAGGAAGTGACGTCTTCAATAGCACCGGACCTGGAAGTAACGTTTTTGGGGACCAGAAGTGACATCTTTAATGGCTCTGGTACAGGAAGTGATGTCATTAATGGAGCAGGTACCTAGCGAGATTTCCTGTGGATGGTCTGCAGAGGATTGAGAAAGAGAGAGTTAGTGCAGCTCGCCACCCCCTGGTCTGGTGTGGTACTACTATTAGTCAGGCTGTCTAGCTGCCTCCCAATCGCACATGAATGACACCTATTCCAACTATATATGGGTGAAGGTAAGGATAAAACTATATGATCAGTTAGTCGACCTCCATCTGTTACAATACACAACCTTGTCTGAAATCTTTGTCAGCAGTTTTTTTCTCTGGATCACTGTAGGTATAGTCAGGGACACAGAAGAAATAAGGCAAAGACAAGTCAAAGCAAGACAAGAAGCCACCCGTAGGTTAATGAAAGACTCTAATACAGTAAAATGAATATATCGATGGATTGACTTTTCATGAAATATATTCAGAGTATAAGACACCATACAGGAAGGTGGAAGGAGCTGAGCAGGCCATCTTTTACCTTTGCCTCAGAGCGCCCTTGCCCCCTCACAGGCTGTCTCTCCTCTCCTAGACTTTGTAGAAAATGTGTATTGGGAGGCATCAGCACTTACAAAAAATGTCTTTGTTTGGAGAGCATGCTGGAGAGTCTGAGAGCAGGCAGCGGTGGTATAGGCAGGTCACTCCAATGCTGAATTATTTTCAAGTGTTCTTTTTTCTAATTCATTGCATCGCAGAATTCAAAGGACCCAATTGCGTCAAAGATGTCTAATTTGTGGCTACTGCCTCACAGGTTGTCTTCTCATTCCTAAATAAATCTCAAAGGTTTGCGACAGCAGAGTCCTGTATGATGTATGGGAGCCTTAACTTGTTTTTACTGACAATAGTCCTTCTGCTACATTCTTCACTAAGAATTGTTACTTTCCTAGAATAAAAAATATTGTACTCATTCTAAGGTTCAAATAAATAATGACACACGGCACAGATGCAGACTCACTACAAAAGTAGAGCATAATTCTCGTTCAGCCAGGCAACAAAAGAAAATCATCCATCTTTTGAAGTTTTTACCAGTGATTGTGCTTCATTGTGTCCTGTATGACAACACAAACTCCAAATTACCACCTCTTCAAAATCCATAAAGTCAATATTCCTCATTTTTAGGAAGATATGCTATAACGGTAAGTGGAATAATAAATAATATCTGTAGGTAAGTGTATAAAAAAGGGAACAAAATCTTCACATGAATGCTGCATTTTCTTTGTGAGTCATTCTAAAACCCACAAAAAAGCCATGTTTTAATAATTAGTGAGTTTTGAAGATTTGTTGTTTAGCCATTACTTATTACCCGTCCATTAATTCCTTTTATTGCTAACAATTTATACTATTTTCAGTCTGTTAGTCAAGGCTTTTTTGAAAACACACTAAGTGTATTGTATATAATTGTATATACAGTATGTGTCACTCTAGCTACGCTGTTATCAAGGCCAGATTAAGACCCCCACACGCCCCCAGGTGACTTAGCTCTTTTAAAAAGTATTGATCATACTCTTAAAAATGCAATGTGTTGACACTGAGTTGTGCAGCACAATTTTTCTCAGTTTTGATTTTGACGCACATATATTCAAATGTTTTATTAAGTGAGGGAAAGGGGGTTGTGCCCCCATTGATTATTTCAGCATGCAGATCATGGGTGGGGGTCCCCCTTAGATTTAGATTATTATAGTGGGTGCTGTAAAAAAGAGGAGGTGCCACTAAGACACACCACACTAAAGAGTTCCAGGTGTAAAATAAAGGTTATTATTGCACACAATACCTTATTTCCAGGCCAATTCAACTTTCAATACTACTTTTCCTCTTCCAAGTAAAATTGCCTTCTGCCTCCCAACTCATTGTAGGAGGCTTGATGGCTCGCTTTTATGTCAGACCCAGACGTACTTTTGGTACCAGGGCATAGCCCTTCAGAAGCACTTCCAGATCAGACAGAACGCTCCTGGAACAGGGAGTCCCTGTCCCTGCAGCACCCCCTGGTGGCACCCTCGGACCTCAACAGAAATGTGCTTCACACTACGACTCCCATACACCCCTGCAGACATCCCCACTGGGTCCATGCAGGTTGAGCACGGCCATCTATTATACTGGGGGAGGAACTGCCCTGCATGCACAAGCTCTCCCACATTATCCATTAAGTTATCCCTTAGTATGGGATTTTGCTTCAGTTTCATCCCAGCCAGTAAAGGGTCCAGCACAACAGTAACAGTGGATAATCCATTGTTTCATTGAGTTGAATTAGGGAAAAGGACGCTGCTCATCATGAGCCGCTGGGCGCAAACCCAGAACACACTGACAGTAGATCCGCCCCTGGCTGTAATTTATTTTGAGTGTTTTTGGTGTTGTATTACTACATGAAAGAATTTTATTTTATTGTGAGCCAATGGCAGTTTTGGCATGAACATTCTGGTGGAGCGCATGATGCCCTGTGCTACTTAACCCCAGTATGATTACACCTTGGGCATCTTGTAGTTCATTAACAAGCACCAGTTAGGGAGTGAGATATACAGACCTCCACAAAATTAGCACAAAAAGCATTAAGTTCTATATTGTCTTCAGTGCCAATGACCTTCTTCACAAGAACTATAAAAAAGTCATTAGTGACACATTCAAAAATAGAACAAATATAAATGTCTAGATATGTCTAGACATATATCAAAAGTACAAAACTATTAAAAATCAATAAGCTAACAATCTATCTGTTCACCTCTTCCTTGGCTCATATTCACTCAGAGTCAATACCAAAGCATTCTCTTGAGACTAGTTCATTTCTTCATCTTCTTCAGGTTAATCAGAAGACTAATCCCCAATATGCTTTCTTATCTTCATTCCTGTTCCCCCACCTTGACCAGATCCAGGGCCAACCTCCAGCTACATCACTCACATAAATTGAAGGTTGGTTCATGCATTCCTTATCTTCAATACTTTCTCCGCCATGTTTAACAGATTTGACTTATCTGACAAAACTGGAACAACTTGACAAAAACCTGAAAAGAATGAATACAAACTGATATGCTTTCATACAAACATGCCTTTCTAGTACTCATTCATTCCCTTCGACTCTCAATTGTCACGGCAATAACTCACATGCTAGAATACTTACGACAAGCCTTGTCTCTCACCAGCACCCACACAGACTCATCAGGGCTGGATTAACCATTAAGCAAAATAAGCATGTGCTTAGGGCCTTAAGGGAAGGGGGAATCCAAAGAAATTTTCTGTTGCCGGATTTACCAAGGACCATATGGTGCAAAACTGCAAATGGTACAGTAGAACCAGGTTCCAGAAAAAGGGGCTCTCACATTAAATGAAAAAATTACATATTATATATATATAATATATATATTGTGGAATATGACCCGGACACAGACAGGCAGACACGTTGTAAGTACCCCACACACGTTTATTATGGTCTTCCATCTCTATACACAACAATGCTCTCTTCAACCCCAATACCCCACAGTTTGGGCCAACACAATGCCTTATCTTCAGACCGCCTCCTTCTCTCCTCCAGAGACCTCGTCCACTCTTCTCTCCTGATATAGGCCTATATATAGGCACCCGGATGTGCTCCAGGTGTGTCCCCGGCAATCTCCCACCGAGATGCCCCAGTGTGGCAGAAGTGCCGGCTGTATCCCCGGAAGCACTCCGGGTGTCCCTGCTTTTCTTCTCCCCGGCACTTCTGGGTGTGGCAGAAGTGCTGAGGTCCAGGGTCCTACAGGTATTGGGGTGCCCCCTGACGGTGACCATGGGCCCCTACAGGGTCGAGCTTCCCAGCTCTGTACCCGTGGCCCCCAGGGCAGTCGCCCCCTCGAGGTCTGGAGGAGGCACAAGCCCTCCTCCGGTCTTCTTGGGCGTCCCGGCTGGGTACCACCCCCATCCGGGTACCACTATATATATAAATATATATATATATATATATATATATATATATATATATATATATATATATATATATATATATATATATATATATATAATAATAATAATGAAATAGTAATAATAGAAGTTAAAGATACTGTACAGTGATCCCTCGCTATATCGCGCTTCGCCTTTCGCGGCTTCACTCCATCGTGGATTTTATATGTAAGCATATTTAAATATATATCACGGATTTTTTGCTGGTTCGCGGATTTCTGCGGACAATGGCTCTTTTAATTTCTGGTACATGCTTTCTCAGTTGGTTTGCCCAGTTGATTTCATACAAGGGACGCTATTGGCAGATGGCTGAGAAGCTAGATTGCTTATTTTTCTCTGTCTCTCTTGCGCTGACTTTCTCTGATCCTGACGTATGGGGATTGAGCAGGGGGGCTGTTCGTACACCTAGACGATATGGACGCTCGTCTAAAAATGCTGAAAGATTATCTTCACGTTGCTATCTTTTGTGCAGCTGCTTCCTGAAACGACATGCTGCAAGGTGCTTCGCATACTTAAAAGCTCGAAGGGCACGTATTGATTTTTGACTGAAAAACAAACTCTGTCTCTCTCTATCTCTCTCTCTCTCTCCCTGCTCCTGACGGAGGGGGTGTGAGCTGCCGCCTTCAACAGCTTTGTGCCGCGGTGCTTCGCATACTTAAAAGCCAAACAGCCCTATTGATTTGTTTGCTAGAGATTGTTTTCTCTATCTATGTGACATTCTGTGCTCCTGACACGCACTCCTTTGAAGAGGAAGATATGTTTGCATTCTTTTAATTGTGAGACAGAACTGTCATCTCTGTCTTGTCATGGAGCACAGTTTAAACTTTTGAAAAAGAGACAAATGTTTGTTTGCAGTGTTTGAATAACGTTCCTGTCTCTCTACAACCTCCTGTGTTTCTGCGCAAATCTGTGACCCAAGCATGACAATATAAAAATAACCATATAAACATATGGTTTCTACTGCGCGGATTTTCTTATTTTGCGGGTGGCTCTGGAACGCAACCCCCACGATGGAGGAGGGATTACTGTATATATTAATCTTGGAAATACAACAAAATTAAAATCTGGTAACTGCCACACGTTCCACTGAGGCTTACGTCATCGTTCTTGTCTTGGTCATGTTGGCTGTCCCATTCAGTCATCCACTGAGAGTGAGTACAGCTCATATATATGGGGGCACCAAAATGTTTTAAGTATTTAGGGCCTCGAAAGCTCTTAATCTGGTCCCACCACTAACCCATGTACACCTCCATGCCTGCACGACCACACCACTCTCACATTTAGGCCATTTATTATCCATGCTCCATGCCACGCCGCATCAAATCATGTCACTGCTTCAATGTCAGAGTAACTTCCTGCATCAAGGTAAGTGTACATCTTAACTATTTACACCTCTGTCTCTGTTCTATAAATACTTAAGCACAAAACTCAACCGACTTTAAGCTATTCTGTGACATTCTGTCGCAGGGCCATGTGGACATTGAAGTCTGGGGTGGAGCCTCCTAAGAAGCCTTTGCAGAGAAAAAGTGAAATAGAGAGAGAGATGATTAAGCACTTAAAGAGCACAACTCACTAAAGGGAATGTAAATGGTCTCAACTCTGAGCACAAGTGTTCAGTGTGAGGTGGAGCTGGCAGCATGAATGAGCAAGCAGTGGAGGTGGCAGAGAAAAGATCCTCGCATCCATGGAAGGAACCTTGGAAGATCAGTCATGTTATCAAGCAAGCAGCAGGGTTTCACAATGTATTAAGCTGCTAGTACCAGTGATGATAAAAAGGCAGCAAAATAATCAAAAAAATTGGAGATCCATATTTTCATCACCAAAAGAAAGCATTAAATATATCACAACATCAACTAATCAACAGCAAATCAGAATTGAATATTCCTAATAGTCCAATTTCTTTTGAATTGTATTATACACAAGTAGATGCGCAAAATTTCCCCTAAAATTCATTTTGCATACATTTTTGCAGTTGCTAATGCAAACTCACTAGAAATATATTTTGCAATTTAAACATTTTTGACAGTTGAAAAGCAAGGAATATTGCTCCCTAAGGGTTAATCTCTAGTTGATACCTTTGGCAGCTCTCCCATGCTGCTGCTGCTGCTGCCCCAGTCTTTCAGGACTCCTTCCATGAAGCCTCAGATGCTCTTGTTTACCTCTTGCACTACCTGCCTGCTCATTCACAATGCTGATTCCACCTTGCACAGTTTATTTGAGGTCAGAGTTAACACTATCTGTGCTTAAGTGTCCTAACACTGTGAGCTGATCTAAGCCAGGATCATTCTGGAGATTTTCTAGTAGCCACATACCAAGGCAAATGTATTTTAGCAACAGAGAACACCTCCAAAGTGCCTGTGGGCAAGTGCTCTCTACGTATGCTCCTACCCCTCCTTTAACTCACTCTGCACCACACTACTTTACCAAGATTTTGTGCATGGAGAAGAAGATGCAGATGAGATGAAAATACATGTGCAAAAGCCACAACCATTTTGTGAAGTAAAGCACTACATTTTGCTACAAATGTAATTTCTCACAAATCATTTCTCACATCACTAATGAGAATAATGATGACTACTCCAAAATAATGAGATGTAACAAGTTCATGTATGCGTTAAATTGCGTCACAAAAAAATTGTCACGTGTGCTCATTTGCAACTTGAATTCTTCTGTTCCACTTTGGGGCTTGAAGGCTAGAGCCCTTTAAGTCAGCCATTGATTCATTTTTTTGTGAAGTAGTTTAAGGGGTGCATGAACTTCAGCATCTCACTGTTTTGGAGTTGTTGTCATTGTTATCATTAATTACATTGATTGCTTATATATGCAAAAATTGGAAATTTATGAATATTCATTTGTGTTTCTGCTTTCACTGTTGAATATTTGATGATGATGTTGCGATATCTTTAAAAATACTGCTTAGAAAAATAAAAGGAACACTTTTTAATCAGAGTATAGCATCAAGTCAGTGTTAATCAGTTTCAGCTGCTTGGTGTTAATGAAATTAACAACAGATGCACTAGAGGGGCAACAATGGGGCGACTCCCAAAACAGCAATGGTTTAACAGGTAGAGGCCACTGACATTTTTCCCTCCTCATCTGTTTTTTCACTAGTTTTGCATTTGGCTACGGTCAGTGTCACTACTGGTAGCATGAGGTGATACCTGGACCCTACAGAGGCTGCACAGGTAATCCAACTTCTCCAGGATGGCACATCAATATGTATCATTGCCAGACGATTTGCTGTGTCTCCCAGAACATTTCAAGGGCATGGAGGCAGTTACTCTAGGAGAGCGGGACAGGACTGTAGAAGGTCCTTAACCCATCAGCAGGACCAGTATCTGCTCCTTTGGGCAAGGAGGACCAGCATAAACACTGCCAGAGCCTACAAAATGACCTCCAACAGGCCACTGGGGTGAATGTCTCTGACCAAACAATCAGAAACAGACTTCATGTGGGTGGCCTGAGGGCCTGACGTCCTCTAGTGAGCCCTGTGCTCACTGCCTGGCACCGTGGAGCTCAATTGGCATTTGCCATAGAATACCAGAATTGGCAGGTCCACCACTGGCGCCCTGTGCTTTTCACAGATGAGACCAGGTTCACCCTGAGCACATGTGACAAACGTGAAAGGGCCTGGAGAAGCCGTGGAGAATGTTATGCTGTCTGTAACATTGTTCAGCATGACCGGTTTGGTGGTGGGTCAGTGATGGTCTGGAGAGGCATATCCATGGAGGAATGCACAGACCTCTACAGGCTAGACAACAGCACCTTGACTGCCATTAGGTATCGGGATGAAATCCTTGGACCCATTGTCAGACCCTATGCTGGTGCAGTGGGTCCTGGGTTCTTCCTGGTGCACGACAATGCCCGGCCTCATGCAACGAGAGTATGCCGGCAGTTCCTGGAGGATGAAGGAATTGATACCATTGAATGGCCCCCACGCTTGCCTGATCTAAATCCAATAGAACACCTTTGGGACATTATGTTTTGGTCCATCCAACGCCGCCAGGTTGCACCTCAGACTGTCCAGGAGCTCAGTGATGCCCTGGTCCAGATCTGGGAGGAGATCCCCCAGGACACCATCCGTCATCTGATTAGGAGCATGGCAAGACATTGTCAGGCATGCATACAAGCACATTGGGGATATACAAACTACCGAGTACGATTCTGAGTTGCTGCAATGAAATTTCGGCAAAATGGACTAGGCCATATCACTATAGATATCCAGCAAGATTTTTTTTCCACATGAGATCTGATATGTTTACAAAGTGTTCCTTTAATTTTTTTGAGCAGGTCACTTTCAATTATTGGTTTGTTGTACAGCCAATGATTTATTGATTACAATAATTTTGTCATCTCTGGGGTTCATAGTCTAATGGATTGTGGAATGCGTAGCTTTTTCTCACACAGTGTTTACTGGAGACCTTATCCTTTTTCTGCTGACCCCCAACACTGGTGCTGCTGCATTTATCTTCCAAGGCTCCTTCCATGCAACTCCAATGATCTGTTTTTGTCGTATCCACCGTCTGTGCAATCTCACACAGCTCACATGTGTCTGAATTGGACCAAGTAAGTGTCAAGAATGAGCCTGGCTTCTGCCCAAGCCTCTCCTTTGTGTACTACTAACACCTGGCCTCACCCATCTCTGTGTCTTAGTAAATTAAAATAAATATTGTTGTAGCCAACAGAAATTGTGGGTTCTGAGGAATAAGCATCCAGAGTGGAAGTTCACCCAAACCTGGGATCCTGAGATCTGCTGCTAGGTTGGTGGGGGGGTTGCCATACAGCCCAGAGAAAAGGCCACGTGAGTTTACCACCTGCAAGGTGGACAGTGGAGGAGATTGATGAGTGGAACATACCCAGAAATCAAATAAAGTATTCATATTGTCAGATTTAATGTTATTGAAGACAGCTAATAACAAAGAACACTCCAAAATAGGCAACATCTGGTGTTTGACATTTCAAATCTGGCAACAACCGTGTTTAGCAGAGACTAACAGAGGATTTGTGTGCATTTAAACCCATCCTGAAATTGAAGGAAATGATGTGGCACAGCAACAGACAAAATACAAAAGAGCAATAAGCAAAAATGGACTAAATATTGACAATGCCTTAGAAAACTTGGAAATTATAAGTATGGTATAATTTAAGGAGGAGATTAAAGAAAGGTTAAAGCAATAAAGGAGATATGAAAGTAAAGGTAGGCATCACATAATTAAAGTAGTGATAAATAGTAAAGACAATTTCAGATAGATTTAAACTACAGCAATGTTGTTAAAGTAAATATCTATACAGAGGTAAAATGTTAAAAAGAACTTTGACTGCCAGCCATACATATATCATTTACCTATTCAAGAAAATGAAGCTCTAAAGAATGATTTGTAAGAAAGCAGATAATACCATATATATTGTCACATACAGTAGTTCCTTGGTATTGGCAGGAGTGACTCACTTACAGGGCAAAGGGATGCCAGTACAAAGTGTTACATCAGCTTGAGTGCCCACAGTCAGCGGTAACAATGAAGCCTGACACTATTAATGTCCATCGCGTCCTCTGGTGTTATGGTGCTCTAATTCAAAGTATAGTAGTTGTTCACATCTACTGCAAAAAGCCTGTAAGCAACCAATAGCCTGACATGCACAGTGGGCACTAGACTTCGAGGCAGGCAATGTGAGTGGCACCTTAAACAGTACACAATAATAGTCTTCATATAGGTAGGTATATTAATCATTACAATATAAAGAAAACTTTAGATTTAGTTACATGAAAAATCTTGTTTCTGAAATGTAATTTGTACATAACTAGTGATGAGCAAAACCCGTGGAATTCGCATCGTTTTGAGTTTGGTGAAAACATGTTTGGGAATTTCTGCAAACTTAAAATGCATTGAAGTCAATGCTAATTATTGTGGCCAAAAATTTGACCTGAGCTCTAAGAAAGCAAAGCTAACAATTGCACCACCATGCCTTCCTGAGATGAAATTATACTCCAAGTCCACAGCACTCAGAGTCCTTTATCTTTCTAGAGTCTCCTGAGCACCTCTCACTAGGACTAACTGACACCCACAGAGCCTCTGATGCAAAGGATCAGTGTTATATAGTTGGGAGGCTGTCCCTGTCACAACTAGATCTGAACTACGCAGATCATAACATGCTTAATCCAGCAGTGAAGACACAGCTTGCTAGGAATCTGTAAAGAACAACAAAGTATTTTCAAAATGGTCAGCTAATGTACCTTGTGGCGGACGGCCAGGTCCCATGCCCGGCCGAGATACCTCTTTGTCACTAGATCCAGGGGAGCAGCCATGGGAGCCACACTACATCCCTTGGAACCTTTGTTGGCAGCCCCCCTGGGTTGCGTCGGGGTCACTTTCATGGAACACCGGAGCTCATCTTGGTTGGGCTCCGAGGCCTCTGCCAGGGGGAGCTGCATAGAGCTGCACAGCTTAACGAGCCCATCTGGGCAGGAGCGTAGCCACACCCGGAAGTGCAGCCAGAAGTAGGTCAACAAGCACCTGCAGCACTTCCAGGTGGGCTATAAGAGGAGCCTGCAGCCACTACTGAGGGTGCCAGAGTCGGGAGGAGGACGACGACAAAGCTGCACTGGGAGGAGTGGAGGAGAAAGAGTGTGTTTTGGGGTGATTTTTCTTTGTATTTTGGGACTGTGTTGTGCCTGTGGGGTTCACGGGGAAGACCTGCCCCACAGGTGAAGAAAAAATAAATCTTTTTGTTTGTTTTACATGTGCCTCCGTTGTCAGTCTGTGTCTGGTTGGCACCAACCAAGCGCCAATATCACATCCTCTCAAATGAAAATATTACAAGGTTTTTTTTAACATATGTGAGGTGCAAATCAAGTGCCAATCGAGTGACATCATGCATGCATGTATACGTCATTAATTATTCATGCATGTGCAAAGCCGATCAGGGAAAGTGTGAGGTGAAGTAGGCTTACAGCATGCATGCATTAAACTTTTGAACATGTGCAACACAAATTGGGCAGGTAGCACAGATTGGTCAATGAGATTCCCATCCAACAGCAATGTAATGTTGCACTGACCTTGCAAAACATCATGGGGCACTGGGAAAAAAATTAATCTAAGCTGGCCATTTTTCAGAGAAAACTTCAGCAAACATGTCAGAGGCAAACCTAATAAATTCTGTCAACATTATACCTAACATGCTTGGAAAACTCAAATTTTTTGCAATTAAATTGCCCATTAAAATGCATCTGTATTTGACGGATTCATTGAATGGGTGAGTGTTGGGTACAGAAATATCTCCTTAACTATGTTAGGGCGGGTGTTGACTTATGTCGACTCATAGGCTCAAAGGCAGATATAAATAGTAATCGGAAATCATCCGTAAACGTTGAGAAAACTCTCTGTTACGTTATAGGTAGACGCTCTTTGCTAGAAGGAAAGTTAGCATCATTGACTTGACTTTAAATACCTGTGCGTGAGTGAGTAGTAAAGAGCAAAAATGTCTAAAATGACATTGACATCTGGCAAGAGAGCGAAGCGAACGCGCAAAGCAAAATACTCTGTGCATATTATTTATCTTTTTTGTGTATTATTGTTGAATCAGACTCTGATTTATTGGACTATGATTTTGATGCAAGTGATATGGAGATCGAAAGTGAAAGTCAGCTATCTGTGTCAGCTCAGTAAGTGCCTTTCAGCTTATGAGTGATGAGACAAACAGGTATGTAATAAGTATGTGAATTCAGATACTGTAGAGGCTCATTTATGACATTTGTCATAAATAAATATTTTATGTTGATTTATGTGTGAAACAATTGCTTTGTGTGCTTTTCAGAAAACAGAGTGTTTTGGAAAAAATATTCAGCCCTTTCCAGAATGGAAAAAACAATAATAATTAGCCCTCAAAGAGTTAAATGACCGGTTCATAACTCACCATCAGCCTCCTTAATGTCACAAAATCACAATCTTTGTTGTTATGTTATAGCCTGGGCTTATATGTATTTTTGTTTTATTGTTTTTGTTGTTGGTATTTTTGAATTATTATGTTTCTTGTTTCTGTGTAATTTCTGTTAAGTTTGCTTACTATCTTTAAATGAGAGGCAGGGCTACCATGGCGTCACATATGTGACGGGTTGTCATTTAGTGTCATTTTGATTTAGTTCTGTATTTTTTTATTCTCTGATTTTAGTGTTTTTTTGCTCTTTTTCTTGGATTCTTAAAAACAGTTTGCAGATTTGTACTTGGTTTGACTTTTAAAGCATACCTGTTTTGCCCTTTAATTGCATTTTTGTAATTAATTTTTATTTATAAAGATTCTTGTTCTGCACTTGTCTATTGTTAAAGAGCATTTTTTGAATTTGGAACTATTTAAGGATATTTTGAAATTTTAAAGCCTGCTCCCAATTTGTAGGCTCATGAAGGCTACAGTCTGCAGGTAAGAGTTGAGGGCTGGCTGATTTATGGTGAGCCTTAACTTTGTAGGCTGGTGAAAGTCGTGTCCTGCTTTGAGGAGCATTTTGGAGGCTGCACACACCTTGTTCCCATGTTCATGTCACCTCCACTTGTTGTGACTACTCACATGAAATATCTAAAGTGGTGTGAGGTCTTCAAAAATAGCCAGGGAAACATCCCTGACTCCCACCAGCCAGACCAGAGGTGGTGCACCATAAGGCAGCCTAGTTTTCATTTGAGTGGCTGGCTTTGGCCTCCTTCTTCTTTATGTACCATGTCCTCAAAAGACTTTGGAAAACATTCTGGTCATCATGTTTTTGTTCACCAATCAGTGTCAATCCTTTCCAGTCACTCCAGTTCCTCTGTCTAGTGTCAGACACGTGCTCTTGGGAGACATCTTCAGAGCTCGTCTAAATTTATAGTTCCTCCTAGGTTGAGGGTTGGTGCTGTCATCTAATGTCTCTCAATCTTCTTTTACCATTAGAAAAGAAGATCGATGGCACAAAGAAGCCTGATGTCACTTCCAATCTGGACACTCTGAACTCACTTCTTCTGCAAGTTTAAAAGTTCTCCTCATGTTCCCATTGGTCAGTCTAAATGTGGATTGGTGACGATAAAGTGGTTGTGCTTTGAATGATTGGATAATTGTGTCAGTAAAGTATATTAGATGCAGCAGAAAGTGAACTCCAGGAGGAAATATTACTTTTAGTTATGAAGTAAGAAAACTACAATTAGCTGCATTTTTCGTGTCCTGTTTTTGATTTTTATTGAAGCAGGGCAGTGGTTTTCACTGCTGCCTCACACTCCATCATTACCTGTGGGAAGTTTGCATGTTCTCCCCAAGTTTGAGCGGGTTTGCCTCTGGTATTCTGGTTTATATGGCAAAGATGTGTGGCAAATCTAAACTGGGTAAACATGCATGAGTGTATCCTGAGCTGGACTGTCACCCCACTCATGCCCACTGTGACCCTGAATTACAGTTCCTATAAAAAAGTTTTTACCCTCAGGTAAGTTTTGATGCTTTTTTGTTATGCCATATTGAATCACATAGGATTTTATTTGTCTTTTTTGTCTTTAATATTAAAATGTAAACAGATCTCTGCAAAGTAGTCTAAATGAATTAGAAATCATTAGAATGTGGAGCTCAGTTAAATCAATCATGAAGAAATGGTAAGAGAATGGCACAACTTTAAATCTGCTAGAGCAGGCTGTCCAGAAATAATGAGAGATTATGGAAAAAGAGCACTAGTTAGGAAGGCCAGCAAGAGACCTATGGGAACTCTGAAGGAGTTACAAGCTACAGCCGGAAGAAGGGTCTGTGTGGTAAGAATAAAACTCAGTTTTTTGGCCGTCAGACAAAACGCCATGTTGCACTGCGTATCATCCTCACCATGAAGCACAGTGGTGGCAGACTCAAGATGTGGGGGTGCAGCAGGCCCTGGAATGCCTGTCAAGGTAAAGGAGAAAATTAATGCAGCAAAATTCAGGGAAATCCTGAAGGAAAACACTGATGTAGTCTGCAAGAAGCCTCCACTTTGGGAGAAAGTGTGTTTTCCATCAAGATAGTGACCACAAGCATAAAGCCAAAGCTACAAAGGAATGGCTTACAAATGGCAATGTTAATGTCCTGGAGTGGCCAAGTCAGAGTCCACATCTCAATTCAACTGAGAATTCCCTTTCCCATGCAGCCTGACCAGAAATTCAGTAATTTTGCAAAGAAGAATGGGGAAAAATATCCAGATGTGCAAAACTGCCAGAGTCCTGTGCACACAGCCTGAAGGCTGTCATGGCTGCCAATGGTACGTATATCTGCTAAATACTGACTTGAAGGGGGTGAATACTTAAGCGATTGTTTTGTGCTTTATATTTGTAATTAATTTAGAGCACTCTGCAGAGATCTGTTTTCACTTTGACATTAAAGAGTCTTTTTCTGTTTATCAGGGTCAAAAAGTTTAATTCAAAGTTGTATAACAATAAAATTTGGAAACTTTCAAGGGGATGGAAACATCCATCCATCCCTGTTCCAACCCGCTGAATCCGAACACAGGGTCACGGGGCGTCTGCTGGAGCCAATCCCAGCCAACACAAGGCACAAGGCAGGAACCAATCCCGGGCAGGGTGCCAACCCACCGCAGGACACACACAAACACACTAAGCACACACTAGGGCCAATTTAGAATCACCAATCCACCTAACCTGCATGTCTTTGGACTGTGGGAGGAAACCGGAGCGCCTGGAGAAAACCCACGCAGACACGGGGAGAACATGCAAACTCCACACAGGGAGGACCCAGTAAGCGAACCCAGGTCTCCTAACTGCGAGGCAGCAGCACTACCCACTGCGCCACTGTGCCGCGGATGGAAACATTTTTTTATATATATCTATCATTGAAGATAAATAGATGGATGATTTTTTTTAGCTTATTTGATACTTTATGGTAGTCTTATCTGCTCAGTGTGGAATATGTGATGGTGCTTCATGTCAATGGTGCTATAAAAAGGAGGACTTTGAAGTGAAATGTCTTCTTTTCTGCATTCTCTGTGAAAGGAGCTATAAAACATCAAGACCTACTAAAGTGTATCTCAAGGACCTCTTTGAAGAAGACAGCTGCACCTCAGCAGTGTCATGCTATTTACATAGCATGCTTGTTCCATAGTTAGGAATGTTAAAAATTCATTTTATTTATTTCAGAAACAGGATAGAACGCAAGCTGCAGGTGTGGAGTCTCCCTCATGGTAAGG
The DNA here is from genome assembly GCF_900747795.2 of Erpetoichthys calabaricus. Taxonomy (NCBI): domain Eukaryota; kingdom Metazoa; phylum Chordata; class Cladistia; order Polypteriformes; family Polypteridae; genus Erpetoichthys; species Erpetoichthys calabaricus. The sequence goes on from NC_041394.2 coordinate 52,026,935, forward strand.
GCTCAAGTGTTTTTCTGTTTTCTGGCCTGTTTTCTGTTGCTTTAATCAGTTGCACTGGGGTTTGCTCTTTCTCATTGTTCTAACAGGGCCAGGGTCCTGGAATTCTCCTGAACTCCTTTGTTTATTTGTCAGGAAGCCGTCCTGAATGGCAGCGGATTTTCCTTTTTCTGATGGATTTTGCCATAAGACATACAATCACATCTGGCTAACTGCCATTGCAAAGATTCAAGTGCTCATCCTACTCTCAGCAAAATCCAGTCTTCTACATCTCAGCCGTTTATCCTATTGTGTTGTAATTAAAAATGAAATCATTATCTCTTTCGGTTATGATCTGCTCGCCATGCCCTTAGGTTGTGCTACACATTAGAATAGAAAGGCTTCTCAAAAACAATGCCGGAGAGACTTACAGGGCAATCGGCTTCGTCCGCAGCCCTTGGAGACCCCTCAGGCTTTTTTTTATAATTGATTCTCTAATCAGAAGTCAAATCCTGCTTTTAATTGCACTCTTATTATAATTAAACACGTTATTTGCTTCTCAATGTCTGCTTTGATTGTGACAATCCAGAAACCCCCAATAAGGTTTATTCGCTCTTCAAAGGCTTTTCACAGGCACCTTTCTCTGAACCTGCTTTATCCAAATTTAGTATCCTTTAAGGTCATTTCTGAAAGCCCCTGATGTCAGCCGTTTCATGTCAGTAATCAAATGATGTGATGGAGTTTAGGGATCAGGCATAGAGGTCAAGGCACTGGACATTAAAGTATGAAGTTTCTGGTTCAAGGCCACTATGTGATCCAAAGCAAATCGCTAATCCTGTCTGCTCTCCAAGTGTAAATATAAATGGAAACAGCTGTCATGTATAATGATTTCTCTAGTTTCCCTTGAAGAAATAAGTATTCAGTAATAATTCATTCTTATCTTTTGTACAAACTCAGATCACGGTACACTCAGTACCAGCAGGGTGGTATGAATGGCGTCACAAATACCAACTGCAGCACTCCAAGCAGAAAGGCTCCCATATTGTAAACGTCATGCTATTATGAATTATACTGTGGAAAAAATCACTGAAGAACTTACAGTAAATAACTGGCCAAAAAGTGCCAATAATACACTGTAAAATTATTGGTAATTACTGTAAAAAGAGCTACAGCTTATGACTGGACTCAAATTTATAACTTCTTGTCAGTAAAGTACAGCTCTTTGTTGTTAATTGAACCAACACATACTGTGTAAGCAAACCAAGTGCTTTTCAACACAAAGAAGTGGAATGTTCTTCAATGGCCAAGTCGATCAACTTGACTTCAACCCAACTGGACATGCATTTCACTTGCTGAAGATAAAACTGAAGGCAGAAAGTCCAACGAACAAGCAGCAGCTGAAGACAACTGCAGTAAAGGCCTGGCAAAGCATCTGTAGGGTGGAAACCCAGCACTTGGAGATGGCCATGGGTTCCAAACTTCAGGCAGGCATTGACTGCAAAGGGTTTTCAAATAATTATTGAAAATGATTGTTATATTATGATTATGTTAGTTTGTCTAAATACGTTTGAGATCCTGGAAATGGGGGGACCATACCAAAAATGGCTATCATTTCTAAACGGCTTGTACAATACTTTTGTTAAATACCTTAAATTAAAGCTGCAAGTCTACATTTCAATCACATCTTAACTGATTCATCTCAAATCTGCCAAATTAATGAAAATTGTATCGCTGTCCAAATATTTATGGACGTAACTGTATAGTAGCTGGTAAACAATTCAATTCCACCAATGAGCACTCAGATAAAAGGTACATTCTAGCAATACCCCTCTGCCATTAAATAACATCCAAAGGTCCCAAAAGAGTTCATTATTAAAAGTCTTCTTAAAACATTTGATTTACAGAATAAGACTTCTTATTAAGTAAATGGTTATTACAGAACAAAGCACAAAGTTAAACGTTATATACAGTATGATCTAATTTCTTAATCTGTAACATTCCAGTACAAATGAAGTCATGATGTCTTAGCATAACAGACAGGCAGTCTGAAACACTTTTTTCTTTTCTCTGACCATCGCCCTGCCTTGCACCCTATGCTAGCTGGGATGGGCCCCAGCCAACTCCACGACCGTGGTCTGGAGTAAGCGATTTAGGAAATGACATAATAATAAGCAGTGATAAAGACAGAGATTTGCCAACACTTCCACAGAAATGAAAGAAGCCTTAATGCTTACAAGGCACAAAATCTCCATCCATTCATCCATCCATTTTCCAACCGCTGAATCCGAACACAGGGTCACGGGGGTCTGCTGGAGCCAATCCCAGCCAACATAGGGCACAAGGCAGGGAACCAATCCTGGGCAGGGTGCCAACCCACCGCAGGACACACACAAACACACCCACACACCAAGCACACACTAGGGCCAATTTAGAATCACCAATCCACCTAACCTGCATGTCTTTGGACTGTGGGAGGAAACCAGAGCGCCCGGAGGAAACCCACGCAGACACGGGGAGAACATGCAAACTCCACGCAGGGAGGACCTGGGAAGCGAACCCGGGTCTCCTAACTGCGAGGCAGCAGCGCTACCACTGCGCCACCGTGCCGCCCTCTCTATTATAAAAAAAAATCTTGGTGGAAGGGAGACCAGGGAGATGAAACGTGATCTTCTCGGAAGGCACTTTAAAGACCCACGAGATGAAAGAGATTGGCCACGGTGTGTCTTGTGGGGACCTTAAACATGAGACTTCCTGCCAAGAGATTGCAATTTGACGTCCCGTGAGAGACACTTTAACGTCATGCAAGACAAGGTAGTGAGACAACATTTCAAACAAGTTCACGGACATCTAACCAAGCAGTTGTTGGAATGCTTTTGGCAGACAGACATCATGTGCTCCCAGTTCTTAAAACAACGACAAGTGACAAGCAGAATACGCAGCTCACCAGCAGCAGCAGCAGGAAGCCCGCAAATGATCTGACCGCTTCTCCTTATCATGCGTTCAGCCCCCCTTCACAACGCGAGCGTCAGAGACGCGAAGTGGCAAAAGGACAGCTGCTGTACAGGCTTTGAAATGATCGACGCAAAACGCGACAAGCAGAAAACGCAGCTCGTCAGCAGCAACAAGCCAGCAGATGATCCGACTGCAACTCCTTTGTGTCCGTTCAGCACCCCCTTCACAACACAAGCAGCGTTATATGTCCTGCGAGAAAGAGATTTAACCAAGCCCGGGGCCGGAAACAAAGGACAAGTATTGTTTTTACAAAAGTTTTAAAGTAAAAGTGAAAATAATGCATGTGTAACAATTCCCATGAAAATAACAATCTCTTTAAATTGTATATCCGGTAAATCAAACCTGGGGGTGGGCGAGCGAAGCAAGCAGGGGGCAGAGCCCCCTATTATTTCAAAAGGAAAAATCTTTCATGTGGTTCCTCACTTTGAGAATTGTGCATGTGTGTAGTCATTCAAAGTCCACTAAGCATCTGAGGACAGGACACACATGAGGGTTGACCAGGTTCTTCTTTTTCTCAGAGACCTTCCCACTTCTTTTGCCCACAATTTTCATGGTTGCCATCCTGGTGCCAGTGGTTGGGATAATACCAAAAAAAAATCTGAACAAAAATAACATGATAAGTGTGTGCACATCTGCACATTTTACTTAAACCAATTGATTTATACACTGTTACATGCAATATTATAATTCACATTTGTATTTTTCTTCAGAATCTGAAAATCAGTTTTGTAAAAAAATAACTTTTGAAAACATCTTAACAAACACATTCAAACATACAAGTTGTCTGTTCCTGTTTCTGGTACAGCATATTGAATTTGTGAAAAGATGAAAATAAGGCTGCAGTATATTACTGAAAAACAGCCAAACTACATTCAAAACTGCCTGTAAGTGTCCTCAAGGTTTGTTGTGAAAAATGCTGCTTAGCTACTGAATTTGTATTGTGAACCCATGGTGCTCTAGGACAAGTGAGAATTGAACTTGCTTGGCAGTCCTGGTAATTAATCAAATCATTTGGTTAGGCCCCTTCTCTTTTTTCCTTACATTTCTCTGTTGGATTGGGGAGTCTCCGGCCATTATATCAAGGTAACTGAAGCACAATCATTTTAAGAAACAGAATAATGCAATTTATTGATAAACACAAGGATTATTGAAATATGATAGCTGCTGTGGGACATGGCCGGCCTTTTATCCCGGCCAATACCCCCAGGCCGCCAGGTGGAGCCCTTCATGCAACATAGAGGTGCCCCGAGTTCCAGTAGGGCATCATGGACAGTGGAATTTTTCATCACAGCCCTGCTGGATACCAGGGGAACCTCCAGGGGACGCTGCAGGAAGGCCCAGAGACTATTATGTGCCCTATAACCCGGAAATACGTCGTAGTCATAGCGACAGGAAGAATGACGTGTTTCCGGGGTGAAGAAGAAGAGTTTTTATATGACCCGGAAGTGTTCCTAGTCACATGGACAGAGAGGGCGAAACACTTCCGGGTCAAGGACTATAAAAGGACTATGGGAAATCCCAGACGTCGAGCTGAGCTGGGTGGAAGGGTGGCAACGCGTCTGGGAGTGTGGAGGATTGTAGTGATTGATTATTGGTGATTTATGAGTATTGTGGAGTGGAGGGTGCTTTGTGCACGTTATTGTTCAAATAAAAATAATATTTGGACTTTTACCTGGTGTCTGGAGTCAAGTCAGAGGGTTCAAGAGGACGACAGCGCCCTCAATCTGTCACACTACATATTCGTATTGACATATCAAACAGGACGCAAGGCATACAAGGGAGACAAACATGTAACAGAGAACATGCTGGCTGTTTACTGGCTATTTAGAGTTCTAATTTATCTTAGCACAGATGAACAGTTACAGTATATGATGCCAAGTCTTTAGGATGATATCCGCTGTTGTATGGAGTTGTTGCTGTTGTTGTTTAAGTGAAGGATTCTTCTTGCATTGGAGTGCACTCTTTCTCTTTGTGACGTGGTCCTTTGTTTGTGGTGTGCTGTGCTTTCCTCAGTTAGACTCTTTGCTTTATCATCTTCAACTTCACAGAGAAAACCATTACTCTTTCTGTCTCAAGATGCTTAGTTTAGATGCTGAAGTTCCCTTCTAGAAGTAATGGCTGCTCCTCAGTCTGCTCAGACTGGGTTTTGTTGCTGTCACAACGTTTGGTTTGACAGTGAATCTCAGATTTCAGGTCATCGAAGAGAAGAGATTGTCAGCTTTCAGCTCCCCCAAAGAGAGAGTAGCTCATCAGCTTTTAGGTTTCACATTTTAGAGTGTGCAAGAGGTCCTTTTGTAGAGATCCCCAAGAGAGATGTTTTTGAAGAAAGGTGTAACCTCTTATGATTGGATTAAAGTCACTTAAAGTTACAAAATCAGTGCCTGCTCATTGGTGTTGTCGCAGTTTGAGGCCCTTGTCGTCCTCTTGAACCCTCTGACTCGACTCCAGACACCAGGTAAAAGTCCAAATATTACTTTTATTTAGACAATAATGTGCACAAAGCACCCTCCACTCCACAATATTCATAAATCAATAAACAATACACTAATCAATCCTCCACACTGCCAGACACTTTGCCACCCTTCCTCCCAGCTCAGCTTAGTGTACTGGTTTCCCAGAGTCCTTTATATAGTCCATGACCCGAAAGTGTTTCTCCCTTCTGTCCATGTGATCATGAACACTTCTGGGTCGGATAAAAAGCTCCTTTCTTCAACCCGGAAGCACGTCGTTTCCTCTTGTCATGTGATCATGACGCACCTCCAGGTTATAGGGCAAGTAAGAGTCCGGCAGCCTCCCCACAGCGACTCCTGGTGGTCCCCATGGTATCCAGCAGGGCTGTGCATATAAACTACAAAGTCCATGAGGCCCTGCTGGAATTCGGGGAACGTCCACGCTGTTGGGAGAGCTCCACCTAGCGGCCTGGGGGTGAGGGCCGGAATATTTAGCCGGCCACACACCACAGTGTGTTATTTTGTCCATCACAGTTGTCATTCAGTGAATTGTAGATCTTTGTTTGGACATGGGTGTCCATTTGGTGCCTTCTGGTCTGAATCACTCTGCAGAGATGTCAGCTCAACTCTGATTTACACCTTTGTTATAAGATAAAGTACAGGGATGAGACTGGTACGAAGTGCAGTTCAGCCACTTTCTGGAATGCAAGTGGGAGTTTGGTACAGCTGGATGTCTGCATCTCTGTTAAATCTGCTGTCTGGATTAAGCAAACATACCATGGTTGTTGGTGCAGGATGGGCTGATCTGAGTATTTCAGAAACTGCTGATCTACTGGGATTTTCATGCAAAAGCATTTCTAGGGTTTACAGAGAGTGGTCCGAAAAAGGGAAAATATCCAGTGAATGGCAGTTCTATGAGTGAAAAAGCATTGTGAATGTCAGAGGTCAGAGGTGAATGGCCACACTGGTTTAAGCTGATAGAAAGGCAACAGTAACTCAAATAACCAAGGTATGCGGAAGAGCATCTCTGAACACAGAGCATGTCAAACCTTGAAGAAGATGGGCTACAGCTGAAGGAGACTACACTGGGTGTTCTAGTCCTGTCAGCTAAGAACAGGCAGCTTAGGCTACAATTCGCACAGTCTAACAAAAACTGGACAACAGAAGATTGGAAAAACGTTGCTTGGTCTAATGAGTCTCGATTTCTGCTGCAACATTCAGATGGTAGGGTTAGAATTTGGCGTCAACAACATGAAACCATGGATCCATCCTGCCTGGTATCAACAGTTCAGGCTGGTGGTGGTGGTGAAATGGTGAAGGGGATATTTCCTTGGCACACTTTGGGCCTCTTAGTAATAATTGAGCCTTGTTTACCACAGCCTATCTGAGTATTGTTGCTGATCATGTCCATTCCTTTATGACCGCAGTGTACCTATCTTCTGATGACTACTTCCAGCAAAATAATTTGCCATGTCACAAAGATCAAATTATCTCAAACTGGTTTCTTGAACATGTCAATGAGTTCACTGACTCAAATTTCCACCATAGTCACCAGATCTCAATCCAATAGAGCACCTTTGGGATGTGGTGGAATGGGACATTCTCATCATAGAAGTGCAGCAACTGCATGATGCTATCATGTCAATATGGACCAAAGTCCCTGAGGAACGTTTCCAGCACCTTGTTGAATCTGTGCCATTAAGAATTACAGCAGTTCTGAAGGCTAAAGGGGGTCCAATCTAGTACTAGCAAGGTGGACCTAATAAAGTGGCCGGTGAGCGTAGGGAGAGATTACTTTAACTCTACCAGGAAACTGCTCTGAATGCCCAGCTCTTCAAATGTCCCCATACAATGTGCATACAGTAGATAATAATCTCCATTCATCAGATTTTCATTACTGAAAGGCTATTAATGTCTGCCCTACACCATTTTCTGTAATAGTTTGTCCCACAAAGATTGTCGTGCATCACTTGAACTCTAATTGTTCCTTAGAGAAGAGGGTAGGACATCTCTGTGCCTCTTAGCAACCATTAAAATAGTGTGTCTATTTAACAGAACAGAGCGGCCTCACCCTTTCAGTCTAATAAACCCGAAAACACAGAGGAACATTAGGATCCAATTTGTGCATTGCAGAAGAAGCCAGAGGGAATGCAAACTTATTAGTTCTTGATTTTCATTGCTCCTGTATACAAAAGCTGGAGAGGATGCAGTTTTGCAAATTATTACCGCAGCCTTTGGGAAGCATAAACTTGTTCTTTGCTTTGCAGTAAAGGTTTCAACAGTCTGAGCAATGTAAATCTGATCACAACTCTCTATTTGTATTTGTTAAGTTTGGACTGAATATCAATTCATGCTTTTTGTAGGAGACAAACACTTTGAGACTGGAATAATAAGAAGCAGTGATTTACATTATGAAATCTGACTCGCCCAATTTGTCTAGTTAAACAAAGAACTGGTCATAAGAGTAGTGTGACCTCATGCCCTAAGCTTTGGCCAAGTCAGTGCTCCAAATGAGGAGATATATAAATAAAGAGACGTTTTTCGCTATATTTCTTTGCATAAACACCTTGCATTGTCATATTACAGCACTCCATCTATTTACTAAGCCCATTTAATCCAATAGAGAGCTGCTTGAAGCCAGCATCAGGCCCATGACAGGGACAAATCCCTGATCACCGCAGGGCTAAAGTCTTGCAGGCATTCAGAATGTGGGTGGAAAACAGAAGTCGCCAGTGAAAAAGGCAAATAAAAATAAAATTTAAATAAGATAAAATGTACAAATAAGATAAAATGTACAAACTCCGCACAGATGGTGACCAGCCTCCAGAAGCTGAGAGGCAACCAAACAATTATTCAAATATAAGGTTAACATCTCTCAAGACCACTAGCATCTGTGAGATGTAAAAACTTACAAGGAATTCAAAACTAAACTTTTGACAGAGTGTTTCTTATTTGAGAATTGTTGATTTAAAATGGTACACTGTGGAAGGATTTTGATGTTACACTCTCCTATCCACATCTGCAAGAAGAACTTGTGTCTCCAGAAGACCCCTGGCATTTCCTTGAACCTGGTCTCGTCCCTGACATAAGAAATATGACAAGCAACAGGAGATCATTCAGCTTATTTGTTTAGCTAACAGCTAAGCTATCTCATCCAGAACCTTTGTAGAGGTTGTCAATGTTCCTGCTTCAACTACATGTTTTGGTAGTTTTTTTTTCAGATTCCCACAACTATTTACATAAAGAGGTGCTTCATGGCTTCAGTCCTAAACGCACTTCCCCTTAATTTTCTCTGATGCACTCGAGTGATTCATATTTAAGTTGACAGAATTCTGCTGGTCTACTTTATTAACGCCTTTGAGGATTTTGAAGATCTGGATTAGGTCTCTACACAATTTCCTCTTCTCATGACTGAACAAGAGTCTGTCAGAGCAGGACATGTCCTTAAGTTCTGGGATGTACTGTACTTGGTTGCTCTCCTCTGCACAACTTCAAGTGCTGCTATGTCTTTCCTTTAGTGTGGAGACCAAAAATGCACACAATACTCCAGATGTGGTCTCGCTATAGTCTGAGCATAATGTCCCTTGATTTATATGTAACCATTTTGATGATCTAACCTAACATTTCATTTGCCTTTTGAATTGCTTTTTCCCATGGCCTACACAATAAGAACGTCGTGTCAATATAAACACATAAATCGTTTTCAGTTGTTGCTTCCTTTAAGACAGTGTCTCTTCCATCTTTTACTTATATCTTGACATTCCTTCTGCCCACATGTAACACTTTTCTATATTAAGCTACATTTTCAAGATGTTTGGCCAGTTTTACAGAGTCTTAAATTGTTTTTGCTGCCTCCATAGTGTCAGCCATTCCTCTAGTTTTAGTGTCACCTGTGAATTTCACACGTTTACTAAAAATACTGAAATCTATTTCATTAATATAAATCAAAAAAAGTAACCATCCAGGGTTCTTCCTTAAAATTGACCCATGCCCCCTCCAACTATGGAGCTTACGGTCATTCACCAAACAGCTGAGCATCAAGCCACATCAGTACTTTTTTCAAAAAGCCAAACTTCAGCATTAAACAGAGTTGCCTGCGGTGCTCCAGTTGTTTTTAATGTTTTCATGTGCTTCATTACAGCAGATTCAGTATGGTGGAGCACTGCCATTCAATGAGGGCTTACAGCTTCATTGTCCTAAGTTGAAGTCTTGGCCCAGGCATTGACTTTGTGGATTTTGGTACTTTACTTGTGTGTGGGTGGAGCACGACATGCTATGACCGATAAAGCTGTGACTCTCACTGAACAGTCATGCTTCATCTGTTGTATTTAATAGATTGTGAGAGGAATAAGTCTTGGCATCCCTTCTAAAAAACAAAAATAAATGAAAATAAAAAGGAAACAATAAATCATAAAAATGGTGTCTTTATTGGACAAAATAAACAGAAGGATGCATAAACACAAGAGCGGCGTTTGGGGGTGGCAAGTGGGGCCCCGTTTTTGAGGTCCTCGTGTCCCGTTCGAGTGGATTTGTCAAGTTATATTCTCTGGCTATATATATATATATTTGAGATGCTTCTAAGAGGAACCCTTTTAAAATCCCTCTTCTAGGGCAAATTCCGTACATGTATGTCTTTGAAAACATTCCATAATCTACTTTCATTGCCTGAACAGGGTCGCCAGTATAATCCCATCCTAAAATACATATAGCCCATTAGTCTCTGGGTTGGCTTCTCCTATCTATAGAAAAAGAGATTGCATCCAGATTAGACTAAGAAGATGTCATCAACGACTTTTCCAATCGGAAGGCAAGAAAAGTGAATTTTTGTCTCTGAACCTGGAAACCGGTAAGAGATATGATGATGACATGAGGATACCTCTACTTCCTGTGGAAACACTGAAACTCACATTTTATTTGTAGACCATAAACATGTCCGAATATTAATGCATAAAAACATGTATCGCTAATGATAACCGGCTGACATGATATCAACATCAGTTATGACTATGACATCCTGCATATCAAGACTCAGATTATACTTGCAATTTGGGTCCTTTTCTAGAAGAGGCCCAGTTAATTTCTGCATGACACTGCATCACATTTCACACTGTTGTGGTATTGTCATGAATTATGAATTGCACTTTTTAAATAGATTATATCGTTATATTTTGATAAAGTCCGGTTGTTATCTTGCAAAAATGTAGCTGAATACTGTAATGAGAATGTTAACATTATTTTTATTAAATTCATACCGGTAGCAGTGTTTGACGTAACCGGCCCCGGGTGGGGTTGGTCAGCACTAGGCCCTGCACACCCCTAAGGCTGCCTCTGCATAACAAAAGGGAGTAAATTAAAGAAGAATAAAATAACAAAATATCCTGACTTTCTGGGCCTGATTATATACATCACATATACAAACTGGCTGAAGAAGGGGCCTGAGTTGCTTTGAAAGCTTGCATATTGCAATCTGTGTATTTAGCCAATAAAAGATGTCATTTGTCTTAACTTCTCATTGAAAGCATTCAGAAATAATTCTCATGAACTCAAAAACTATGTGAAAATTCAAGTGACTTGAAGTCTTTCAGTGAAGGCCATTCACCATCTGCTATGCTTATTTGCTAAATGTACCCGGTACAAAATGGCTAGCGGAACTAAGAATCACCCAGGGAATCAAGTAATCTCGTTGTACTACTTGCTGTGTTTCAGTGCTGTATGCAGCAGCACATCTCTGGCTATTGAAGTTAGACATCTTTTTAAACAGTTGGGTGCTACCTGTGGGGTTTGTTTTTGGTACCCAAAAAGCAAAGTATGTAAGAAATGTCTACACTCTATCATTTCACAAAAAGTTCATAAACCCTGCTATCAATGATTTGAGAACTGGCCGAAAAATATTTGAAAGACAAAGTACACAAAATGACGAAATAAGAAGAAATAAAGCACATTAGTCATTCTTTGCAATGGTGGGAGATCTGCTTATATTTTACATGGATGTGAGTCAGCATTCTCATGTCTGGTCTCTTTCTTCATTATTAAAGATTGACATTTAATGAGTAATTCCTACAGCTGCTTGGGTTCAAGTTCAGTTAAAACTCAACCTCCACTGGAGGAGTGCCCCTTTTAGTATTCCATCAGACATAATTTGTATTAGAGAAAACAAATTAACTTATTACTCATCCAAAGTGCCAAGATATGAGGATCTGGTTGACATGTCAGAATACAGGCAGACAAGTCTTACTGGATGAATGATACTCAAGACCCCATCTCCAGGTCTTCAGTTTCAAAGCGATCAGTATAACCTCCTGCACAGAGAGTGCACAATGCCAGAGACACTCAGCCTGGAATGATCATGATGAATATTCAACTGCCATTAAATGCATGCATGATGTGCTGCTGAAGTAGAAACACCTTTTGATTCTACAAGACATAAATTATTATGTAAATCACTTTACCAACAGTAAATCATTATGAAACAGGCAGGAAAAAAACTGACATGAAATGAACGAAACCAGGAAAACATTATGACATTGCCGGAGCTGCGTTCAGTGGTGCCTGAAATGTGCCAAGAATTCACAAAAGCATTCTGTTTTATCTGCGGCAGCTGGATTCCTTCTGAGAGTCTTGCTAAACTGACTGTTAAAATCCTCTTCAGCCTTCCGGATCTTCACCCTGTCTCCTCTAATAAATGTACTGTGCTTTTTTAGCCTTCTCACTTGACCTTTTTCCACTAATTTGAATTAACAAAAATGCAAACCTTCTCTGTTTGGCTATTTGTCATTAGAACATTAGTGTCAAAAAATATCAATTTGCCTCTTAATATGGGAAACTGAGAAAATCAGGCAGCCATATTACTTACGTGTATTTGTTATGATAAAAAGGGTAGATTGCAGCTTTTTGTTATTTTTTTTTTCTCTTAACTGTCTGCCAGTGTGGGTGGCACAGTGGTGCAATAGTAAACCCTGAGTGTGAATCCTGTGCCAAGTCCTTGTCCCTGTTGTCACACGTGCACATTGGGAGCAACTTCAGGGTTCAAACTAAACGATACCACCACAACCTGAGAGGAGGTGCTGTCACTAACCATTCTTTCTCCTCCATCTGAAGTTCAGGAAAGAACCCCCCACCCAACAATTGATCCTACCTACTGTACCCAGAGAAGGCCCCACCCCTTCAAGTTGGGATGAAATATAAAGGGGCATCACCATAATGTCTCTGTCTAGACCCAGACGTGAATTGACACAGAGCTTCTAAGCTATAAAATCACACACTGTTATTGGGGAGGCTGGCTTGGCCAAATTTGATGATTTCAGGCCTGCAGGCTCATGTTTTTTGTTTTGTTAAATTAAATGATGTTGCCCAGCTGGCTTCCCAACTGTTGTTCTGGATTCCACATGTCCTTTAGGCATTGACGCAGAATGGTTTGCATGCTTTCAGTGTTTATGTGGGTTTTCAACCTGGTTCTTCAGTTTTCCTCCCTCATCGCCAAAGATGTGTTTGTTGGGTAAGATGGTGAATGACTGTATGCAGCAGACTTGCGTCATGCCTGGAGATGGCATTTGCCTTGCACTTGATACTCGAGTCTGAGAATGTCTTCTAATGATGGTGCATATGACTACCAAATGAGCAGAACTCTAAACTTGAAAAGAAAAATGCAGGAGGGCCCAGCAAGGAATCCCTCAGCTCCATTATCTGAGTTTTGTTCTGACATTAAATGTATGCAGCAATCCTTTGCTTTCCTTTGCTCCACTGGGTGTTTTCAGTCTGCATTTGTCAAAATACCACCTCTGAGTCTTTTGCAGAAAACAGCCTTGCCAAGCTGTCAGAGTATAACTCCTCATGAGATCAGGCTACATAAAAAGACATCCTATAACAACACGGTGCCTTTCAAAACTGAAAATGCTTTACAGAGAAACTGACTTGTAAGATGGATGAATCTTTCTTACAGAACTGTCAGTCACCCCAGCACTTTGATCTCCTCACCCCACAGCTAGCTTGTTTGCATTGGTTTCAAGGTCTTCAAAAATCTCCTACTGACTTTAAAGCTGTTTGTTCCAGCACTCCATAATACTTATCCACACTATTTACATCATGCAAATCTGTTAAGACATTCAAGATTTTTCTGACAGACATTTTTACTGCCCCCGAAGTGCATTACACAACCCTCACCAAATGTTCACTCAGCTTTGTAGCTGTCACTCTCTGAACTCTCATTCACAGTCTGTTCATGACTGTCCTGATGCCCCACTCCACACTGAAACCTAACCAGTCTTCCCTGGCTTTAAATTTGATATCTCTTCATTCTCAAATTCCAACTATCTGTCCTGTTCATTGATCCTAACCCTGACTGCGAACAGTGGAAGTTCTACTGATTATGCATTCATTTATCTCATAGTAGATCATGTTGAGGAATCATGAATCCAGCATGCATGGTAGAAATCTCATGTCTGGTGTAGGGAGTGGGCAGCAAGGCTGACAAGAGAAAGAGAGAGAGAGAGAGCCTGTGGATGTGTAATATGATATCTTCCTCATTGCATTAGAACTTTAGGAAGATGTTGATGAGAACGGGCCATTCAGCCCAACAAACTCATTTATCTGATCCACCTAATTTCTCCAAAATGTCATCAAATTGAGCTTCGAAGGTCTCCAAAGTCCTACTGTGCACCACACTACCTGGTCATTTATTTCATGTGGTTCTTTGTATGAAGTAAAAGTCAAGATGCCAAGTTGTTCAGCTAAACACTTGAAGTTCCCTTTAACATTTGCATCGGACTAGGAAGCCTTGGAGTCACAGCTTGCCTGTCTGAGTGAAGATGAGAAATGGAGAAGGAAAAGACCCTGAATGATTTCTCACCAGTAACACCTGCTATTTGCTGAATGGAGTTTGCAGGTTTCACCCATGGGTGTTTCTCCAGAAACTTTGTTTTTCCTCTCATATAACAAACAGGTGATCAAGAAGGTTAATGGGATATTGGGTGATACAGCACAATGTGTGGAATACATGTCAAGGGAAGTGAGGACTGAACCATCTAACTTAATGACTAGGCCTCATCTGCCATACTAAGTGATGTTTTGGTCTCCAGCCTACAAAAAACACACAGTAATGCTAGACAACATCCAGACAAGAATGACTAGGCTGATTCCAAGACTGAGAAGTACAACTTGTGACAAGGAACTGAAGGAGTGGAACACTAACAGATTAAAAAATGGAGATTAAGAGGTGACATGACTTAAGTGTTTAGAATTATGTATTTGTACATGTATTTCAATTGTTTTTGTACATTCATTTGTTTCATTTCATGGCAACATTTGCAATCTTTCAGATAATATAGTATGCCCTGCCTTGGCCTTCTTCTTGATTTCTTTCCCTACATTGTCATTTTTGGAATTAGCATAGTGCATGCTTGCTGTTACTTTAAGACCAAGAACATGGGGGCATGGTTAACTTGTTAAGGGTAAATATCACAGAAATGTTAGAAAGTTTTTCTTCACACAAAGGGACATTGACACAAGAAATAAATTACCAAGCAGTGTGATGGAGAGTAGGACTTTAGGGACCTTCAAACCTCGACTTGATGTTATTTTAGATAGTCGAGGTGGATGAGCTTGTTGCTCTGAATGGTCTGTTTTTAGTCACAAGTGTTCTGATGTTATAATTTGCAGGTCAAGGTAACTGCTAATTCACTAAATTGACCATGTATGGATGTTTAAGTGTGGACCCTCCAATGGGCTGGTGTCTTCTTGTCTTGCTCTACCAGGATAAGCTCAAACATTAATATGGATTAAGCACATTTGACAATGTTCTGTTATGTCATTTTTGCCAAGAAAACTTCCTCGTCGTTTTTTTTATCATGGCTGTGTTGATTTCTAAGGTTCCTTTGAGCCATGTGGTGCATTGGTGTCCTGTCCAGGGATCTTTGCTGTCTTTTGCCCAATGCTTGCTGAGATTAGGCAGATAACTAGTCTTTCTTTTATATTTTGTCTTCTGCTCTTCTTTTCATTTCTGGGTATAATTTACCATCTTTAAGATAATGTAACATGTCCTGTCTTAGCCCTCTTCTTAATTTAATTCACTCCAGCACTGTTTTCATTAATCCCCCTTCCTCAAAGCAGATGCCCCATCCACTTTTGTTGTCTTCTTTTCACTGTTTCAAGGATACTCCTATCTTTACCCATCCTTTCCAGCACTTTTTAGATAATTTATCTGTCCTACTGATCTTTTCTAATCCTTCATCATAGCCACAGTTCAAATGCTCCTAATCTATTTACTGTATATCTGTTTTTCTCATTTTTCTGTTTATTATTCTTTACTTCAGTGTTCTATACATTCTATTTGTTAGCCATTTTCATTTTGCATTGACAGTTGCTTTTCCTATTGCTATGCACATTTGTATTTCTTTTTCACTTCTTCCATCCCTTGACAGCATACTGTTCATTTAAAGCTGTCCACTTCATCCAAGGTGCTTGCTGGTTCTTTGATATACACATCAGTTTTTGTTTTCATTATATTGATCTTCATTCCATAGTTCTTACATGTGGAACCTAATTTTTACATTCATTTCTGTAGTCCTTCTTCGTTGCTTGATGTTATTACTTTATTGTCTGAAAATCTTACCAATTTAATCTAGCCATTGGACAAGTAAAAGAGGAAAATCTACAAAATTTACAAGTTGGAGTGACTGTTTCTAAATTTGAAACAGTAAACAAATCTGTAGATTAAGTCTAGTAGAATGTTTTTTCTGTGTTAACAGATAAGTTTACAAATTCACCAGTACTTTTTAAGGGGCGAGTTTGAAATTTCAAAACTTGCACAGCATGCTCTACTTGAGATATCTTAATCAAAAATTGAACTTTTCTCACACATTTCTTTGAAGAGTGAGTGTGTCAGATTACAAGAAGTTGTTTCATGTGAACAGACGGACAGACAGACAGACATGGTGATCTCAGTAGGTGCTTTTTTGCATTAGAATTCATCTAATCATCAGTGTGATCTGCTCACCACAATGTTGAGCTTGGGCACCATGAAGAACTGGCCCCCCATCTAGGGTCTGGGCCAGGACAAATTTAACAGGGGAAACTGGATTTTCACGGATGGTTGGGGGTGATGTGTGGTTACAATATAAACTAAGCCCACTTTATTTTTGATATGGCCGAGAGTCCATAAGCAGCAGATTATATGAGATCACCACACGATTGCAATGTAGTAAGCCAAAAACAGGACACGTTGATCAAACACGTGTTAGGTGGCAACAGCAAATGCTTGAGCTCACTTGCAATAAAAGGGCAACTGTACTGTCTGTGCAATTTATAGTGCAATATTACGCTCAATCCATTTGAAAAAGTCTGAAGTGGCCTCCGTCCATAGACCAGCATTAAGTCGGGCAGTTTTTGGAATTGAATGAAAAGTCTGAGCTGTGTGGAGTGATACATTACAGTTGGAGTTGTACAATGATGCTCCAGAGTGATGTCTTTGAAGATCCGATGGGAAATATAGAAGTTTGCTTCCTGCAATTGAGAAGTTGCTTTCAAGAAGTTATTTTTCAACAAGTTAATCATCCTACCCACACTGCAAAGACCACCAAGAAGTGGCTTAAGAATAAGTCCATCAGTCTGATGTTTTGGCCTTTTCAGAGCCGAGATGTAAACCCTGGTATAAAAGAAGGCAGAAACCTATAAGATTTGGGGCACCCAAAGGCAAACCTTTATAATTGAAAGAAGAAGATAAAAAAAGTGTCGCACAAATGACATTAGAAAAAGAATGTCTTTCCAGATGCAAGTCTAAATGATAACTGCCCAAGATTGCGGATCTTCTGACTTTAAGCACTTCTATCCTGGACTGGTGGGTCAAGGTGGACGGACATGGACACTGGATGTGATGTCATAGATATTAAAGCTGTCAATCCTCCGGTCTGCAGAGGGAGGAAAAGAAAAGGCATTAATACACAGTGCCATCCTGTGGAGTGGAGGGGAATTACCATCTCCAGAGCCTTTAAGCTATCCCCTATGCTCACACGCATGACACCCGATTGAGAAAGAATATTTGCCTTGCATTAAATACACACTAGCAGGGAAATGCTTTTCCACCACAGACCAACAGTTTGATGACTTCAAAACTGAGTGGACCAAAGTTGTCTCTTCTTTCTGCAAAAAGCTATCTACACCTTGTGATGGTTCAGGTCGGCTCCACACTACTGGTTGCATCCCTGGATCCTCTTGAACCCGCTAGTGCTGAGGGATAAGCCAGCAAATGAGAACACTCATTCAAAGCAATGGGTGGGTACAAAAATGAACTGTGAGCAAAATAACAAACAGTGTCCAATAAGTGCAGTGCATTGAATAAATAAATAATCCTTAAAAACAGGTGACAATCTTTGAGATTAAAAATCAGAATTAAAAATGAGAGTAAACCAACAGTCATCGGGTCCTTCATGCTGTGTCAGATGAGCCCAGCGCAACACCCTCTTTGTCTGCCCAGATCACCCATTGCTTGTTCAGTTGGCAGAGACATTAGCAGCTATGGTCAATGCTTTCCGACCCTTGTCTTCCTTCTCGCTCTCCTGGCATACCACAGATCCCTGTGGTTGGACTCCCTCTCGATTGCACCCACTCCTCACCAATATTCAGTGGGGACAAGGGGCCCTTAGAGTGCCGATCCTTTGCAGGGCTCACACCCACGCTGCCCTTTACCGCACTGGCTGGCTGGCTCATCCTGCCTCTTCCCCATGATGTTGTTCTCACAGCTCTGTTCTTTCTTTTCTTTCTCGTTTTTTTTTCCTCTTTTCTCATGCTGGCTTCCCCTTATATTCCTCCGTGGGCTCAATGGAGCAATTGAGACAGACTGAACCCTCACATACAGGTGTGTCTCACCCCAATTACCTCACCAACCTCCTGGTGCTGCGCCAGCACGCACACCCACAGAGATCGAGCCAGCCATTCACATTGTTTAGTTATTTTAAAAACGAGGCACTAAAATGTTAAGCAATGGACCCGCTATAACATACAGCTTTACCTAGAAGACCTCAACAATGAAGGAAATTGAAGGGAGAAGCTATTCCACACTAGGTTATTTTATCTATTTGTTTAACTTTTATTAATTTCCAGATTATTGATTTGTTGTTAAAACCATGATAAACTAAATTTCTTCCAATTTTTGGCTTGGCCATTTTTTTTTTGCCTCAGAGTGTGTGTGTGTGTGTATATTGTCACACACAAGGGCTTTGGGAGGCTCTGGTTGGGTAAGTAAATGGGGGAAGAATTTCAGTGATGCACAGTCAGTAACATGCATATCTCTCTCTTTCATTCTTAGAATGCAGGGAGATGTACTGGAGAACCACAGATGTCATTTCCACCCCACCTTCTTATAACCAGACACTTCCATCTTAGCCAAAAGGAAATGTTCATTCAGGACCAAGCTAGCTAAGAAGAATGATACTCTCATCAGGAAAACCACATCTGAGATACACTGTGACTGAATCTGCACTGTTTAGTGTTATTCTAATGAGATGAAGGGTGGTGTCCTACGGGACACTGCAGTATTACAGCAACTCCAAATCATCCTCAATAGTTTGTATGGCCCTCACATGCTTGTATGCATGCCTGACAATGTCGGGGCATGCTCCTAATGAGATGACGGATGGTGCCCTGGGGGATCTCCTGCCAGATCTGGACCAGGGCATCACTGAGTTCCTGAACAGTCTGAGGTGCAACCTGGCGGTATTGGATGGACCGAAACATAATGTCCCAGAGGTGTTCTATTGGATTTAGGCCAGGCAAGCATTGGGACCAGTCAGTGGTATCAATTCCTTCATCCTCCAGGAACTGTCTGCATACTCTCACCACATGAGGCCGGGCATTGTTGTGCACCAGGAGGAACCCAGGACCCACTGCACCAGCACAGGGTCTGACAATGGGTCCAAGGATTTCCTTCTGATACCTAATAGCAGTCAAGGTGCCGTTGTCTAGCCTGTAGAGGTCTGTGCGTCCTTCCGTGGATATGCCTCCCCAGACCATCACTGACCCAGCACCAAACTGGTCATGTTGAACAAGGTTACAGGCAGCATAACATTCTCCCTGGCTTCTCCAGACACTTTCACGTCTGTCACATGTGCTCAGGGTGAAACTGCTCTCATCTTTGAAAAGCACAGGGTGCCAGTGGTGCACCTGCCAATTCTGGTATTCTATGGCAAATGTCAATCAAGCTCCATTGTGTTGGGCAGTGACCACAGGGCCCAGAGGACGTCAGGCCCTCAGGCCACCCTCATGAAGTCTGTTTCTGATTGTTTGGTCAGAGACATTCACACCAGTGGCCTGTTGGAGGTCATGTTGTAGGCTCTGGCAGTGTTCATCCTGTTCCTCCTTGTCCAAAGGAGCAGATACCGGTCCTGCTGTTGGGTTAAGGACCTTCTACATCCCTGTCCAGCTCTCCTAGAGTAATTGCCTGTCTCCTGGGATATCCTCCATGCCCCTGAGACTGTGCTGGGAGACACAGCAAACCTTCTGGCAATGATACATATTAATGTGCCATCCTGGGGAAGTTGGATTACCTGTGCCACCTCTGTAGGGTCCAGGTATCACCTCATGCTACAAGTAGTGACACTGACCGTAGCCAAATGCAAAACTAGTGAAAAAACAGATGAGGAGGGAAAAATGTCAGTGGCCTCCACCTCTCAATCCATTCCTATTTTGGGGGTCGTCTCATTGTTACCCCTCTAGTGCATCTGTTGTTAATTTCATTAACACCAAGCAGCTGAAACTGATTAACAACCTCCTCTGCTATGTAACTGACCAAATCAATAGCCCAGAAGTCTAATTGACGTGATGCTATACTCTGATTAAAACGTGTTCCTTTTATTTTTCTGAGCAGTATATTTAATGATAGCGCAACATCATCATCAAATATTCAACACTGAAAGCAGAAACACAAATGAATATTCATAAATTTCCATTTTTTGCATATATAAGCAATCAATGTAATTAATGATAACAATGACAACAACTCCAAAACAGTGAGATGCTGACCTGATCAATAGCCCAGAAGTCTCACTGACTTGATGCTATACTCTGATTAAAAAGTGTTCCTTTAATTTTTTGACCAGTATATAAACAGTATATATTTTAGTTACACTTATTTTGTATAGCACTCTTTATTGAGTACAGGCTCAGAACACTTGCACTAATTAACAGTTATAATGTTGCACTAATAAAACATACAAAGATTGTGATCATTTTGCCTCTATGTAAATTTCATACTTTGTTATCCATCCATTTTTGTTGCTTACTCAGTCCAATACAGGGTCACCATCAAAAGGAAACTAGACAGACAGCATCAGAAACAAGGTACGTGACAACTCGGTACAGGACACCAACTCATCTCAGGCCATACAGTCACCCAGTCATACCAGTCCACCTCACAGTGACCAATCATAAATGCCATTGGGGTTTGACAAGAAAATTGAGTATCCAGAAGGAAAACACATGTGGACATGAAAAGAATGTGCAGACTCCAGACAGACAGAGCCCAGGCCAGGAACTGAACTCAAGTCCCCGGAGCTGTGATATGGCAGGCCACTGGCACGCCCCACATACAGTACTACCACAGGGTCAAATAATAGCTCATCTGATGTAAACATTTCTTGTGCTTTACATTTAGCACGAAAATTAATAAATGCAACATTATTTTCTGAAACTGGTTACCACTGCTGCCTCAAAGCGCCTGATTGCCGTGTTCAAATCCCAGTCCGGTAGAATGAGACAAATATGCTCAGTTGCGTGTGATCAGGGTGGTGGTGTTTTATTGCTTCTGCTTCTATTTTCACCATGTCTTTTGTAATTATTTAGTACATTCTAAGACTAGATTATGAACACAAGGCATTTGTGAGCTTTGCTGGTCGTAGGCAATGACTACCTGCTGTGCATGATGCAGTCTACCATTTGCTTTGACACACTGCTAACAGTGTTATTTAGGGGAATACATGAATGATTACAGCTTTATCACACTTACAGAAATAGCAACAATTTAGTGTGTTGTCTTCCAGTGATACACAGCATGTTATGAACTGGAATGAGTTCATAGATTCATCATTCCTGGGAAAAAAACATAATGTTAATAAAAATTCAATGATGTATGTGTCTGTTCTCATATGTCACAGTAGGGCACAGTGGTAAAGACTTTGGACTTCAAACCCTGTGGTTGTGGATTCAAATCCTGCTACTGAAAGTGTGAGATCTTGAGCAAATCACTTCACCTGCCTGTACTCCACCTGGAAAACCAAATGAAATGTCACCAATTGGATCTCAGATGTTGTAAGTTGCCTTGGATAGAGGCATCTGCCAAATAATAATAAATATAGCATGTCAAACCTTATTTATTTAACTTAAGGTCCTGGTGGAGCTGGAGCCTATCCTGGCAGCACTGGGTGCAGAGCTGAAAACAACGCTGGGTGGAATGGCAGTCGATCTCAGGATCTGCTGTTACAACACATATATAAAATCTAAATGGCACTGTATGATAGATAGATAGATAGATAGATAGATAGATAGATAGATAGATAGATAGATAGATAGATAGATAGATAGATAGATAGATAGATAGATAGATAGATAGATAGATAGATAGATAGATAGATAGATTCCAACAACATCAACACCATCCAACCTCTGCTCCTTAGGGACAAGCTGACAGAGATGGGAGTAGATTAATACCTGGTGGCATGGATCGTGGACTATCTTACAGACAGACCTCAGTATGTGCGTCTCGGGAACTGCAGGTCTGACATTGTGGTCAGCAACACCGCAGGGGACTGTACTTTCTCCGGTCCTGTTCAGCCTATATACATCGGACTTCCAACACAACTCGGAGTCCTGCCACGTGCAAAAGTTCGCTGACGACACTGTTATTGTGGGCTGCATCAGGAGTGGGCAGGAGGAGGAGTATAGGGACCTAATCAAGGACTTTGTTAAATGGTGCGACTCAAACCATCTACACCTGAACACCAGCAAAACCAAGGAGCTGGTGGTGGATTTTTGGAGGCCCAGGCCCCTCGTGGACCCCGTGATCATCAGATGTGACTGTGTGCAGAAGGTGCAAACCTAAAAATACCTGGTAGTGCAGCTGGATGATAAATTAGACTGGACTGCCAATATTGATGCTCTGTGTAAGAAAGGACAGAGCCGACTATACTTCCTTAGAAGGCTGGCGTCCTTCAACATCTGCAATAAGATGCTGCAGATGTTCTATCAGACGGTTGTGGCGAGCGCCCTCTTCTACGCGGTGGTGTGCTGGGGAGGCAGCATAAAGAAGAAGGATGCCTCACGCCTGGACAAACTGGTGAGGAAGGCAGGCTCTATTGTAGGCACGGAGCTGGACAGTTTGACATCTGTGGCAGAGCGACGAGCGCTGAGCAGACTCCTGTCAATCATGGAGAATCCACTAAACAGTATCATCTCCAGACAGAGGAGCAGCTTCAGCGACAGACTGCTGTCACTGTCCTGCTCCACTGACAGACTGAGGAGAGCGTTCCTCCCCCACGCTATGCGACTCTTCAATTCCACCCTTGGTTGTAAACGTTAAAATTATACAAAGTTATTGTCTGTCTGTATACCTGCATTGTTATCACTCTTTAATTTAATATTGTTCTTTATCAGTATGCTGCTTCTGGAGTATGTGAATTTCCCCCTTGGGATTAATAAAGTATCTATCTATCTAATAGATAGATAGATAGATAGATAGATAGATAGATAGATAGATAGATAGATAGATAGATAGATAGATAGATAGATAGATAGTGCCTTTAATATCTATCTATATACTAGATAGATAGATAGATTTTAAAACGATTTTAACTCCTCTCCTCCAAATGGAGACTGTTTGTACAATTTCTACCTTCAGAGCTTTCTTTATTTCCCAGTCTTCATGACTGAATAAGAAGTTCCAGAGTGACCATATATTGAATGTTTCTAACAGATTACAGTTTCCTATTAGGTATGTTTTATACACTTCAGGGTGATTTTTCTGTGGATAGAGAAAAAACTTCCAGAAAACAACTGTATTTGCGGTTGCTTTTCTTGTTGTTTTTTTCCCTCGGAGGTGTGTGCGGTGGGTGTGCCTCTGACTATATAAGACCCTCTGTTGCCGGCTACCTGGTTCTAGTAATCGGAGGCTTTATATGCGGAGAGCTGGGCGCTGGGGATCGCAGCGTTTGCCTGTGGGGCGCCAGCTCGCGCACAAGATACGAGAAAGAGAGACGAAGACACGCACACACTTCTACATACACGCACACGCGCACACACAAAGCGATCTCTGCACAGGCGCTGTGTACCGCTGCACCGATTGCACAACCAAGAGATCCAGAGCTTCGTGGGGATGCACCCGACTCTCTGCTACGGTAAATACTCATTTTGTATTGCATGATTTGTTTTTCCCCGAGTCGAATCCCTATTCCCTACTATGATCACTAGGGCATCTGTTTTACCCTCCGATGGTTCTGTGGTTTGGGTTGTTTCACCTCGACTTACGGATAGTATGGGATGGGGGTTGTTCGAAAACATTTTGGTGCAGATTTGCTTTCAATTGTTTCTCTTCATTATTATTCCTCAAGTGCCCGGCTCTGCACTAGTATTGTTCTGTTACAGCTGCAGTCGGTTTACAGTGCATCGCCGGCGAAAGAGCCAAATTCGATGCCTCTGAAGACTTCTTTGAAATATTTATATCAGTTGCTTCATGGTATCAGCCTTAAAAATTCCAGTGTCATTTAAATTAGTTAATATTAAAGCGCTCCCCGACATACTTTGGCAAGTATGTTAGGAAGAGTGATTTGCAATATTCACGCCTCAAAAACTGTAGCTCGGTGTAAACGTAACGCACTAAACGAAAGAAGCGAGTAGTACTACTGTATAGTGTAACTGTGCATGAATAATCATTTCCATTTACGGTTGTATGTTCAAGTTTATTGCATTAGCTTGCCAAAACAGGTTTCGTCTGTGTGTTAGTTTCTTGTACCTGACGTGAGTGCGAGGCGTCCCGACGGGTTCGTACTCCTGTGCTGACCCCGTGACTGCCGACCCAGAGTTGGACTTCACGTAACCCAGCGCTCCTGAGAGGGAAAATTTAATGGAAAATGTTGGATCAGAAGTCGGATAAATAAAGTGTTGAAAGATTTGCATTCCAACGTTCCGATCTGCTTTCTAAACAGAATAACAAGGTGCTAAGTGTTAATGTTAATTTTCCCTGAATAATAAAATGTCAATTTCATTCAATGTAAATTGGAACCATTCGATTAGGCTCGCTTTGGCGCTGGTCATGAGGTGTCTAAAGCTGTGCCCATTGAAAGAATGTGCACGGCTTTGTGATATACAGTATAAATTATTGATGCCGGAATGATTACATTTCCATAACTGTAGCGAAGCCGAAAACGAGAACGTAGCGTACAACCTGCATTTTTTTCCTCTTTGCGTTTAGTTGGCGGGCGCTGCAGATAAAGCAGCATGCGGGTCTTTGTTACGCTTGCATAAGATCGGGCTCAGAGCCGTACAGCCACGAATACTGATGACTGATGACAGCGGTAAGCCCGACTTTGCAGATCGCTCATCTTCTAAGATAAAAACTGTGAGGTGCATTTAACGGCCTCGTGCACAAGAACATCTTGCTTGAATTGCTAATGAGAATCGAACGCAGCCCGCCTGTTGCTTGCAGAAGTAGCGGACTGGAGTAGCCGATGATCTGGACGGTCTCCAAGTGCCTGCGGTGTGCTTTCCTACAAATGTAACAATCTCAGATAGTTCGAATCGAGGTGGACTGCAGAAGTCCGCTTTCTTCTGAATCTTAATGTTTCAAAGCACCTGGCGTTGAGACTGTAGCATGATACACGTGCACTTGAACTGCCGAGCAGTCCCTCATCTCGCCGCTGTTTATCTGGGCAACGTTAACTGACACGTGTTTTATTCTATTTAATGCAAGAAAACGGTTTAATAACATCTCAACCCTTTAGCGATTCTGCGATTTTCAAGGAATCGAAAAGTTTCGGGGCAAGCTGGTGGTCCGCACGTTTCGAAAATAAGCAGGAAACTCTGCCCAACAGCGGTGTCTTCAGTTCTTCAGCGTGTTCTGCGGGGCCGCGGCAAATGTCAGTTATAATTTGGAGTTGATACACTGGTAGAGGAGTAGCAGGTGGCCCCGTCCTCATGTAATTGGTCTTACACAATTCCCGAATGACATTTTAGCGCAGCTAATTGAACTTATTCTGGAGCCAGAATGCTCTTTCTTTGCTCATCGAAATTAACTGAGTATCTGAAACTGCAAGGACAGTCAGTGCTTGAATTACATGAGGTACTTGGGGAGCGGCAGCCTGTCCGGTCTGCACGGCTTGATGCAAATACTATCATTAGTGAGCCGCTTTCCAGAAATGTACAATTTAAATTTAGATAGATATCACTGTAAAAAATGTTTTGTTGGATCAACCTAAATAAATTAATTCACAAGGTAACAAGCAATTTAATTGATTTCTTTCAAATTTTAAAAAGTATTTGAGTAAACATAAGTTTGTTTTAACCTTTTTAAAAACTTGAATAAAAGCAAAAAATGTATTTAGCTCAAACCAAATTACTTTAAAAACTCAAATTAACTGCGGTGGGCTGGCGCCCTGCCCGGGGTTTGCTTCCTGCCTTGCGCCATGTGTTGGCTGGGACTGGCTCCAGCAGACCCCCGTCACCCTGTAGTTAGGATATAGCGTGTTGGATAATGGATGGATGAACTCAAACTAAAATTTTGTCCATTATTGTATTCACTGTAATGCCAACTTAAATTCTTAATTGGACTCAACTAAATATGTTCTTTATATGGTGTTGAATTCACTGTTTGTTAGGGTGATATTGTTTTTAATAAAACAAACCACAACAATGTTTTGCTTTAAACAATGGAAGCAAATGTATTTTAAAATTAGTGCTACATTTTGTACAGTGCCTTCAAACATGAAACATGTTTTTAAACTGATCTAATGTTGGTGAATGTTACTGAACCAGCTATAGCAAAACTCTTTTAGATTTATTACTGAATATTTGCAACACAAAAATCAATATTTTGATCATTCCTTGAACATGTTTTTTCTGTAAATATTCAGAACAAACATTTCACAAAAAATACATATATATACATATTAAATACACAATATATTTTATAAGCTTATCACAAAAAATGTTTATAAATTATACATAAAATATCTATTTGAAATAATTATATATACATATATTAAATACACCTTATATTTTGAACATTACATAACATTATATTGTATATATAAAATGTATATCACAAACTCGAGACAGAGTCATATAAAGGTTTGGGGAAGCCACCCATATAATTTGAGTTGCTTTTCAAAATAATACAGCACTGATGTGCACAAAACCGAGTCCAAACAGAATTGAGGGAACAGGGAAAAGGTGGAGGCTTTTAAAGGGGGAGACAGGAA
This sequence comes from Erpetoichthys calabaricus, assembly GCF_900747795.2. Taxonomy (NCBI): domain Eukaryota; kingdom Metazoa; phylum Chordata; class Cladistia; order Polypteriformes; family Polypteridae; genus Erpetoichthys; species Erpetoichthys calabaricus. Next base: position 52,053,825 of record NC_041394.2, read on the forward strand.
ATGAAGTCAAAGGGGTCGGGCTCATGTAGGTCTTCTGCCATTGGTGCGAGCCTGGACGTGACATCACAGGGGTCGGAGCCGGCAAGGTCTCCAAAGCGATTTTTTGCTTTAGAGTAAATAGAAGAAGTTACAGTAAGCGACAGCAAGGTTTTTCAATTTGAAGTAAGGCAAAAAATTACGTTAGGTGAACAAACATATTAATATAGTTCATTACAACTACTAAAATGACCTTAAATCAAAAAGAGCCCTTTTTCTCTTTTTAGAGTGTAGATAGATAGATAGATAGATAGATAGATAGATAGATAGATAGATAGATAGATAGATAGATAGATAGATAGATAGATAGATAGATAGATAGATAGATAGATAGATAGATAGATAGATAGATAGATACTTTATTAATCCCAATGGGAAATTCACAGTACAATTTAACTCTCCTATCTCTACACTCTTAAAAGTAAAAATGTCTAGTATCATACATTACAACATGTAAGCATCAGTCTAGAACTATACTCTTTTGTTGTCTTTTTAAATAAATCTGTGTTGTCATGTGTGCTCATTATGTAATTAGTCATTTTTAAAGTTTGTATTTGGATCTGCCTGTGAACTTATTATAGCACTCTACACCTGCACTTAGTGAAGTGTGCTATTCAAAAGTAAACTTAATGGAATTGAAATCCTTTACCGTGGACCACCTCACTTTCACATACTATATCGTTACAGACAATGCACTGTTGTACTATTAAAGCTCAACACCACACATGTAAACACTCATTGTGTCACTCTAAAAGCTGGATTTTGATTTTCCAAACTGACAGACCCCTGCATGTGCAAACTGGCAGCATCTCTTCCTCCATAGTGGTCCTCAACACAGGTATGCCCCAGGGTGGTTTGCTAAGTCCTCTTCTCTATTCCTTGTTCCCCAATGACTGCGTGGCCAAACAGAGCTCCAACTCTGATCACCCACATTCCGAGATGGCTAACGAAGGACAGATTTGAGAAAAGTGCTATTAGGACAGGGAATTCACCCTCAGTGTCAGCAAAACCAATTTGCTGGTCGCAGACTTCAAGAAGCAGACCACGCTAACATTTATACTGTAGAGTTTGATACAGTGACTGCCACTTTCTTTGAAATCACCATCATGGATGCCCTGAAATAATAATAATAATAATAATAATAATTCATTACATTGATATAGTGATGGGCACAACACATATCAACTATTGTGAAGAAGGTTCATCAATGCCTTTATTTCCTCAGATATATCTGAGAAAAGCCTAACTTATTTCCACACATGTTCACCAATGTCTGCAAGTGCACAGATGAATCCATACTTGTTGGCTGAACAACAGTCTGGTGTGGCATCTACTCATCGGAGGCTCTCAAAGCATGGTATTGTGAGGTACAGTTGGCACTCAGTATCACAGAGCTGCTTTCTGTTCAGGACATATTCAACACACACTGCAATAGGAAGGCAGACAGTGTCATTATGGACTTGAGCTACCCTGTACTGTTAGTGATGATCCTCCCTCATAAAGGGTCGTTAAAATTCACGCAGGTAGATTCAGAGAGGGGTTTTATCCCCAGATTAACTGCCACTCATATTTTCAAAGGCAAGCTCTTCAGTGTGTTATGTTGAATTGATTGTCTTCTTTTGTCTGTTTTTGGTATTGTATTGTTGTCACTAGTCTGAAGATTTTTATTGTGCTTTGGACTCCTTTGGTACTGTGTCACTCCGGAGAATTCTTGGGTACTGCTGGTTTGACTTTGTGTCGAATGAGTGGTTGCTCATGGAGTCCCGAATGAGGCACATTACCTGCATTGTGAGGGAGCGTCAGTTACAGCACTATGGCCACGTGGTGCGTATCCCCGAGGGTGATCCAGCTCGTAAGATCCTCATTGTTGGGGACCCGAGTGGCTGGACCAGGCCAAGGGGTGGCCACGTAACATTTGGCTGCGGCAGATAGAGGGTCATTTCCGAGGGTGGGACTGGACTGCGTGTCTGCCTGGGGGTTTGCCAACTGGGATCCTGAGCTGTTTTGTCGTGTAGTGGACGTGGCAACACACTGCGCCGGTGCATACTCCCCAACTTGACTTGACTTGACTTGAACACATGATAATGAACTTGATCTTGAAGTAGATCTCAACATAGAGTGTACGCTTGTAAAGTGGGCCTGTAAAGATTATTCTGAATGAGGCAGGGTTTAGGTACTTAACTCTTAGAAGTTTGACATTTGGGTATGGATGGAAATAGATTTTAGCACATACTGCTACCATGCAATATTTAAAAAAAAGAAAAAGAAGATGCAAACAAATACATTAAATGACGACTGATGATTTCACAATCATTTCATTTGTGTTGTGTATTCATTTCAGGGTTAAAGGGCTATAGAGCTAATGTTGACCTCAGTCCATTACTGAGGATGTGAACTATTGACCATTTACAGTTGCCAATTAACTTAACATGCACAGAATTGTAGGCCTAATAGCATTGAGCTTTGGGGCAAGTGGCCACATATGCCATCCCTGAGCAATATTAAATAGTGCAAGTGAAGTAGGCTTTGGCCCAGTGCGTGAACATGCCAGTAAGCTATTGAGCAGGTAGACGAAACCACTGCAAGGGACAATTAAGAATTAATTGAAGAACAGTGACTAATGACTGTAAGGCTCAGACCAAGCGAACTGAGACTTGACAACATGGCTTTCTGTGTGAAGTGCTTTTTTGGTCTGCCGATTTCATTCAGTCACTCTGTCAGAGAGCGTCTGTTTCACATATTTTTTTTTTTCCTAAATCACATTTCTCACTTTCCTTTTTCTAAAAAAAGAAGCAAATAATCAAAAATGTTTTACATTTCAAAGAACTGTGGGTAATGACCGAAATAATGAGATCGCGAGTACAGTCGTCAGAAATGAGGTTTCTTCACAGGGTGGCTGGGCTGACACTGCATAGCAGGATGAGAAGCTCAGTGATTCAGGATCAAGAGGAGCCAGTGGAGGTGGTTTGGGAATGTCATAAGGATTCTGGGAAAATAAGATGAGATTTCAAAGACGGATACAAAGCATGTTACGCATGTTTGATAAATAATGATAATGACAGTAAAGGATTTGTACTCATTCTCTACACCAGGGGTCCTCAAGTTCAGCCCTGGAGAACCACAGTGGCTGCAGGTTTTTGTTTCTTAATTAAAACTCAGACTGAACTTACTTAATTTAATGTCAAGTTTTTCTGTTTATTCTTCCATTCACAGTATACCGTAGATGTTACTTTCCTGAGAATTTCATCAAAATGGTTCATGGTTCAGAGCAGATAAGCAATTCTCAATCCTTCATTTTTGTTCTCTTCTGTTTCTCTCTAAATATGTTTAATAAAAATACTTCATGATGAACACCTTCAGGTGTAAATGGGCCCAAATGACATAATGACCTTAGGGCATCTTTGCTAATTGCATTGATTTGTTAATTGTCATCTGGTTGATTAATGCAAACGTGTCGTTACGGATTTTGCAGGTACTAATCCCACTACTGCCTCACTATGATTTTGAAACTCGGAAACATCCCAGTTTGTAAAGTACTGTATATGAACAGTGACTTCAGTGAAATGTGTGCTTTTCAGAATCCTTTTTAGTAATCGTTGGCTTTAATTTTCCTGGCCTATTTAAAAGAGCAACTTGATAAATGCAAATGGTGAATATAAATTAAATTCTGTTCAGAGAGTGGGAATGCCCAGCACACCACTGTTTGGACTGCTTGCACAGAATGACAGCAATTTTGAGAGAATGAGAATGAAATCAGGAGATGACATGGACAAAAGAGAATTCAAGCAGGGTTCATAACCGGGAAGACAACATTAAAACAAACTAAGATCAGGACGTGTAGCCAGAATTGTGATTAAAGAACAGAGCTGAAAGTTGCAAGCCAAAAAAGGAGCCAAAAGAAATACATGAGAAGTCATTCGTAGTCAGAGAGCAGGAAAAAATTCCCATGGCCAGAATTTCAGAAGCTAACAATAAGATAGTTATTCATCTGGGAATCCAAATCTTGGGACGACAAGTGAGTGTAAGACGCTAACTATTATAGTAATGACGTCGTGCGTCGCATACTTCAAGTCATCAAGCCTAGCAACCGTCAACAACGCTATACCCAGAATGGAGGCACCCATAAAAAAATAAAATAGCACCACAGGAGAATTTGAATCATATTTAACACTGGTAAAAACGCATGGGAGCGAAAAATAGCAAAGTTTCAATTTCTGTAAGCCGCCCTAATTCAGGGTGTTCATAGAAAACGTAATGATTTACTGAATAAGATAGAAGTACATAATAAACAAGAATAGCTGCATCAAATATTTGAAATATTAAATGCGTACATCAGTTTAAAAAATCCCAATTATAGTAGAAATTTGTTATTTTTCACCCACTCATTGAGGTCCATAGAGGACTAGATCCCTGGTAATGGATCAAAAATCAAAAATAACACCATATTCACAATCGCTGACCTGGAAATAGTCTAAAATGACCCCCCTCATGCTTTTGTCTGAAATCTATCATTTTGAACCTTCTGAGAGTGGAGGACTAGGACCACTGGTAAAGAATTAAATATCAAAAATATTAGCATATGCATGATCAGTAAACTCAAATAGTATAAGATGACACTTCCGATTTTTTTAAAAGAACTAACTTTGACCCCTCATATCCCATTAGCGGGTGAACCCCTGGGGTTGGTTGATGTGGAACGCACAACTTCAAGTTCTTCTGATCACTTTTGATGAAGACAACTATTGGTTTACTTTTCAAGGTGTAATTTCTTGCACAGCATATGATCCAATAATGGCCTAAAAGTAAGAGGGCCAGAAATAGGCAGTATCCTAAAAAGGTTGATGTCTTGCACAATCAGATATCAATGTTGTAATATATGTGGAGGTTTTCTCAGACTGCTGAGTCAGGAGGCACCAAAACCCTGAAAACCCTGAATTTCAAAGCATTCAGAAGTAGTGAGAAGTCAAGCAAAATGACACCTTTTATTGGCTAACTAGAAAGATTACAATATGCAGGCTTTCAAGGCATCTCAGGCCCCTTCCACAGGCTAATGGCTAACACGGTACAACATCCTAGTACTACAAAGCATTCAGAAGTAATTCTTATGAACACAACCATCCATCCATTATCCAACCTGCTATATCCTAAATACAGGGTCACGGGGGTCTGCTGGAGCCAATCCCAGCCAACACTGGGCGCAAGGCAGGAAACAAACCCCGGGCAGGAGGAGGAGTATAGGAACCTCATCAAGGACTTTGTTAAATGGTGCGACTCAAACCACCTAAACCTGAACACCAGCAAAACCAAGGAGCTGGTGGTGGATTTTAGGAGGCCCAGACCCCTCATGGACCCCGTGATCATCAGAGGTGACTGTGTGCAGATGGTGCAGACCTATAAATACCTGGGAGTGTAGCTGGATGATAAATTAGACTGGACTGCCAATACTGATGCTCTGTGCAAGAAAGGACAGAGCCGGCTATACTTCCTTAGAAGGCTGGTGTCCTTCAACATCTGCAATAAGATGCTGCAGATGTTCTATCAGACGGTTGTGGCGAGTGCCCTCTTCTACGCGGTGGTGTGCTGGGGAGGCAGCATAAAGAAGAGGGACGCCTCACGCCTGGACAAACTGGTGAGGAAGGCAGGCTCTATTGTAGGCATGGAGCTGGACAGCTTGACATCTGTGGCGGAGCGACGGGTGCTGAGCAGGCTCCTGTCAATTATATAGAATCCACTGCATCCACTAAACAGTGTCATCTCCAGACAGAGGAGCAGCTTCAGCGACAGACTGCTGTCACTGTCCTGCTCCACTGACAGACTGAGGAGATCGTTCCTCCCCCAAACTATGCGACTCTTCAATTCCACCCGGGGGTGGTAAACGTTAACATTATATAAAGTTATTGTCTGTTTTTACCTGCATTTTTATTACTCTTTAATTTAATATTGTTTTTTTTTTTTTTTGTAAGATGCTGCTGCTGGAGTGTGTGAATTTCCCCTTGGGATTAATAAAGTATCTATCTTTGAGTACTGAGAAAAGCGCTATATAAATGTAATGAATTATTATTATTATCTATGTATCTATCTAGCCCACCTCAGGGCACACACACACAGCACACACTAGGGACAATTTAGGATTGCCAATGCACCAAACCTGCATGTCTTTGGACTGTGGGAGGAAACCCACGCAGACAGGGGGAGAACATGCAAACTCCACACAGGGAGGTCCCGGGAATCGAACCTTGGTCTCCTTACTGCGAGGCAGCAGCACTACCACTGCGCCACCGTGCCGCCTGCATGAACACAATATTGCCAATTTATTCTTTGACCTTCAAAAGTCTGTGAACTATGTGCAAATTATTTTTATACACCAATGAGCAGTTTAAAAAAAATAAAATCAAAGCCTGATCATGACAATATCTTTTTCACAGAATTAGGCAAACAGGAATGAAGGAGCGTCTCACTTTCAGCCACAATCGTAAGTGATAAAATGAGATAAGGTATTATTATCAGTTTTGCTAGATCAAAGACATAAAAGAAGAAGTGTAACTATGCCTGGATTCCAATTAAAGTGAAACTGTCAACTCTAATAACGAGCAAAGTTGGAATACAAATTAAATGGCCATTGCAGCTTCCCAGATATGAGTATGGCACCCCTTCTGGATATAGAAGCTGAAATCCACTTCCACAGATATTCCAAGGCAGGTGCTCCACCTGGCAATATATGCATTTGTGTAACTGGGCATCTTCATAAGAACATCAGAAATTTAACAAATGAGAGGAAGCCTTTTAGTCTATCAAGCTTGTTTGCTTAGTTAATAGCTGATCTCTCCCAATACCTCATCCAGATACGTCCTAAAGGCTGTCGAGGATTCTGTTTCAACTGCATGGCTAGGTAATTTGTTTCAGATTCCCACAATTCTTTGCATAAAGAAGTGCTTTCTGGCTTCAGTCCTAAATGCACTTCCTCTTAATTTCCACTGATACTCTTGAGTATCTGATTCACCCTTACACTGAAATAAATCTCCTGGACCTCCTTTATCAATGCTTTTGAGGATTTTGAAGATGTGGATTAGATCCCCACAGACTCCACTGCTCGAGACTAAACAGGTTTAATTCTCCAAGTCTGTCGGAGTAGGGCATGTCCTTAAGTCCTGGGATGCACTTGGCTGCTCTCCTCCGCACAACGGCAAGTGCTGCTATGTCTTTCTTATAGATTGGTGACCTGAACCACACACAATACTCCAGATGTGGTTTCACTAACACATTATGTAGTCAGAGCATAACATCCCTTGACTTAAATTCAACAGTTTTTATGATACAATCTAATGTTTTATTTGCATTTGTGTTTCCTTCTGCCTATTGCTTTGATGAAGAAAACGTTCTGTCAATATAAACCCCTTAACCCTTTGCTTCCTGTAGGACAGCATCTCCCGTCTTATTTATAATTGATGTTCCTTTTGACCACATGTAGCACTTCACACTTGTTAAACTGCATTTTCAAGGTGTTTGCACAGTTCTGAGGCTTGTCCAGGTCTTTCTGAATTCTTTTCAGTGCCTCCACAGTGTCTGACATTCCTCCAATTTTAGTGTCATCTGCAAATTTGACAAGTTTATTTACTACACCAGAATCTATGTAATTACTAGAAATCAGAAAACATAGTGGTCCCAGGACAGACCCCTGAAGGACCCCACTGATTACCACATCCATGTATACTCTTCATTGGATTCCTAGGGCTTCAGTATAAGTTGATCAAAGCTCAGACAGGTGAAGAACAAACATTATAGTATTAATATGGAAGAAATGGCGTGGCACTTACGCTTGTCATGCACACAGCTTTTCTCTGTCATTTCCAAATTGGATGCAACAGGCCAGCCATGAAGCGTGTAGTTTGTATTTACAGCTGCTCCTTATATCGTGACTGGGACAGATCTGAAAAATACATTTTAAATAATTGATGAGGTAACATTAAGAGATAATGACAAATTTTGATCTGTTTTGCTTGATGTACCTCACAGGAGAAGGCTGGTATGATTTACGGTTATACCTGGCATAGGTGATAGATTTGTAAAAGCTTGCCTAGAGCAGGGCAAGGGGCTACAGCTTTGTATTTGTGCATGGGGAGCTAAAGGTGGTGCAGTAAACACATTTAGGTCAAGTTGGCACTGTAGCCATTAGTGGACTTTGCATCTCCTTTAACACCCCTCACACTTGGCAAAAGTTACAAATAAGTAAATAATACATAGATGACTTCAAAGAAGGATAATTAAGTTGTTATTTAAATGAGCAAGATACTTGCACACATACAGCGTCCAACTGGCAGTAGGCATAGCATTGCTGGCCCAGCAATCCACCAACTTAATCAGAACATTGGGTAAGACAATGAGCTACAGTAGCTGCCAATGTTACATTAATTTTTGCTTCATAGTCTCTCTCTTAATGGGCAGCATCAACGTATAAAATATATACATTTTATTGTATAAAGTTACATAAACTATCTGTTGCATATACAGAAGGTATGTGGATGGGTGTGTGGCTGGTAGAGGCACCATCAGGTTGGCACAGGACAGGCATCAGTTCTTCAGAACAGACGAAACCCCACTGGTCCCTGCATATGCCAATGCTGCTAGGGGATGGTAAACCCTGCATGTGTACTGAGTGCCTCACAATGGGCAGGGCACTGGCACATATGAAGGGGAGCGGCACCCTACACTGAGTGTTCCCAGTAGCTGCCAGATTTGCCTGAGGCTCATGTGAAAGAGGCTGAGATGGCATAAAGTGCACACAGCCCCAGAACAGAATTATGTTTAATAGACAGTGAGGGCACCTGGAGAAACCTGGGTACGTACCTTTCCTTATCACAATAAGAAGAGAAGGACTGTAAGCTTTACTTGGACAGAACAACCCTATGGCAATACAAAGCACAAAGTGAGATGAGAAAGTTCAGTCAACAGGGAATTGTACTGCCTGAAACTGGAATGGCAGGGAATGTGGGAACAGCACTAACCACAAGAGGGAATTCTAACTTGGGGTCCCAGGGGAAAACGAAAGACCTCCCAGACCTTAGAAGTTATTTCTAAACATGACTGCAAGTCACCCCACAAGGGTATTAAAGTCTCTTCCATTGCATACTCATATGGAGTGAGAGTGAGTATTAGAACGGTAAAAATACACTGCTGGTGGTAACGAAAGATGCCAAGATCTACAGAGAGAAAAGGCAACATGTAAAAACATGCTTTTGTGGTAGGAAGCCAATGGTGTAAGACCTGGTTTAGATGTTGGAATGTGCTTCCACTTTTCTTGATGCCCTCATGACTGAGGAGGCTGGCATCAGGGAAAAATTCTCTGATACAAGAAGTTATAAGGTAAAAAAAAAAGAGTTTAAGGTTATCGCCATGCTGAAAAGGGAAGTGTAAAGATGGAACTTTTTGTCTGTATAGCATTCATCAGGTGTGCAGCTTAAAAGGAAAGAGCAAGTAACAGAAAAGGGAGGAGAAGGAGGGAACAAAGCCAGGACAGATGAAAGGAGAAGATGAGAGAAGGTGAGCAAAAGCTTCCATTAGAGTAGATGAAGGGAGAGATTAAAAAAGGTAATCGGTTATTAAGACCTGGAGAAATATGTGATTCCAGTCTGAGAATGAGCTTTGCATCTTCTGAGTTTCTTTGAAACACACAAATGGGAAGATCAGTGTGGCTCTGACTAAGGGATGTGACATGTTTTCTACAATAGGTGGTTATAACTGGAGATCGTACATCAGCCACACTGGTTTTGAACACAGGCATGCCACAGGGCTGTGTTCTCAGCCCAGCACTCTTCACATTATTTACGCACAACTGCTCCACCATCCATGCCACAGATATGGTTGTGAAGTTTGCGGATGATACGACCATGGTGGGTCTTATATCAGACAATTATGAGACTCACTACAGAAGGGAGATACAACACCTAGCACTATGGTGCTCAGCCAACAACCTCATCTTGAACACCAGCAAGACCAAAGAGATCATTGTGGACTATAGGAGGTCCAGAAGAACAGAACATGCTCCTATATTCATACATGAGGAGGCTGTAATGTGTGTGGACAATATTAAGTTCTTGAGTATCCATATCACATCGGATCTGACCTGGTCTTTGAAAACATCTCACCTGGTAAAGAAGGCCCAACAAAGACTCTTCTTCCTCAGGAAGATGAGACGTGCTGGATTCTCCTCTCGGCTGCTCACAAACTTCTACAGATCCGCTATAGAAAGCATTCTCTGTCACAGTATGACAGTGTGGTACGGCAACTGCACAGCACAGGACAGGAAGGACTTGGCACAGGTGGTGAGAACAGCACAGGAGATCGTGGGGAATCCTCTCCTAGACCTGGACTCTGTATATACTGGAAGGGTACAGAAGAGGGCCAAATGTATAGCTGCGGATCTCACCAATCCGGGAAATGGACTGTTTGTACCACTGCCTTTGGGAAAGTGGTACAGAAACATAAAAACACGTACCAGCAGACTGAAAGACAGCTTTTTCCCCAGAGCTGAGAAGTCCATCTGCCCCTGCTGATACACACACATACATCTACCCCTAACCTGCCCCCCTGTAGACATGCACGCTCACTTTCCCTCGTAATCAAACACACACACTAGTATTCCTCCCCTGCAGACCCACGCGCACAGATCACTGGTCTCTGCAGGCGTACTACCTCGGGAAAAGTCTGGACTTGATGATGTTTTATTGCTGCTGTCTTTTATACTTGTTATGTTTATATTATTATTTAAGAGTGTATTGTGTTTAAGTATTCTGCCTTGAAGCCGAGTCCTACCAACAAAAAATTTGGTTATGTGTATGCATAATGACAATAAAGAATTCTATCTATATGCTTAATGAGATCTTTGGCTCAAATGTGCTTCCTGAAACAGACTGCTAGCCATCTCCCTGTTTCACCTATGTAGATGGCTGGACCGTCTCTACAAGTAAATTAGATTTTTAGACTGGCAAAAGGCCCGTTGTTTAATATTAAATTTAGCAGAGTCACCAGGGTATTGTTGGTGACATATTTTCTAGTAACACAGCTGCTTCTGTTACAGCTCAAAGTGCCTGGTGGGGAATATGGCTCTCTTCTGTAAAGTGAGCTGTGGACGAGAAGTTTGCGTAGGTTAGCTGATCAATAGGAGTAGATCCAGAGAGGGTTAGGAATAAAAGATTCCTGCGGAAGGATCAGTCTGACCTGTGGGAGGGTAGAAAGTTAGTGTGGAATGGGAGTTATAGGGTTATATGAAGTAAGCAACCTACAAAGACATCAAGTGGGTGTTGGGGATTTTCCAGTTTCATAGCACCTTTCGAGTGTAGCAGGGTCCTGAGGATGAGTCTAAATGGATAAGGTAACCATGAAAGAAACATGGGGTCATTACTCTGACAATTGCTTTGTGTATTTTCTGTGCCTTATGTAACACCACTGTTTGAAAAGCAACTTTGAAAGAATGTCCAATATTTTTCTTACTTATTTAATCCTCTTGGTTGCCAGTGAAGCACAAGGCATCTAATACATGGCTCCAATGAACTCATCTGTCCGTGGTGCTGACACTTGTGGCATTAGGTTTGTCCCACACCTAAGGTTAACTCCCTGCCCTAGACTATCAACTGACCACAAGCACCCTGTCCCACCCATGCTGCAGATTTAAAGTGCTGACCAGTTGTATTATGAGCAGCACTCACAATGCAAAGCACTTTTATCTGCTTGTTATGCCTCTTCTGTACATCAGAGTCTCTTATTGTGCATGACAGACTAGAAGTTTACACCAAGTCCCCCCTTTCACATTCACTTTGCTACATTAGCGGCGTATTGTTTTTTTCCTCTCAGTTTTGTTAGAGACTTTTTTGTTCAATTCTTAAATGTGAATGCCTGTTTCCCACTTATATCATCATTTCTCAGCAAAGCAGACACATGAAACATGTTACTAGATTTCCCCAAAGCAGATCACAGATGCCAAAGAGATGCAGAAGTCAGATGAAGTGCCTGGGAGGATTTCAATCAAATCTGTGGATCGTTTTCAGATTTGTCAAACTCATTTAGTGTTAGGGAGAAATGTTATGTGCTCCTCTGAGAGAATGTGGAATATTTGTGCGCTGTGTGGGGGAGGATGCTGAGTTTTGAGGGATGAAGAGGGTTAGGCTGACTCCATCTGTATTCATATTTTCAATAGGAACATTTCCTTTTTTGGCATTGGTATATAACGAGCTTCCTTTTTGAAAAGAAATATTCTGCAAATTAAGTGCTCTCCACCTATTTTCAACAGCAGACATGTACTGTGTAATTGGTGTGATTTAACGCCCAGGCAGGTTCTTTCTAGAGACATGATGTGCAAATCTGTCATCTTTCTATTCCCCACAGTCCTCCTTACAGCATCAGTGAGGTCCTTATTTCAAAACAACACAATTTCAAATCCAGTCATTGGGAAGTCCTGGATTCCATTTCAATCAATGTTTATTCCTTTACTTTAAACTCATGACAGATTACTGAATTTATATTTCCGTCAATTTTCGACTCTGCTTTTCCAAGTTCAGGCACAGGGAACAACTCTGATTATGGGGCACACCACAGGTTAGAGTCACCAGTCGATCAAAACACACCAACCTGAACTCGGGGAATGTCCGAGCCCTGGACGCTGGATAGAGACAGCAGTGCTAACCATGGCGCCATTAAATTATTGCAAATTATTACTAATAGTAGTAATATCTGTTAAAATAAACTGTATTATATATACCATAATTTTCTAATGAACATAATACAAGGGGGAGTCAAGCTAAAGTTAGAAAATGGGATTTATGAGAAAATGGAACAAACCATGACAAAACTGACCATGTCATTTCTCAATGGCGCCTCCACCCTTCTCAATGTACTTGGAAGTGCCAGGATTCCAGCAGAATAAAAGGTTTTGTCTTGTCCTTACAACCACTTGTGCACCGCTTTCTTCATGTCAACATCTGTCTTGAATCGATGACCACCCAGATGTTTTATTAGCGGTCCAAAAAGGTGGAAATCACACTACGGTGCCAAATCTGGCGAATACCTCAAATTTCAGTTTCTCCAGACAAGCCATGGTGTTCTTAGCAGCGTGTGAGCTGGCAGGCATTGTCTTGCAGCAAAATGACTCCCTGAGACAGCAGTCCACGCCGCTTAGATCGAATAGCAGACTTCACATTGGTCTCCAGCAAGTCACAGTATCTTGCACTAGTGACTGTAGTACCCCTTGGCATGAAGTGTTCAATAATAACTCGGAGTGAATGAGTGGCTGCGAGGACAAGACAAAACCTTTTATTCTGCTGGCACTTCCAGGCAGGTGGCAAAAGTGCGTTGAGAAGGGCGGAGACTACATTGAGAAATGACATTATCAGCTTTGTTAAGGTTCCTTCCATTTTCTAATAAATCCTATTTTCTAACTTTAGTTTGACTCTGCTCGTATTATTATAATCATCACCTTCAATCTATCACTTGTCTAAACCTACCATTCCCATTAGAGCAGTGGTTTTCACAGTGGCGGCCATTGACAAATGGCAGTCTGTGAACATGGTGGTCCGTGGGGAGACCTAGCCAACTTTCTGGCTGATAAGGCCACCTAAAATGATTCTAAGAGCCAACATCTGACTTTCTTGCAGACAGCAACATCTTTTAAATCTATACTACTCCTTTCCACTATCATCCTGCATGGCTGTAGTGATTGTTTTCTCTCTTTCTACATGTCCTCAAACTCGCAGTCACTCTCCCTTCCAAACTAACTCATTTAGGAGGTCTCCAGGTCTTTGACTATGAATCTCTTTCTTACACTTCTATCTAACCACAATTCTTTGCAAAAAGAAGTGCTTTCAGGCTTCAGTCCTAAATGCACTTCCTCTTAATTTCCACTGATACTCTCGAGTATCTGATTCACCCTTACACTGAAATAAATCTCCTGGACCTCCTTTATCAATGCTTTTGAGGATTTTGAAGATGTGGATTAGATCCCCACAGACTCCACTGCTCGAGACTAAACAGGTTCAATTCTCCGAGTCTGTCGGAGTATTCCAAACTAACTCATTTAGGAGGTCTCCAGGACTTTAACGATGAATCTCTTTCTTACATTTCTATCTACTCCTTTGTCAGCTGGCCATAGTTCTACAATTAATTAATTGAGATATATTGTTGGTTTCGATTTACGTTAATCAGTTTCTACTTTGTTTGCTTGTGTATTTTAACAAATCTGTATCTTTGTGTGTGCTAGTTCTGTATTTAATGATTGGTTTAATTTTTTCTTGTGTTTTGCCTTGGGAATTGTCATGGTGCTCTGCGTTTGCACTTAGTGGGGACGGCTGTTCAAGGACAGATTATATTGTGTTTTTATATTTCTGAGGTGGCAATAATAGATTGGCCATCTAGCTCTAAGAAGAGGACTACTTGTATTCTGTTTTGTGTGTTATATTATAATAATAATTCATTACATTTATATAGCGCTTTTCTCAGTACTCAAAGCGCTATCCACACAGGGAGGAACCAGGAAGCGAACCCAAAATCTTCCACAGTCTCCTTACTGCAAAGCAGAAGCACTACCATTGCGCCACCTGTGAGGATGATTATCTCATTTTGACAACCATTGCACACACAAACTACCTGGAAGGTGGTCTCTCTTTGAATTGTCAATTTCATGATTTCTTCCTCTTTTTCATGCAAAGTATTTTGGGAGTTTTTTCTTGTCTTCTTATGGAGTCAAGGCTGGGGGCTATCAAATAAACAGGGTCTGTTAAAGCCCATTGATGCATTCTTGGTGTGATTGTGGGCTATACAAAAATAAATCTTGTTGTTGTTGTTGTTGTTCACCTTGACATCCACCTCAAGTGCAGATTCAGGCTGGTTCTGATGTCTTAATTTTCTAAGTCTTTGTACAGTGTCACTGTGTTCAATGATTTGTTATGGATCATCTTGGGCTTGGTTTGAATGTTAGTCTTGTTGTGACGACATTCCTTCTAGGTGGGCAGAGTCGAGTATCTAGTAAGCAAGAGATTCAATTAGGGATGATGTACGCCACCCAGACGTGAGAGAATACATCAGGTGAGAGGTACAAACCTGTGGGTAAAACTAGCAAAAAGGAATTAGCATGGTAGCTCATAGAGTAGTAGTAGTACTAGAAACAGTACAAGAATTAAACAGAGTTTCATTTGAGATTTTTGTTTCCTCCCTTAGGGCTCCTTCCAAAAGCATAACAGTGGGAGCAATACAGGCACTTAAATGAAGAGGGCGTTTTCCAATAGACAGCCTTACCACCTCTGTGCCAGCTCTTCTTCTTTGCACCTCAGGTTGTTACATTATTTTTCACATGAGTATGTGACAATGTGACAACTGTAATGCTGAATTTGTGGTAAGAGGTGGCTGTCATTATCTAGTCCTTCATGTATTTGACTTTAAAATGGCGGTGCTTGGTGCAGAACACTTTCAGATTTGATGAATGTGGCAAGTCACAACCCATCTACATTTGAGAATGTTATGTTGTGTTGTGCCACCGAGTATTGTTTAATGCCTTGTTCCTGGCACTGCTTTCAGTCCAGCTACCTATGCCAATGTAATACAGACACATTGGATGGATGGATAATAACAATAATAATACAATTTCCTGATAGTGCTAGCTATAAATGGTAATGAATAAAACATAAAATAGATTGATGGATAAAGTCACTAATGATGATGCGAATATTTTCCTAGCTATATCATCACATATAATAAAAGATTAGATTTAAGGGAGGAAACAACCCTGAACTGAGCAGTCTCCATCCACAGGCCCATTCCCCTCACATCTGAATATATAAAATAGAATATCTGTATGTTTCTTATGCAATACTACACCCTATGACTGATCTGGACCAAATTCCTTAGGACCATACAGACAAGACAGACTACTTTAGAACCCCCAACTTCGACCCTACGGGTCCTACTAGATTTTTTTCCCCCTGCATGCTACAGTCCGCACACCAATTCCACCTTCTGGCTGAGAGCAAGTTAAGTCAGACTAGCAGACAGAACGACCAGAGCTTACTTAACATTACTTACCCAATAAACACCATATGCAGAGCTGTTTCTGGGCATGGGAGGACTAGGCAAGTGCTTAGGGCGCCATCTAGTGGTCAGGACGCATTACTTCATCCCCATGTTGAGAGACAAGTCAAGTCAAGTCAAGTAGAGCTTTATTGTCATCCTAACAATATACTTACAGTACACAGTGGGACGAAATATCGTCCTCCAGAGTCAAAAGGTGCAGTACACAAGATATATATATATATATATAACTAAAAAAACATATACAGTATTAAGTAGTATTATGTAATCCAGAGAGTGTGTGGAGTAAAGAGTCCAGTGTGGAGGAGGGCAGCATGGTGTTCAGGAGCTGGACTGCTTGGGGAAAGAAACTATTGCACAATCTCGCAGACCTGCTTCTGATGCTGCGGAGTCGTCTTCCAGATGGAAGAGGAGTAAACAATTGGTGGGAGGGGTGGTGGGGGTCAGCCATGATGCTAGTGGCTTTATGAAGGCAGCGTGAGGTGTAGATCTCCTGCAGACTGGGTAGAGAGCTGCCAATGATGCACTCAGCAGTCCGCACAATCCTCTGAAGGGCTTTGCGGTCGGAGGCATGGCAGTTTCCATACCAGACTGTAATACAGCTGGTCAGGACGCTCTCTATGGTGCCTCTGTAGAAGGTGGTAAGTATGGGTTTAGGGAGGTGCACCTTCTTCAGTCGTTGCAGGAAGTAAAGACGCTGCTGGGCTCTTTTTGTAAGATAGTTGGTGTTTTTGGTCCAGGACAGGTCCTCTGTGATATGAACACCGAGGAACTTGGTGCTCTTCACTCTCTCTACTGTGACGCCATCAATGTTGAGTGGGAGATGGACAGCCTTTGTCTTCCTGAAGTCAACAATCAACTCTTTTGTCTTTTCAACATTAAGAGACAGATTATTGTCTTTACACCAAAGTGCCAACCGTTCCACCTCTTCTCTGTACGCTGCATCATCGTCGTTCTCAATGAGTCCCACTACTGTAGTGTCATTGGCGAACTTGATAATGTGGTTTGTGTCAGAGTTGGAGGTGCAATCATGGGTCAACAGCGTGAAGAGTAGCGGGCTCAGCACACAACCCTGGGGGGCACTTGTGCTCAGTGTGATGGTGTTAGATCTTATATTCCCAATCTGTACTGTTTGAGGTCTTTCAGTGAGAAAGTCCAGAATCCAGTTGCAGGTGGAGGTGTTGAGTCCGAGCAGATCCAGCTTACTGATCAGCTGCCTGGGAATGATAGTATTGAATGCTGAGCTGAAATCAATGAACAGCATTCTTACATGTGCATTGCGGTGATCCAGATGTGACAGGATCAGGTGGAATACCATTGAAATTGCATCGTCAGTTGATCGATTTGATTGATATGCAAACTGTAGAGGGTCCAGTTTGGGGGGCAGCTGATTCTTTATGTGACTCAAAACTAACTGCTCAAAGCACTTCATAATGATTGGAGTGAGTGCCACTGGGCGGTAGTCATTGAGTTCCGAGGCTGTAGCTGTCTTTGGGACAGGTCTTTATTTTGTTTAGAAAACACAAAGACATGTTTATGTTGTGCACCTCAGCAGCGCCTGCACTGTCTTCACTATGCACACCACAAGCTGTTGTACAGAAACGGCTCCGGGTGACGTGATATTTTTTTAAGCAATATAAACCTGCGAACATTCGGACTCAAAACGAAGTGACATATATATTATTTACGCATACTAGCGATGTTTGGTCTTTTAACGTCTGACGACCAACACAGTCCAACAATAACACAAACGACAACATCAGTGATAATGATGTTAATAATAATAATCCTCAAACTGTAGCATGGAAGAGACAGACATTGCGAAATAAAATTAAACAATGAAAATGGCAACAGTACAGTAGCTCTTGAGTGAATTGCTAAAAGCTGATTTAACCCAAACTAGGATCGTCTCTCAAATGGACATACATTAAAACTTATGATAAAACTCAGCATCCTCACCACCATTTGTGAGACTCCCTTTGGACATGCTAAAGCAGTTGTGCGTTTTTTCGGATAGGTAGATTGCATTATTTGCATACACGAGCATACGGTAACTAGGAATTGTGGGTAAAGATTCCCAGTTAAAATCATCATTCTACTCTCAGTTTCACTGAATGTTGTCATTATGTTAAGTTTTCATTTTATTTTATTAATTTAAATGTCATGTATATGTTACGGTAATATTGAAGTTAAATATATATATTTATATATAAAAATAAAAATGTCACCATCATCAAAATGCGTGCGTTTAGCTTGTGGTTTAAATAATTAACTATAGATGCAAAACTCCAGTTTTAGGAGTTGCTTATGGATTTAATGATTTATTTTGACAAAACGATAAAAGCAATGAGTAGAATCTACTACAATATAGCTAGATTCCCCTTTTTTTTCTGAAATGGCACCCCTCACGAGTGTATTTTGCTGAGACAGTCATGTAATAATAACTTCCATCCATCCATTTTCCAACCCGCTGAATCCGAACACAGGGTCACGGGGGTCTGCTGGAGCCAATCCCAGCCAACACAGGGCACAAGGCAGGAAACAATCCTGGGCAGGGTGCCAACCCACCGCAGTAATAATAACTTGACATGTCTAAATTGTGAATTCGAGGTCCTAAATACTTCGCTGTCCCCAGTCCTGTCTCCCGGTCTCAACGTACAGGTCTGGCAGTGATGATTGCTCTCATAGCAAAGGGGATGGCGGGGCGCCATTTACAACTTCACATAGGTCAGCAAAAAGCCTAGTACCGGCTCTAAACACACGCTGCTTCTATCTACTGTACTTTAAAATAAGAAATATCATGTGCTTTAGCAGGGGGTGATAGGTGTGGCCTGATCAAGACTGGAAGTGCAGGCAACACAAAGGAGCATCAAAGGGTTGTTGTTTAACTCCTGGATTGTGAGTTTTCCTCCTGTCTAAGGGACAAGTCAGAGATGACAGCATTCATGGTTATGATCCGTTTTTGAAATTCTGGAATCCAATTGGACCCAATTGGATTGATTCACAAGGAGAGACAGAATGTAAGCCTGGTACTCAAAGGGGCTGAAGAGGGTCACTCCAGCTGACCCTCCTAAAGGTATCTCAAGAGAGCTCCCTTGTTAAGTCTGAAAGTGGCAGCAGGAGTCAGAGGAGAGAGGCTCAGCGTGGTGCCCTGTGATGCCAGCAGGGGCCCAGGACTGGATCTTAAAGGCTGGCTATTGGGTGGATGTCTCCTCTGGCTGCAGGATCCCATCTCGGGTAAGCGGAGGAGACATCAGTTTTTAGAAGGATGCACCAGGGCTCGTGCCTGTCATGTGTCTTAACCTTATTTTTTATTGGATTTATCTAGTTGATATTTATAACCTCCACTTTGCACCTCATTTTTATGGATTACATCTTTTTTGAAGCACTGCACTTTGGACACTGTTTGTTTTAAATAATTTACTCCTACCCTTGCTGACTATGTGTGTCCTCACTTGTCGTGGCTCATCATCTGTCTGTGACAGAGGGACTGTGGAGCCAACCCAGACTGTCACAAACACTCTGCATTGAATTGAAGTGCTTTGTAAGCTTGTGTTAGGTTTGAAATTTAATTTCCAGAAACAACAATGTAAGCCAAGAGACAAGAAATGAAAAAAAAATTACAATCAAAACACACACTTACAGATAAGAATGTTGAGTTATAACTGTACACTGGAATAACTCAGAGGTCATCAGGCCCCTATAGCTTTTAAAATTTCAATTGCTTATGGCACTGTGAACAAAAGAGTTCTGGGAATTTAAATCTGTAGCCTGAAACCTCAGGAAGAAAAGACGGATGCTGTCTGGCAGAATCAAGTTGACCTTTTTTATAACTTGCTTGTTATACAGCTCAGTAAGAGAGGACTGCTTCACACCAATAATTTTAAAACTAATGGAGAGAAAAGAAAACAAGTTAGTATCTCAATTTTGTGCTTCACCCTAAGCCTGACTATTATGTATATGGAGTTTGCAAGCTCTCCCAATATTTAGTTTCCTCCCACATCCCAAATATTGATAGCACTGTATTAATCCCTCATTTACAGGAGCACAAAACAAAACATGCACAGAGATATTCAGCAGAATATTAAATATGAAGTGCAAGCCAATGCACTAATGGAAGGCTTAGTACTGTACATTCAATCACCCGCTGTCCTTTTAGTATCTAGTCTCTCAGAAACCCTGTCTGTCTCCAATGTGTCTCTTACAGCCAGCTGAGGTGATGACTGGCATTATGGGACACACCATGGTGGGATAAGCCAGTAACTACAATGTCAAAACATCAGGCAGTGGACAGGCAGCATTGTTCAAGTGGTTTCTAATCTTGTCATCATCCTGTTTACTTCCACTCTCTAGTGTCACTGTTGTAATAAAGTTGACTTTACTGATCAGTTCATTTAGGCATCTGGAGTTACTTACCCAGGAGACTGCATCTTCGAGAAGTAAATGTTAAGGTTAGATTAGTCAATGGGACACCCCTAAATTTCTAAATTGGTCTCAGGAAGTGAAAATGGATGTGTGCCTGCATTAAAAGCACTGGGGTCCTGCGCAAAAATGGTTTTTACCTTTACAACCACTGATTCCAAGTTAGACTCTGACTGTCATCAGCCCTAGATGTGGATTGGGCAAATTCAATACCAGGACAGATCTACAGACTTCAGTGTGGACAAATCCATTCCCTCGATAACAAGTAAAGATTTGACTTAATCTAAAAGGCTGACACATTCTGGAAAGAGAATTGTGGCATGTAGCATTACAAAATGTCCATAACAAATCAGAAGTGCATGGCACAAATCATATATATGAGGGTCTATTAAAAGGCAGTTTCCTCCCCCAGTCCAAAGACATGCAGGTTAGGTGGATTGGCGATTCTAAATTGGTCCTAGTGTGTGCTTGGTGTGTTTGTGTGTGTCCTGCGGTGGTTTGGCACCCTGCCCGGGATTGGTTCCTGCCTTGTGCCCTGTGTTGGCTGGGATTGGCTCCAGCAGACCCCCGTGACCCTGTGTTCAGATTCAGCGGGTTGGAAAATGGATGGATATTAAAAGGCAGTGGCTTTCAGCCTCTTACATTATATCAGTATACTCAACCACTGAGAAGATCTTATTGGTCTCAGGCAAATAATGAGTCAACTAGCTAGAAAAAAATTGGAATACCCAAAACAGATTTCTGCAATCTAGAACTCTATAAAATTAAATAAAAATGCAACTTTCCTGGGCTTTTCTACATCTACAAGTACATGGCAAATAGGAAAACAAGATGTGCAATGAAATAAATGTATCAAATAACCATTTCATAAAGAACGTGACCAGAATGATGTTCATTGTGCAGCAAGGCCCAGCAGGAATCAAGACTGAAACCCTTGCTTTAATCCCACCAAATGAGTATACAAACAGACAAACAGTACAATTAATTAGATAGAGGATTTGAATTAAAATGCAAAGTAGCTTCCTGCCAAAAGATGACTATTTAATTATTAATTGGAAATTGGAAGGATATAAACAAATACTGTTATTTGCAGTATTTTTTTCAGCAGAGGAGTGGAGGCCTCTCCAAGGGTTTGATGAGGTGGCTTCCAGTATCTCAAGACTCTACAAAGCGATCAAGTGGATGAAATGAATCTCTTACTGACAGAAAAACAAAATTGAGCTGCCTCTGTGGCTTCCCGAGACCCAAATGATGAAGACTGGTCTCTGCACCGCACTTCAATCATAGCAGTACCATACCATGCCATGCCAGACCAGAGCATACCATTCCATACACGCATCTTATAAGACCATGCCAGACCATGCCAGACCATGCCAGACCATACCATACCATACCAGACCAGACCAGACCATACCATACCATACCATACCATACCATACCATACCATACCATACCATACCACATCATACCATACCATATACACAATTTACAAGACCATACCATACCACATCTCACCATACCATACTACACCACACATACCACACCACACTACGTCATACCATACTATATACACAACTTACAAGACCAGACCAGACCAGACCACACCACACCACACCACATCAGACCACACCACACCACACTATATAAAGAACATACAAGACCATACCAGACCAGACCAGACCATACCACACCAGACCAAACCAGACCACGCCACACCACACCACACCACATCAGACCACACCACACTATATAAAGAACATACAAGACCAGACCACACCACACCAGACCAGACCAGACCACACCACACCAGACCAGACCAGACCACACCACACCACACCACACCACACTATATAAAGAACTTACAGGACCATACCAGACCATACCATACCAGACCAGACCAGACCACACCACACCACACCACACCACACCATACCATAATGCATGCTATTGATTGATTATGGATTTCACTCGTATTAGAGGATTTAACAGACACTAAATTCTGCTTAAAAAAGCACAAATGAAATGTGTTTTTACCAAATTAACACTTGCAGTCAAAGCATGAATAAACACATAAACAAAGCTTTTACTGTGTTTTTTTAAATGAGCTCTTTATCAAGAACACAGGAGAATTGTGTTTAGCATAAATTTCAAACAAATGTTAAAGGTTTTTCTTCACACAGTGAACCATAAACACACAGAGGAATTTATCAAATAGTGTGGTAGAGAGCAGAACTTAAGGGATGATTAGAACTTGACTTGATGTCATTTTGGACAAAGTAGGTGAATATTGGGCTGAATGGCTGTTCTTAGAAAAATTGTTCAAAAGTTCAAAATGAGCTTTCTTCATGGAGTGTGTCCTAGAGAAATTACTCTGGGTAAGGAAAACAACCATGTGGAACAAACTTCTTTACACTTGGTCATTCTTGACAGCATTCCTGAGGCCAGTGAACCTCGAGTACTTCTTCCTCAGCATTTATACTTTGGACAAAACTGAAAAATAAATAAAATAAATGAAAAGAATATTTCAAGGAGTTAAAAATTATTTATGTGTGTGACCATCTCTGAAATATGGCCGTTTCTGTTAAGGTATACTTCCTGCCAAAAGATGACCAGGGAATGGAACAAACTCACCGCAACAGCAAATGGAGTTCATTTTTGTCGAAGAAGGGGCCTGAGTAGCCTCGAAAGCTTGCATATTGTAATCTTTTTAGTTAGCCAATAAATGGCGTCATTTTGTTTGACTTTTCTCTACAACCAGAATGCATTTAATTTATGCAGAATATCTTTCAAGTATGATCATTATTTTTATTTTTTGCCCATACAAGCAGGTAGGGGTGGACGAAATGCCACTGAGCGCTGTAACTGTAGATAATCCCAGAGCACTGAGAGATCTACTGGGTATAACTATACCAGTATTAATAATGTATTGATTCTAAATTTTAAAAAATTAAGCACCACGTTTTTTTTATTCTATCCTGGCTTATTGTTAATGAAGACATGTCTGTTTTACACCTGAATGTTGAATTGAAGCATTTTAAAGTGTCATACTTCATATGCCAAGCCCATGTCTTTGTTCGGTTTTAAAATTTCTGGAAACGTGAACTGCATCAGTACCTTAAGACAGTGATTAATTATTTCAAATTTCCAATTTTTCTTTTAAGTGACATAAAACATAATTAAATTGAAAGTAAAGGTGTTATAGGAATCCAACACAATTGAAGGATGTGTAATGACTGAGTGCCATACTGAGAGCTGAGAGAATTTGAGCAATTCTGCACCTTAGGCTTCACCAACAGATATCATTCACTACTTGTGAGGCAAACAGATGCAAAAGCCAGCAAACCAAAACATGAATAAAATGGAAATTCAAAAATCGTTGTCAGTAAACAGTGGCAAATTATGACTACACAGCAAAATGTAGTTGTTAGTGAAATTTAGAAACAAAGGCAAACAAGAGAGAGAGAATGACACAGAATTGAAGTGTTGACCTGCTGTCATGCAGTCTCTTTGCTGCTAGAAGTGACTTTAGCAGAAAGATGGAGATTAGAACAGCAAAAGCAGAAGCTTGAAGAGCAGCAGGAAGAGAAGGAGAAGATATCAGAGGCACCACATGGCACTGAGTACTCGTGTTAAAGCTGTGCAAAAGAAATTGTGTCAGCAATCTTTCACTTACAGTTCTGGAAAAAAAGCAGTATTGTTATGCAGTAGATTAAAGACGATTAGCCCAGCTACAGTGGATTCAAAAAGTATTCAGACACCTTCACTTTTTTCATATTTTGTTTTGCTGCAGTCTCATGCTAAAATCATTTAAATTAATTTTTTCCCTCATCAACCAACATTTAATACCCCAGAATGACAAAGAGAAAACAGGATTTTGAGACATTTTTGCAAAAATAGAAAACCTGACACAAGCATCCAGATACTTAAGTCGGGGCTTAGTTGAAGCACCTTTGGCAATGATTCCAGCCTGTAGTCTTCTTAGGAATGATGCAACAAGTTTCACACACCTGTACTTGGGGATTCCTTGCCATTCTTCTCTGCAGATCCTCTCAAGCTCTGTCAGGTTGGATGGAGGCCGTCATTGGGCAGCTATTTCCAGGTTTCTCCACTGAGTACAAGTCTGGGCTCTGGGTGGGCCACTCAAGGACATTCTCAGAGTTGGCTCTAAATCACTGTCCTGTTGAAAGGTGGACCTTCAGCACATCCTAAGGTCCAGAGCACTTTGGAGCAGGTTGTCATTACGTATATCTCTGTACTTTGCTCTATTCAGCTTTTCCTCAACCCTGTCTAGTTTCAGTCCCTGCAACTGAAAAACAACCCCACAACACGATGCTGCTACCACCAGGCTTCACTGTTGGAGTGGTATTGTATAAGTGATGAGCTGTGTAAGTTTTCCTACAGACATTAGGCTATTCTTGGTTTCATCGGACCAGAGAATCTTGTTTCTCAAAGTCTTAGAGTCCATTTGGTGTCTTTTTTCAAACTCATGTATATTTTACTGCAGAGAGGTTTCTGTCTGGCCACTCTGTCATAAAGCCCAGATCGGCAGAGTGTTAAAGTGATGGCTGTCCATCTGGAAGTGTCTTCATTCTCCGAACAGGTTCTTTGGGACTCAGCCAGAGTGACCCTAAGGTTCTTGGTCATCTCTCTTAATAAGGCCCGTCTCCTCAAATTGCTTAGTTTGGCTGGGTGGCCAGCTCTTGGAAGAGTCGTGGTTGTTCTAAACTTATTTCATTTAGAATTATGGAGGTCACAGAGTTCCTGGGAACCTTCAAGGCTGCAGGAGTTTTTTTTTCCAGCTTTCTCCAGATCTGTGCCTCGAAACATTCCTGTCTCTAAACTCTGCAGGCAATTCCTTTGACCTTTGGTTTTTGCCCTGATACACATCACCAGTTGTGGGACCTTCTATAGCTCCAGTCCTGGAGGTCCACAGTGGCTGCAGGTTCTAATTCTAACAATCTTCTTAATTGGTGACCAGTGTTTGCGACTAATTAACTTCTTTTGTCTTGGTTTTAATTAACTTGACTCAGACCACTTAGTTGTTTCTTTTTCCTTAATTAGCGACCAGACAATAATGAGACACAAAGTGAGCTGACACATGACCAGCTAACCACAATACCTGAAAATGAAGAAAGGTGAAGGTCTCAGTAAGATTGATCTTCTTAGGTCACCAAAACATTTTGACGGTGTACTTAGACAAAACAGAAAATCAACAGTTTTGGAAATGTCTGCTGTGATGGAATGAGAGCAGCAACAAGCCATGGAATTAAATAACAGGTTTATTTAACAGCAAGAATTGGCTTCTCATTAAGAAACTGATTGGAGTGAAATTGGTTGGAGTCTGAAACTCCAAATTAGCTGGTCATCTGTCAGCTCGTTTCACGTCTCATTTCCACTTGGCTGCCACTTAATGAAGAAAGGAATCAATTCAGAGGGCTGAGTCCTTAAAAACAAGGGCTATTAGAATGAAAATAAAAGAAGTTAATTAACATTGAAAACTAGTCACTGATTGGGAAAAGATCAGAATGAAAACCTGCATCCAATGAATTGAATTGACCACATGTTCACTCCAAACAAGGCGTAGGAACATCTCAATGGTTATCAATAGAGTGGGATGCACCTGAGCAAGATTTCATGTGTCATTGCAAAAGGTTTGAATACTTTTGTCAGTGTGATGTTTAAGTTTTTTGTTTTTAATACTTGAGTGTTGTTCGGCGTATGGAAAAATGAATTTAAACAATTTTAGAACAAGCCTGCAACATAAACAAAATGTGTAAAAAGGGAAGGGTTCTGAGTACTTTCTAAACAATCTGCAGGTAACATTCAAGAAGGGTGTTAGATGGAATATTTGAGAAATATATTCAGAAATGGTTAATGACAAATAACACACACACTCACATGCTGCTGTCATTTCAAGTGTAGTGATTTGGTGTGCACTGAACATTAGAAAAATAAAATTAGGCACTGCATAATAAAACATCAGCGGAGAGAAAAGCTACACAGGGCTAGGGGGGTCCACTAAACCTCTAATACTGGCCTACAATCCAATAGTTAGGCCAGTGTTAGCGGAGTGTAAGAAGATGTAACCCGTTCTACATAAGGTAAGTAATGGAGAAATTGAAAGTTAAAATATTTTCTAAATGACTCAGCATCCTATTTTGCCAGTGGATATTAAGATCATTAATTTATTGCTTACAACGAATATTATTCTTGACTTTATAGAGAAGTGTTTTGTACTCTCTCAGAAAAGCACAATATATAATAAAAATGAATGGTTTCATCAGTAGGCATCTCTGACATATTGTATCCAGCTGTACTTTGTTCATGTTTTTTTTTTTGCACATTTGCTTATTGGATTAAGTGAGTTTGAAAACTGATGGATGGATATTTAAATTTCTACAGTATGTGGAGGTGTACACACAGCTGAAATATTGAACATGGTTTCACTTTGTCTGGCTAAGGGTACTGTAAATAAGCCGTGCACCCTGTCACATCATCTACAGATTGCATTTAATTAGACTCATAAATCACGCTCGCAGCGTCTCAATGTGCGCAGGCCTGCACTTTCATGTTATTGATTTTTTTTTTTGCATAATGTTCCATAGCAATCATAACTCATTTTTGGGAACAGGGAGGGCTGTAGACAGGCACTGTTTGCTCTGACAGAACTAACAGCAAGGAAAAGGAATGAGCCTGCTCTAGGCACAGGGCAGCGTTGACTAGGGAGTTTTATGGGAGATATCATTCAGCGCCTTATAGCTGTGATGTTGTTTGGAGCCAATGTTTCTGTGAGATGATGTTATAATTGAAGAATAAATAAGCACAAAAACAATGGAGGCAATAATCACAGCACGAAGAGAATGAAATATATCTGAAATGTCAGAGTCAATTATCGTCATCTTGGACAGTTCCCTTTCTCCTACTATTCCTACTGGTGAATATAAACTGTACACATACAGTGTATTTATACTTCTGTTCCTACCTTCATTTATGTGTAGTCAATGGCAGTCATACAACTGGGTTGTGTAAAATTTTTATGAGGGAAATTTCCCAGTGCACCAAGTCCAATATCACATTTCAATGTCAACAAGTTACCACAAAAGTCAGAAGTAAATGCACTTGGCATAAATTGGGGACTCATTTCCAGCAATTTTTATTACAAAAGGCTAATTAGATGTTCTGTCTGACGAACAGAGAAACATAATGTATTAACAACGGAGGTGAATGCATTCCCCAGGGAAAAATGAGCAAAAGTGATAATTAAGGCAGAGTGGGAACAAGTAAGTGTGTATTCATGAGTGTGACCTGAAATGGAATTGTGTCCTGGTCAGGGTTGGTTACTGCCCTGCACTCTGTGTAATCCTAAAAGTGGATTAAGGGAGTGCAGTAAGTGGATAGTACTGGGTGCATGATATCTGTTTACTTCCACTAGTGTGAAACACAAGGTTCTGATTTTTATAAATTATTCAAATAAACATGACACTGACAAATATCTCAATAAGCCGAACTGACATCATTAGATTTCATTCAAATTGCTTAAAGGAAATCCAATTATTTCCTTTAACTGGATCCCTGGTTTATAACATAACAACAACAGCTGGTAAAGTTTTGATACAAACAGGCTAATCAGGCAACACAGATCTCCAATCCCTACACACATAATGAGTCCAAACTGCCGTCAAGTTAATATTTGATGTGCACAAAGTGCTGCCTTTAATGGCTCCATGCATCTACAGTGTTCTGTGAGAAGAAACGCTTTCTACAATTGGTGCAACATCTTCTCTTAACCAGCTTCAGCTTCAATCCTCATATCACCGGCAAAGAACACACTGTATTATAATATAAAAGGTGGCATCCCATTTGCTTATTCCATATATACTTTAGGTCTTAGAATCATGTTATGTCATATGCTTGGTTTATTTAAAATCAAGTTATTTAACTTTCATCATATCTTATACTTTCCAAGTCTGAAATACAAGTATAGTGGTGCCTCGTACTTCGAATTTAATTTGTTTCAGGAGGCCGTTCAAACTCGGAATTGTTCGAAGTCCGAATCAATTTTCCTTATTGAAAATACTGGAAAGTGAACCTAACCGATGCCCTTTTTTCATAAACTTTCATAAACATAATTTAAGGTACAAATAACACAATTAAATGCCCTAAATAATAAATTAAAACATGAAAACAATAAATAAAATACACAAATAAGGTTTAAATGAGGAGTGGTGATGTCCCTTTTGGTTGGTGGAGAGGAAGAGAAAGGTTACTGCTTGGCAGGGGAGCCACCTTTCTTCATCACTCCAAATAACTGTACTTCTGGTGTTCTCTCTCCTTTCTGCCTCTTAACACTACCGATTGAGGACCACCAGATACACCACACGTGTACTGCCTTCATGGTTCGATTTTTCACCTCAATTGTCCACACTACAACCTTCCTTATAGGCTTTGTTGCTTCCGCACTCTTCTTGGATGCCATGGTTAATAGATAGGGGTTATACAGTACATACTATATAACATAACACACCAAAAATAAAGCAAAAAAAGCACTGAAAACACACAAGTGTAATGCAAGAAATGCTTTCTCAGTGAGAACAAGAGATGACTTGGGTGCACGTAAATGCCATCTGATGCTGCATTTTGTCACTGCATGTGCAGTTCAAACATGGAAGAATCATTCGAACTCCGGATCAAATTTCTCTCAAATTAAGCATTCGATCTCAGGAATGTTCGAAGTTAGAATAATTCAAAGTACGAGGCACTACTGTATTAGCTTGTTCTTGGGACTTTTCCTAGTTCTATGATGTTCGTTTAGTTATGCTGAAATCAAAAATGCATCTGAAACTACAGATGTGGCCCCAGCTGCATACAATGAGATATAAAAAAGTGATTTAAATTTACATCATTACTGTATGCGGTCTAGCTGTGAACAAGTCTAATATTCTCCAAAAATATTTTCAGTTCCAAACCCTTCATTTCAAAATTACAGTGGCAACAAAATAAAAAGAATGTGAATCCTTTGGAATGACCTGGTTTTCTGAATTAAGTGGTCATAAAGTGTGATCTGATCTTAATCTAAGTCACAAGTGTAGACAGACACATTATAATAATAAATCATAAACTATTATAATCTTTCATGTCTTTATTGAACACAACCATCAAATATTCACAATGTGCTGGGGATAAAGTAAGTAAATCCTTGGATTTAATAACTCATTGAACCTCCTTTCTAGACAATAAACTTCTAACAAGTGCCTCTAACACGGTAGCTGCAGATTAGACCTGCACAACATTCTGGAGTTAATTTGGACCATTCTTCCTTATAGAATTGTTCAGGTTAACTGCATTCTTAGGATGTCTGGTATAAATAGTCCACTTGAGGTCATTCCACAGGATCTCCATTAAGGTGTGGGCTCTGAATGGGCCACTCCGATACAGCAGATTTTCATTTTTTTAAGCCATTCTGTAGTAGATTTACTTTAATATTTAGGGTCATTGTTCTGCTGCATCACCCAACGTCTACTGAGCTTCAGCTGATGGACAGCCACCCTAGCATTATCCTGTAGGATACCTTGATAAACTTAGGAAATCCATTTGCCCCTTGATGGTGATAAGCACTCCAAGACCTGAGAGAGCAAATAATTTCCCTTCACCGTACTTCATCATTGCAATGATGTTTTCATGTTGGTGTGCTGTGATGTTTTTGTGCCATATGAACTCCTGCATATTCATCCAAAAATATTCACCCATAGTTTCATGAAATAACAAAGAATTTTCCCAATAGCATTGTGGAGTGTCAGGGTGATCTTCAGGAACTTCGGGTATGGAGTGATCTTTTTTTGGGGAGCAGCAGCTACCTCCTTGGTGCCCTGCCATGGGCACCATGCCTTTTAAACGTTTTGTGCTTAGTAGACTCATGAACAGAAATGTTATCCTGTACCAACGATTTCTTCAAGCCTTTAGCTTTTACTCCGATGGTTGTTTTTGTTATCTCACTGAGTATTCTGTGTTGTGCCTTTTGAGTCATCTTGGCTGGGAGACCACTTTTGGGGATTGTAGCTGAAGTATTAAATCGTCTCCATTTATACACAGTTTGTCTAACTGTGGACAGATAAATATCTACATTCTTTGAATTACTGTGTAACCCTTTCCAACTTTATATAAATCAAAAGTTTTTGATCACAGATCTTCTGAGATCTTTTTTCCAAGGCATGTTTCACATCAGCAGTAGCTTCTTGTGAACAGCAAACTCCTAATGTTTCATTCTTTGTTGACAAGTCCAAGTATCTCTAAAGCACACCTCCAATCTCATATCATTGGTTGGACTCCAGGTTTGCTGACTCAGCTTAAGGGTTCACTTACTTTTTCCAGTCTAAACTTGTGAATATTTCAATGATGTATTCAATTTGTACAGGAATGATACAATAATTTGTGAATTTGTAATTTAAAACAAACTGTGTTCATTATTGTAATTTAGATGAAGATCAGATTGTATTTTAAGATACATCTTCTTATATAATACGCTACCGTGGCTGTCCGTTTGTCTGTCCAGGATTTTAAATCACCTGTAGCTCGCAAACCGTTTCACCCATTGACCTGAAATTTGGTACACATATGCTACGTGACGTCTACTGTCCGCTTCCAGGGTGATGATTTTTATTACTCTTTTTATTTTTATTTTATTTTATTGTAGAATCAACTCTCAGCAGCAGGTAACAGGGCAGGTGTGCAGCGCATGCCTATGAACACCGTTCTCATCCCTACCACCTTCACCGCCACTTCCCCTACCTCTTCATATTTTAAATCATTCTTGAAGCATATTGAACACTTAAGTGCAAGCTTAAGTGAAAAATTACAAAAACGTACTAAGTAATTGCAACACAAACACTGACTTAATCAGTTTTAACGCGAAAAGATGCCAACAAAAGAAGAGAAGAAGCGGGTCGCTATGGTGGAGAAAAGAAGAGCTGCTCGGGAAGCAGCAAGCGCATCAACGTCTGAGCAAACCAATGCTAAATGTACAGAGAAAGAGGATGAAAACTATAAATACTCAAGTCAAGTGTATTCACTGCACGTTATTGTGCACTCCACTATTACTGGTTTATATATAATTGCAGTAATTTCCGTATTTATTCTTGCCATTGTAGAATATTTCAAGGCCATTACAGGACCCTATTAGACCCTAGCAGTTTTTTTTCCTTTCCTTTTTGTTTCTGACTGTATTTGTGTTAACCCCATTAAGATGTTTAAAGGTATAGTATTCACACTCTCCACTTAAAGAAAGTAATCAGTAGCCTACCAAAATCCTAAAAATGATTGTTGTCATTAAAAATGTATGCGTTTTTCCTATACTTGTCAGAGGTTTTATTTTTATTCTTCAGCATAGAAAATGTGCAGCCCACTACACCAACTCTTTCCATTTAAACAACTTTCAGGAGATGGTGCCTTAGGGATCTCTGATGATGTACATACAGAAAATATATTTACACATTGTAATGCTTTTAAATGTTTGCCAACTTTAATCACAAATACTAAATTGTCTCATATACATGTCACAAAGTTGAAGATGGGGAATAGATATTCAAATTTCATATGGGACACTTTGTAGACATCATCAGCCCCCATTGGCCGAGGGCCTTTTATTGCTCCTACTCTTCTTACTTCCACTGGGAAAACACAAAGCCAAATTCATTTTTAAAACTAATATTGTTAAACTTGACTTGCTTGTATGGAATGTTATTTAATTTTAATAAAATCAATAAAATGCAAAAAAAAATTAATAAAACTGATTAATCCCAAGGCAATGTTAATATGCCTGAGCTATTTAAAGGTTTTGGAGAGATAACAAACATTTAAAAAAGAAAAATATGGCTGCATACCAACATACACTTGTTAAGGAAAAGAAAGCAATCAGGCAGGCATGAAACAGGCAGAGTTTCCATGTTAGTAGCGTTTCTACACTGAGAACCATTAAAGTGTGACATTAAATGTTCAGGTTGTACACATTAGGTTTAAAAGACAACTGAGATAGGTTCTGTATTTAATCCTTGCTCATTGTTTGTCACTAATTATTTCTCTGTATTAGTAGTGTTAATGTTCAGAAGTATTAACTAAGAAATACTCACTGATTTGTAATTTATTTTTCAAAACTTTGAAATATGTCTCAATTTTTACAGCTCCAGGGCTGATCTTTGATGGCTCATGAGACTTAAAAGATATTCTCATTTATGTTTCATTTAAGAATCAGCTTTGTCACAGATGTTTCTCCTAAAATTCCTTAGGTAAAATAGCTTTAGACAAAAAGGAGACGATAGATAGATAGATAGATAGATAGATAGATAGATAGATAGATAGATAGATAGATAGATAGATAGATAGATAGATAGATAGATAGATAGATAGATAGATAGATAGATAGATAGATACTTTATTAATCCCAAGGGGACATTCACATACTGCAGCAGCAGCATATTGATAAAAAAACAATATTAAATTAAAGAGTGATAAAAATGCAGGTATAACAGACAATAACTTTGTATAATGTTAACGTTTACCCCATCGAGTGGAATTGAAGAGTCGCACAATGTGGGGGAGGAACGATCTCCTCAGTCTGTCAGTGGAGCAGGACGGTGACAGCAGTCTGTCGCTGAAGCTGCTCCTCTGTCTGGAGATGATACTGTTCAGTGGATGCAGTGGATTCTCCATAATTGATAGGTGCCTGCTCAACGCCCATCGCTCTGCCACGGATGTCAAACTGTCTAACAATAGGTACAACTTGGGTAGAAGGATTCAAATTTTAAAAAGCACATAACATGTTGTGAGGTCTGTTTCTAGTTTTGTTTTAATCTGTTCCCCAACGTCATATTTTCACTTATTGCTGTATTGATACCATTATCCAAGATGACTTACAACATTTGGAAACATTTTGTTTTTCCAGTTAAAGCACAAGCAGATGAAGTGACTTGCTTATGGTCACACAGGTGTCAGTATTGGGATGTAAACCCACAGCCTCAGGGTTTGAAGCCCAAAGCCTTAACGACTACATCACACTGCCTGCCTTTTCTCCCTGCCTGAGTGTGTAGTTGTCTAATGTCTAATGTCTAATTGTAGCACAGCGACATGAATTACAGCATCTAATGGTATTGTAGCAGCGGACGATGCTGACACCCCAGGAGGCTCTGCAGCACTGAAACTAAATTTAGACTTTTAATTATGATTTCTTTCATGTTGGATTTCAAATAGTTGTTGTGTTTAATTTTGGTTTGTAGCTTTTGGCAATGGGAGTGTTTAATTGAAGGTGGGGGGGGGGGGGGGGGGGGGGAGTAGAAGCAGATACCATCACAAAACGATGATACCTCAAGTATGCATGCCTGTATCAGGACTAAGGGGTGGAGGCTTAATGTTAAATGTTACCATTTGTAGTGGTTATCTGCATTACTTCAATGTACAATGCTATCAAGAAAACTGTAAAGAAAAACTGTTTTTCTTGTAAAATCAAATATGTCTTTTTGTTAAAGTATTATTCAGAAGCATGACTACCATTTTATAATCATAGTAAAGTGTTTTATTACTACAAACAACTGCCCTTAAAATTGAATCTTGTATACTGAGCACACAATGCAAATACTTTCAAACTGCAAAAAAGAAAAAAATGTCAAGACACTACTAGGAAAATCTGAGCCCATTGTGTGACTTTACTGAGATCTCTACTGAAACCCAAGAGGAGATACTTTTAATGATATCGGGGCATTTTCTGATCTGGAGAAAAATTCTGAGACGCATGAGATAAAAGAAAATGCCTCCATTTTATTTCTTTCTGATCTGATTATTATCTAGAAGAAACCAAAAAGATTTTACAGAGATCTTCTTTTTGATTCTTCATTTCTATGGGAGTTCAAAGATTTGTTCTGTGGTGGATTGTCAGCAACGAGTTGTAAACCCACAGTCTCCAGCTCAGAGTAGAACACCTTGCAGTGTGGGCTAAATGGAGAGCCCCTTTAGTCAGCCGCACAGAGCCCGTCCCCGAACACTGTGAGCGATGCGCCTCCTGGTGACATCAGTTGATTTCTCTCTCTAACTGCACTCCCCGTTTTATAAAATAGCAGCTTAATAGAAATCTTTTTCTGGATTCTTTCCACAATGTACTTTAATAGCATAGATAACATCATTGTCTTGATTGGCCATGCAGATAGGCACTATATAAAATATTAAAGCCATGTCACATTACATAACTTTTCTGGCAGTTTTTAGTTGTAGGCTTCATTTATATAATTTTAGTGAGTCCCTGGCAGTCGGCGGTGTGCTTTTGTGAAGCTGATTGCCTAATGTGGCAGGTCCAGCAACTCATTCCAACTATCGATGACAAGCTCCAATAAATTGGGCAGGTTTGATTTTGTCTTTAGTCCTGAGGGCGGACGATTGTGTGCATGAGAACTGACAACCAATGAATGCTCATTCAGAAGTGCAATGAATAGAATGCAGCAACAAAGGAAAGGAACGTAAGTGTTTTGGATCTCACAAACAGAACAGAAGACTTGTATGTCTGATTGTGGTGTAGCGGGTCCACAGCTCAAGTCAAAAAGGCCACTTTTTAAATAAATAGTCACCGTACTCACGGCTTAGAGAGGGGGCGTGGTAGTGTGGCCGGAGCGGTTCCCGGGTGACTCGTGATGCGGACGGTCCTCGCTTAAGTGTACAGGTGAGGTATCGTCCACATCCGTAATTGTTGCCGGGAGCTGCTAATTGCCACACCTGAACCACGTCCCCGTAATAAATAATAAAAGCGCGAGGCGGATGGGGAAGAGAGAGAAGGAATGGAGGTTAATGGAGAAATAGGCGGCAGAAAGGAAAAGAGAAAAAAGAGGAAGAGAGGAAGAAAAAGAGAATGGGAGGTTAAAGGAGAAGGAAGCAGGAAGGAGAAAGCCGGTGCGTGAGCGAGTGAGAGTGCTAGCAAGAACAGGCTCTATTAAGGTGGAAGGCAGCTGGTAGGAGAGCCCCAGAGGAGTGTTTGACCAACTCTCGGAGGGGAGCTGTTGGAAGCGGTCACTCCAGCTGAGCAGTTTAGAGGAGCTGGAGTGACCAGCAGAGGAAACGACTCGGCGCAGAAGGTAGCGGGAGTCATGGAGGCTTTGGGCATGTTGAGCCCCAGCATGAGCGCCCTGGCCGCTGGGGAAGGAACTCAAGTCTCGGTCTGGCTGGCGCCCGACGTAGCCGGGGATCGGAGGGAGCCGGACCAGAAAAGAAGGAGCTGCATTTGCTGGTAGGGCAACTCCCCTGTTGCGGTGCCCGAATGGGAGAATCAGGGGAGCTGCCAGTAGAAGAATGTACCTGGCTTTAGTTTTAAAGAAAGACTGCTTCCAGCCGTTATTTTAACCTCAGTTTTTAAAGGATTTTTTTCTAGTGTGTTTTTAACCTCCACAGATTCACCTGTTTTATTGGATTATTTATTTAATGACTTATTTGAGAGACACTGCACTATTTATTTGATCACTTTGATTTTGTTGATTTTTTAATAAAAGCACCTTGCACTTTTTGCACCATCCCCTTGCTTCATGGTTGATGTCTTCACTGTCCAGCTCATTGGTGACATTACCGACGGTGTCGGGTTCGAGGGCTCCCAGAAGTAAGATGGGAGAGTGGAGAACCTGCATCATCACACTGATATCTTGTTTTTTATGTGTACCATGACAGAATGGAAAAAAGGAAAAAAAATGTTAGAGATAGGGCCAAACTTGCAGTCTCATTAACCCTTCCTAAGGCGTCAACTCCGTCAGGCAGCACTGTCAGAAAAAGACGCAAGCACGACTGTGCTGGAATGTTGGCATGCAGTTGGTAAATGTGACATGCTCACTTATTTTCACTTGTATAAGCTGACATGGCCCAATGATGAATCAACAATAGCAGTCGACAAGTATGACATACCCGACAAGTATGTGACATCGGCTTTTAGCCACCTGTAATAATACTCCTGATTCTTTGAACAATGCTTTTGATAAATTTTATTGTAGAATTCAACACAGAAAGTTTAATTGAGAATCTTCTGTACTTTTTTCAGTGCTTTTGTATAATGAGAAATATGGAAAGTGTTATATCCAATGGTGATTTACTCTTCTTCGCAATGATCTTTATGTTGTATGACTTGCTGTATCTTATTTCCATCTGCAAGGCTCCAATCAAAGTTGCTTGCAAGTTACTGTTGTATCTGATATTTGTCTTTTTCAAGTGTATGATAATATATATTTTTTTACTTTAAATGTTTTTGGTCCCATTCAGTATGTGCCTGTTTTTAAATTCTTTCCAGTAATAGCTTCTTCCAATCTCATTGCTAGTCAACTGTTAGTCTACTACAATGTAGCGTTTCGTATAAATTTATGTCATTTGTAAATGTCTATCCATCCATCTTCTAACCCGCTTATCCAATTAATTTAAATCTAAATCATTCATATTTATTAAAAAGGAGCAGTGGCTCCAGCTCTGCTCTGACCTTATCACCATCAACTCCATGACAAATGAAGATGTCAAAAACATTTGACATGGTACACTGTGTGACATGAGCAATTCTAGCCTTGGGGTCAGAGTGATGGGAATAGTAAAGTGCCTGGCAGGAACACCAGGGAAGGAGTGCCACAGCAGCCCCGAATTAAGCAGAACCACACAAGGATACAAATGGCACTTGGCATGCAGAGTAGGTGGGTTTGAATTCAAGTTTATATTAAAAGAAGGAACTCTTTGGAGAGCAATGGTAGGCCTCTACGCTCCCCAGATGTGTTATCTGGCACCTCCACAAATGTATTCATTTCCCTGTGGTTTTGTTTTTTTCCTTGTTAAACAAAAATAATGTCAGGTCATGCTGACTTTCACTGAGCGAGAAGAAATAATCAGGCATAGCGTGTGCCTCCAGATATCTAAAGCTGAGAAATATATATTTTAAGAAAAAAGAAAACATTCACTTTTAACCATATAGAGTCTTTAATAAATAAGTTGTAAACAGACCACAGCTCCTAGATTAGGGGTGGGCAAAGTCAGCCCTGGAGGGCCGCAGTGGACGCAGGTTTTTTAAGACCAACCCAGTATCTTAATGAGAAGCCACTTTTTGAAGTTGAAGCTCTTATTGTTGAAGCAATATTTTTAGATGTCATTTTTGTTGCATCCACTGTTTTTAATAGCTCCGTATTAGCAATAAGATGCACTTTTAATTGCTTATTTTAGTCCCAAGCAATTGCATTCACTGTTTTTAATGGCTTCTTATTAGCAATAAGATGCAAATGACAAAGGAACCAGCAGTTCTCCATCTAACTTACTGCAATTGCTACCCCTGTGTTTTCAGTGTGAACTCTCTTGTTCAATAAAATATTTCAAAGGAAACTGAAGATGAAAATCTGAAAGACTAATAATTACTAATCCACTTCAGGCTACAAATGATTTGGATGATATCCTCAGAAAGGTGAAAATCTACAATATAAAAATGACCTGACATGGCACAATGAAAACACCAACCAACCATAAAAAGAAACTTGTTATTGCAGGAATTAGTGTCTAATCAAACAGTTAGGTTGGAACAAAAACCTGCAGTGACTATGGGCCCGGAGGACCAACTTTGCCCACCTTTGCCCTAGTCCACCAATTCTGGGGAAATGATATATAATGATCAACTGTAACATTTACTACTTTACCTCAACTATTCACACAATAATTACAGGTTAACAGATTAAAATTACCTTTTCGATATCTAAAGAATAATTTTACTGGTCAGCAGATGCATTTCATCATTATTTGTCCAAGTTGAGAGTTTTCAACCATTGATGCTTTTTGTTACAGATGTCAGGCATTCCATTTTGAGTTTTGATAATTAAAATT
Source organism: Erpetoichthys calabaricus (assembly GCF_900747795.2). Taxonomy (NCBI): domain Eukaryota; kingdom Metazoa; phylum Chordata; class Cladistia; order Polypteriformes; family Polypteridae; genus Erpetoichthys; species Erpetoichthys calabaricus. Next base: position 52,092,204 of record NC_041394.2, read on the forward strand.
AGGAATGTTTTCAAATACATTTTGACTAGTTAATGGTATATGCAGCATTAGATATGTCATTAATTGAGGTGCACTAAAGATATCTCTAATTCTGACTAATTAAAGTGTAATTATAGACATGTTTAACTGAAGGCTCCACAGGCGTCAATGAAACAATCCATCATTTAACTATTAAAATCAGAACGACATTTATCTGAAATTGAAATTTTAATGGGTAGCTGGAAAACACACCACGATCCAAAGAGGAGAACTATCTTTATATGCTCGCAAGCAACATCATTCACAAAAGATTCTTCTTCTTTTTCTTCTTTTGGCTGCTCCCATTTAGAGGTCACCACAGCGGATCTATCCCTGCCTTTTACATCATTTTCTGGCACCCTGACTGCCTTCATGTCCTCTCTCACCACATCCATAAAACTCTTCTTTGGCCTTCCTCTTTTCTTCTCGCCTGGCGGCTTCAATCCTCAACATTCTTTTCCTGATGTACCCCTCATCTCTCCTCTGCATGTGCCCAAGCCATCGCAGTCCAGCCTCTCTCACATTGTCACCCACCTATCATACCCATGTTCTCCCTCTAATATACTCATTTCTAAATGTTCTCCCTCTAATATGCTCATTTCTAATCCTGTCTACCATCGTTGCTCCAAGCAAAAATTGTAGCTTCTTCAACTCTGCCACTTCCAGTTGTGCCTCCTGTCTTTTCATTAGTGCCATCGTCTCCAATCCATGCAATATATCTGGTCTCACTATCGTTTTACAGACCTTCCCTTTCACTCTTGAATTACTCTTCTATCACAAATCACTTCTGTCACTCTTTTTCAATCAGTCCACCCTGCCTGCACTCTCTTCTTTACCTCTCTACTGTACTCTCCATTGCTTTGGACCTTTGAACCCAAATATTTAAATTTGTCTACGTTCACCACCTCTGATCCTTGCACTCGCATTACCACCTTCCATCACATACTCTGTCTTACTCCTACTGACTTTCATTCCCCTTCTCTCCAATACCTCCACTTCTCCAAGTTCACCACAACTTCCTGTCTACTCTCGCTACAGATCACAACGTCATCTGCAAACATCATAGTCAAACTCCATTGCAAACAGGCAGGGCCGGATTTATATGAAAAGAGGCCCTAGGCTATTCCACTTATGAGGCCCTTTCACCTTCCATTTTTAAGTTTGTAAATTACATGAGAGATAATAAAATACGTAATACACGTTGATCTTAACCAATACATTTTTATGTTTGTTTATTAGTCATATGTGTAGAATTTCTCCTTATTTTCGGTTCAGTGTTTTAGTGTTCACTGTTTTTAGAATAGTGTAATTTTAATTTTGCTAACAATTTGAATGTAGGCCCCTCTTGATCTTGAGGCCCTAGGCTGAAGCCTAGTTAGCCTATAGGAAAATCCGGCCCTGCAAACAGGAAAGGTCTCAGAGCTAATCCTTGATGTAACCCCACTCTCACCGTGAACCTGACTGTCATTCCTACCACACACCTCACCACAGTCACACTGTCTTTATACATATCCTGCACCACCTTCACATACTTTACTACTACTCCCGACTTCCTCATACAGTACCATAATTTCTCTTTTGGCACCCCATCATACACTTTCTCTAAGTCCACAAACATGCAATGCAATTCCTTCTGACCTTCTCTGTACTTCTCCATCAGCACTCCTAAAGCAAACATCACATATGGCATGAAACCATCTTGCTGCTCACAGATCACCACCTGCCCATTCAGCCTAGCATCCATCCCTCTTTCCCATATCTTCATGGTGTGGCTGATAAGCTTTATACCCCTGTAGTTACTGCAGTTCTGCACATCTCCCTTATTCTTGAAAATTGGTACTAATGTACTTCTTCTCCACTCCTTGAGCATCTTCTCACTTTTAAACATTTTGTTAAAAAATCTAGTTAGACCTTACTAATGAAGGATTGCTTGTTTTTATTTATCTTTGTATCTATGAAGAATCATGTCCATTTAGTGTATTAGTAATGCTTTAAAAAATCATGTTTTTAAATGTTAATGTGATTCAGAGAATGAGCAGCAGAACGTGAATGACAGGAACATGAGGTGAAACTGAAGGTTGAAGTGAATAGAAAAGGTGTGGATTGAACATTGGATTTGGAGAAATAAATTTTAAAAATCAGAGAAAAGGAGAGTCATCTATTCAATAATAACAATAATCCACAAATCCACCTGTTTTCTAGTTTGCTGAGGTGAGGAAGATGGAGTTTATTTTAGGATAACATGATCAAGTCTGGAATTGCAAACCACACACAAACATTATTACACAGGGCCATAAAATGAGATTTCATGGCTTCAGAATTGAAGAAACTGAAGGCCCAATAAGACATTCCTGGGAAAAAAAATAGAAGAAAGGCTAAGAGGAGTCACTAGTCACTGCACCTCTGGCCTACCCCACTGTTATTAACATAAATCAGTAACATTAGTTTAATAAATCTTTATTTTATTTTAAAAGATCACAGTCAGCTAGAGCACACTAATGGAAAAAAGTAAGAAATAACCAAGGAAGGACCATTTCTTCACAGAACACACACACTTTCACATCCAGGTCCATCCACTAATTAACTGCACTTAATCCCAGTTAGGGTCTTGGGAAGTTGTAGCATATTCGAGTGTATCAGAAATAAGGCAGGAACCGAATGAGAATGATCTTTTGGACTAAAGATGTCTTCATTTCTTGTCTTAGCTACTTCTTGTTTTCTTAAACAGCTGCCAGTTGACAATGAGATACAGATGACAAAGGAACCAAAAGTTCAACATCTAACATTTTCCCAAGTACATCTATGTGTGTTCATCATGAAATATTCATTTAAATAAAATATTTGGAAAGAAACTGAAGATAAAAGTAACTGAAAAGTATTGACCTGATCAGAGCCACAAGTCGTTTGAATTTAAAAATGATCTGATGGGGCAGGACGCCATTCCATCACACAACGGATGATATGATGATATGATATGATAACACTTAATTCCATTTACTTTTGTTTAGCATTCTTCTGTGAGTACAGGCTGATAGTGCTGTAATAAGATTACAACTGTAATTTACTGGACATCATTTGTAGATTACAAATTAAATTAAAACATTCATTCAGTAGTTGTTTGTTGTAGTAAGCACAGAGCACAGAGAGTTCAACCAACAAGTGACACAACACCACTCCCCGGTAGCATGAGTGCATCCAAATCAATGAAGGTGTGTGACGATGCGGGTTTGCTGCATACTCCTATCTGCTGTCCGGGAGCCCTTAACACCATCGGTAATGTTACTGATGAGCTAAGCATTGAGGCAACAACATAGCAAGGGGATGGTGCAAAAGTGTCAAGTGCTTTTATTTAAAACAACACAACAAAATAGTGTTCAAATAAATAAAGTGCAGTGCTTCAAAAAGACTCTTAAAAAAAAACAGTAGTGAAAATGTGGAGGTTAAAATCATTAGAAAAAAGTCTTCTTAAACACAATGAAGTTAAAATAATGCAGGAAGCTGCCCTTTTAAAAATCCAGTGCATCCTTCTTCTACTACTGGTGGCTCCCCTGCTTCCCGTTTGGGCTTCTCAATAGAGGAGTCACCCTAGCTGCAGCTGACCTGCTCTGCCTGCTTCGGCTGTTCGGTTTGCCTCACCAACTCCTGGTTCCGGTAGGCTCTTCCAAACAGCGACTTGGGATTCCCCAACGACCAGGGCTCTCACACTGGGGACACTACATCCCAAGTCCTGACTCCCTTTGCCTTCCACGGCCTTACGCAGAGGAGTCATCCGCCTTTCATCACTGGGCACTCCCGTGAACATGATCACTCAGCGGGAGCGACCACTACTACTACTCCCGGGTGTCAGCCCAACACCCGTTCTACCTGCTCAGCGGCATGCGAGCCTGCACTCGCTTGCTCTCCTGCACTGGCTTTCTTTCTCTCCACTACTTCCTGCTTTCTCCTGCAACCTCCGATCGTTTCTCTCCTTCTTCTTTTTTTTCTCCTTCTTAGCTGACTCGCGCTTCTATTTATCAAGAGGGCATGGCAGCTGTGGCAAATTAGCAGCCCCAGGAACAATCACGGATGCAGAGGATTTCTCATCTGTGCACTTAGGTGAGAAACACCCACACTGCAAATCGCCCTGAGAACCACTTCAGCCACACTACCACCATTCCCCCTCACCAAGCGCGCGGTGATTATTTATTTTAAAAATTGGCTTTAGAATGGAAGCTGTGGACCCGCTATACCACAAGGTGGTCTTTCCAAACCAACATTCCTTCCACCTCCAGTCACAGACATCTGTAGCTGAAGCAGCCAAAGAGGGATCTGTTGCTGGAGGTCTGTAGCCAGACCTTTCTTGTCTGAATACAATTTTTAGATATCATTGAATAGAAAACATAAATTACCTCAACTCATGTACTCAATTGTTTCCATGCCACTTGTAAAATTTAACTACTGCATAACTGTACAGCACATGGCAAGAGTAAAACATGCAAAAATATATATATATTTTTAACTACAAATCACATGGACCGAAGCTAGATGATCGACTATATAGGCAATTCCAGTAGGACATCCCAGTATTTAACTAATGACCAAGTGAAAAAATCTCTTTTCTTAAAGTTGTTGCTTTGGTCCTCAAATTATATTTCATTATGCAACTGGAAAAAAATGTAAAATACTGTAGAGAGAAAATGTTAATTTTATGAAAAACACAAATAAGTGCAATTACAAGTCAGCTACCAAATCTGTCACGTTTTAGGGTAACATGGAATTGGTGTCTATCCTGGCTCACACGCACCAGCTCTCTGATACCCGGTCAGTTAAGAGTTTCCAATTAACCTAAAACACAGTGAAAAGGAAGTACCCAAAGAAAATCCACAATGGTGTAGGATTTGAAAAAGAAATTTCATCTTGGATGATTATCAGTTATGCCTTAATTCGGCAAGACTCCTACTTTATTTACCTTTCCTTTCACTGCTGTAGGAGGAGGGTCTCCAGCCTTTAGACTTAAGTCAGAGTCACTAAGGCACACTCATTTTACTGTATGAAACAGAATAAGACAATTTATTAATAAAAACAAGGATTACAAAAGTATGATAAATGCATATGTATATTGACATATAAGCCTGGATAGAGAAATAATAGATGGATGAATATAAAACATATAGGATAGCTCTTTATTGGTATTTAGAGTTCTACTTTATCTTAGCACAACTAAATAGTTTTATGATACCAAGTCTTTATGGATGATGTCTGATGTTGTGTGGAGTTGTTGCTTTGTTGTTGCTCCAGGTTCACGTGGAAGAGTCTTCATGTGCATTCTTATTCTTTGCTGCATGATCCTTTATTTGTGGTGTGCAGTGCCCTTTTCTGTGTCGTCTGCAAGTCTTTCTGGCACGAGAGTTTACTGTACATGGTGAAGTTCACTTTAAAACTAATGGCTGTTTCTCACCCTTTTCAGCCCACTGGCTCACTGCTTTGGTTTGGCAAACTGGATCTCTGCTTTCAGGTTCACAAAGTGAAGAGATTGTAGGATTTGGCTCTCCAAGGAAGAGCAGCTCATAGTGTTTTAGGTTTCAGAGACCAGGTTTCAGAAGGTCGTTTTGCATATTTCCCCATCCCAGAGAGAATCCCAGAGAGGGTATCCCGAGAGACTCCATAGTTGAGTTCAGTGAGTATCCAGTGAATATCCCGAAGGGCTTCATCCTCTCTTTTGAGAGATGGAGTGCTTGTGGTTTTAAAGGAAGGTTGAACCTTTTCCTGACTTAATTAAAGTCACTTCCAGTTATAAAATTAGCGTCTTCTAATAGGTGAGTTCTTCTGTCCATCAGAGTTGTCATTCTTTGAATTGTAGCTCTTGTTCTTGCATGAGTCAATTTTGTGCCTTCTGGCTCAAGAGGTCTGCATAGGGGCCACTGGAGATGTCAGTTCAAATCTTATTTACACCTTTGCTTTCAGATGAAGTCAAAGCAGATCCTGGTACAAGCTGGAGTTCAATCACTTAGTTTGGAATGCAAGAGGAGGACAAGAGGGGGAAGGCATAGCTGGATGCCTGCATCTCTGTGAAATCTACTTTCTTATCAGGCTTGGTGGTCAACTAAAGCCTAGCAGAATGGACATTGCCCACTTTGTCCTACAATGGAGAAATGGAGTGACTGATTGGGATTTGAACCAAAGTATCTGAATCCAGAATATCAAAAGAGATTGCCACTGGCAAGTGGCATATTGATTTCCTGGCACTCAAACTGTGGACTTCATGCTGACCAAGGTGTATTCAAATTGGTGATCTCTCTGGAGACAATTTGAATTTTGATTTCTAAATTTTGGTGGGATTTTGCTGTTTTTTGATCTGCACAGGAGTCAAGTTGGTAGATAAATCAAGTGCAGTCACACGTGCAGGTGCTTTTATTAGCTGTCGCATACTGTGGCTCATCTACTGCCTACAGAAGAAGGGAAAGTGACAGAAGTGACAGGGGAGGTTGTTATTTAGCTCACTTTCATTGTAAATCCCTATTATGAAGGTCAGTAAAATTCAATGGCTCATTCTAATAGTTAGTGTAAAGATATCACAAGGAATTTTTGGTTAAATAAAGTTAACTGGTGTCTGTTCAGTTGATACCTGACAGTTGGATGTGGTGAGCAGCAGTGTTAGCTCAAAGTCAAAATGATAAATTATTCCACAGTCAAGATGGTTGGAAACTTCATAGGTAATTCCCAATACCTAGCAGGGTTTGAAGCATTAAGGGAATTCAAGCTTCTCAGCAACAATAACCAAGCATGGTGCACAAAGACTGGTGGAAATCAAGCCGAGAACTTAATGGCAAATGACCAAGTGTTTTGAGTACAGCTACATTGAGTTTCTGGAGCTTGAACAGAGTCACATACTGTAGGGACACTATGGAGCAGACACTGTATATTCATTTACTCAGAACTCTGTCAGATTACTGGCACATTCTACATGACTGTTTCTGAGCATTTCTATTGGTTTAAAGAAATACTCCACCCCAAGATAGTAATTTTTTTATTTGTTACTTACCTTGCATTGTTTGTAGTAATAGATGAGAAAAAAAAAATAATTTGTTGCTTTTATGGAGAACAAAGAAAGCCCAACTCCAGATGTAATAGGCTTTTAAGAGACCAACATTGAACAAACAGCAAACAATATTAGAATCTCCATTTACTCATTTTTCACAATCCATATGTTAGACATCTAGTTGTAGGCTCACAACATCCCAAATACATGTATTTTGGTTAAAATATAGTTAAACAAACCAATTACAGAAAATCCTCTTGTGAATAGTTGAGGAGCTCACTCAAACAAGAATGGCATTTCAAACTGAAGAAGCCTTCATTCTCTGTTTTAAAATGCTTCTCGTGTTCTTAAACAGTTGCCAATTAAAAATTAGGCGCAAACGACAAAGGAATCAGCAGTTCATCATCTGACTTAGTCCAAATTACACCTGTATGTGTTCATCATAAAGTAGTTGTTTAAATGAAATGGAAAAAAATAGAAGAGAAAGAAAGGAAAGACTGAAAAGTACCAAATCGTGTGGATGATATCTTGGGAAAGGAACGCTTTCCAATATTAAAATGGCCAGATAGAGCAGAATGGAAACAGTAAGAAGCCATAAAATTAAATAATCTCTTTTATAAGCAAGGATTGACTAATTAAGAAGTTAATTTAAAAAACCCGCAGCCACTGTAGCCCTCCACGACTGAACGTGAGCCCCCTTTGAAGTGGCTAGTACTGTAGTTGCCTGGCCATACTACAAGCACTTGACGAGTATGGGGACTACTAAAATCATTCAAAAAAACGCTGACTACAAAAAAGTACATGTTATCCATAATAGATAAAAACAACAATAGGTATGAATTGTTTAACAGAAAAGAGTTTTTTCATTTTTTGTGATCACAAGTTTATTTATTTATTTATTTATTTATTTTTATTAGAATAAAAATAAACAATCAAAAAAATTAGAAAAGCAGTGATAATACTGCTATGACAAATTTCCATCCTAACCAATAAATATATATATATATATATATATATATATATATATATATATATATATATATATATATATATAATATATATATATATATATAATCCACCATCCCCATCTCCAACATGAAATCCTAACTACAAAACAAAATTAGCAAAAAGAAGCCCCCTACCACCTCCCACCCTACAGAAACTCCAAAGGTTACTAATTTAATGATTAATTAAGTAGAAATGCTGCATAATCTTAGTTTACATAAAATCTATGTTTTTCAAAAAAAAAGAGTATAATATTTACATGCAAATTACACAACCATATTAGAAAGTATTTCTCAGAGAGAACTAGATACTGTATATGACAAAAATGGGTGGATAATAATAAAAAACAGCAGTAAATACTGAAAAGCTAAAATAAGCTAAACACGTAACCCAACAAATGGCAATGTCCACGAATGAAGCTAAGTTCCCACATGGGAATCTAAAGGAGAATAAAAATGCACAAGGATGTTTTTTAAGACTGTAAAACCAGAGAGAGAAAGAGAAAATGGCTAAGGGACAGGAGTTTAAGGAAAAGGACAATGAGGGGAGGTGCTGTCAAATGACTAAAAGTTCATAGCCTAAACATAGGGTTTACTGTGATTAATAGCGATTAATTGAATATTGTAAAATATGGTCAAATGAAGTTTCACTTAAAGGGATGAGTTTAAAAACCAACCTGGCTTTAAAGATATGGAAAAAACACACTTACTCACAAATGTTTTATAAATGACAAAATAATGTTTTACAGGGGGTCTCTGTCAGTGAAAGGAAGAAGTGTCAAATTTGAAGTTTAGTACAGATGGTTTACCTCTATATTCTCCATCATGTAACCGGGAGTCCTGGATGTGTAAAGATTTCACTGCCATCAATCAAATTGCAATATCAGCTATCTTCTCCTCTGAAAATTAGCTTTAATGTGGTAATCAGTCAGTGCAATTATTTGCAATTACAGTTGCAAGTCAACCCTTTGAAGATCAAACAGAATGACAGCCTGAAACTGAAAGGAAATTTGCGGCAATACAGCTTGAAAGCACACAATATTTACCTGATGTATACAATATACATTTTAGTTTCAGAATTAATGATCATGAAAAATTCACCTTTATGTTTCTGGTCATATTTATCATTTGTATATACAGTACATGTAATGGGGATAAAAAATGTGTTTTTTACAGTTTACTAAATACGACACTTAATATTTAATTTATGTGTGTGTTTATTTTAGGATTGTTTAGATAAGAAGTTGCTTTTAAGTGAATAAACCGAGTGTGTTCTGTAACAGTAACAGGAGGCAGGTGCAGAGGGGGCCACATGATCAATGACTCATAGGATATTTGTCAAGAGATAGGAGTATGCAAATAAGATTTGAAATATGCAAATGTAAAGTGAATAATGTACTAAAAACAGTGTTAGCATTATATCTATGTATATGTTTAAACTAAGATAAACCAGCCAGTGAGTATATGCTTCTTTAAAGATGTGAAGCAGAGGATTGGGACTGTGCATTTAACATATATTTTCACAGTTTGCTAAAAGTAACTTAACTGACAAGTACCCAGACAATGGAAAATTATCAGTTGTCCAATTTAGACTGATATACCATATACAGTATACTCACATATAAAAATCAATCATATAATCAGACCCCGACTTATACGCCCATTCTAAAATGCGACACTTAATTTTTTTTTTTTACATCTTCTTGCCTCCTCCAATCTCGCATCAGTTTTTCAGACGCATCTAATTTTGCTGCAGCAGTGCAGTTACCAATTTCTTTCTCTACTCCAATGACATTTAATTTAAAAGCAGTTTCATATTTTCTTCTGATTGAATGCTCCATTGTAGGTAAGGGATGCTCTTGCAATAAAGGTGTATGAGGGTGTGAGATGCAAAAAACACAAATCAGTGAAAACATCGCTTCGGAATAGTTTGGGTATTACTGTGTGGTCACGTAGACACAATTGAGAGAGAGAGAGAGGTTAGGAGCATGCGCTAATACAGCACATTGCCGCACCCATATAGAAAAAAAAAGCCATTGTGCTCCGTGGTTACTCTCTTAGGTAGGATATCATAATCTCTTGGACCAATAGTGTAAGTTTTCCGCATTCAACTTATACAACCAACATTATAAAATACCAGAAATTATACTGTAAAATCAAGTCCCAACATATCCGCGGGAGAACTTATCTGCGAGTATGTACAGTAATTAAATTCTGCTATAATCATACCAAGGTCCTATATTAAAGAAAGGGTTTTGAGAGTATTTGATGACACAGAACTTTTAACAAGAGAGAAGAGACATGGTGTTTGATACTAAAGAGGTGAGAGAGGGGGTGCAGGAGATATGTGAGTGAGGCAGCTGTAAAGACGCAACAAAACATCACTCTGTCAGAGGACAAAAGTATAGCGCCACCTACGAAATGAAAATGCACCGCAACAGAGACAAGCATTAGGAGGGAAAAGGCTGTGCAACAACTAATATTTATAAAGAACACCTCAGCTGGATTCAGAAGAAAGATCTTTAATTTATATGGAGATGTAGTCTCTAGATTTTATTGAGATGAAGGTTGTAGTATGGACATTGATTTGAGTCACTCAGGTTGTATGTTTTCTTCTATTTTGACTTCAAGTGTTTGATATGCCTGGCTTCTCTGCAAATAAATATAAGATTAAAAGAATAGAAAACAGCCTTGATTACTGACATCAGCAATTGTACCGCAAGCGACCAGTGTTAATATAGCAAGCTGAGCTCACTCAGATTAAACTCTTTAAGAGGCAGTTATCCAGGAGCTAAAGGATATAGATAACTGAGCAAGGGCAGGCTCTCCTGGTCTCTGTGTTTCATGCAAGTCTTGTAACAGTAGCCAGTCCCTGCTGGGCATTTTTGTTCAAAATCCTTTCAAAGATAGCAATCTAGGAGCAGGCTTTTTTCTGTAAAAGCTGAAACATATACAGTAGGCTTCTGGCCTTTGTTAACGTTTTCTGAGGTAGTCCTCCCAAGGGTAGCTATCTGGGAGCTAAGGGGTATAGGCAACCCAGCTGGAGCGGAAGGATATAGCTGAGGTGTTTCAGAGGTTTAATATGGACTTCACTGGAGAGTGTGTACAAAGTAATTTAGGCATTTCTAGGATTTTCCTGGACCAAACGACCTTTGGAAGTTAAAATGCTTTCTAGATAGATAGATAGATAGATAGATAGATAGATAGATAGATAGATAGATAGATAGATAGATAGATAGATAGATAGATAGATAGATAGATAGATAGATAGATAGATAGATAGATAGATAGATAGATAGATAGATAGATAACTTTATTAATCCCAAGGGGAAATTCACATACTCCAGCAGCAGCAGCATACTGATAAAAAACAATATTAAATTAAAGAGTGATAAAAATCCAGGTAAAACAGACAATAACTTTGTATAATGTTAACGTTTACCCCCCCAGGTGGAATTAAAGAGTCGCATAGTGTGGGGGAGGAACGATCTGCTCAGTCTGTCAGTGGAGCAGGACATTGACAGCAGTCTGTCACTGAAGCTGCTCCTCTGTCTGGAGATGATACTGTTCAGTGGATGTAGTGGATTCTCCATGATTGACAGGAGCCTGCTCAGCGCCTGTCATTCCGCCACAGATGTCAAACTGTCCAGCTCCGTGCCTACAATAGAGCCTGCCTTCCTCACCAGTTTGTCCAGGCATGAGGTGTCCCTCTTCTTTATGCTGCCTCCCCAGCACACCACCATGTAAAAGAGGGCGCTCGCCAGAATCGTCTGATAGAACATCTGCAGCATCTTATTGCAGATGTTGAAGGACGCCAGCCTTCTAAGGAAGTATAGTCGGCTCTGTCCTCTCTTGCACAGAGCATCAGTATTGGCAGTCCAGTCCAATTTATCATCCAGCTGCACTCCCAGGTATTTATAGGTCTGCACCCACTGCACACAGTCACCTCTGATGATCACGGGGTCCAGGAGGGGCCTGTGCCTCCTAAAATCCACCACCAGCTGCTTGGTTTTGCTGGTGTTCAGGTGTAGGTGCTTTGAGTCGCACCATTTAACAAAGTCCTTGATTAGGTTCCTGTACTCCTCCTCCTGCCCACTCCTGATGCAGCCCACGATAGCAGTGTCATCATCAAACTTCTGCATGTGGCAGGACTCCGAGTTGTATTGGCCCAATTGTATTGGTTGTATATAGGCTGAACAGGACCTGAGAAAGTACAGTCCCCTGCGGCGTTCCTGTGCTGCTGACCACAATGTCAGACTTGTAGTTCCCAAGACACACATACTGAGGTCTGTCTGTAAGATAGTCCATGATCCATGCCACCAGGTATGAATCTACTCCCATCTCTGTCAGCTTGTCCCTAAGGAGCAAAGGTTGGATGGTGTTGAAGGAGCTAGAAAGTCCAGAAACATAATTCTTACAGCACCACTGCCTCTGTCCAAGTGGGAGAGGGATCAGTGTAACATATAGATGATGGCATCCTCCACTCCCACCTTCTCCTGGTATACGAACTGCAGAGGGTCGAGAGTGTGGCGGACCTGTGGCCTCAGGTGGTGAAGCAGCAGCCGCTCCATGATAAAACAATAAATAAGTAAAATTAAGTTTTGAAAGTTTGAATTTGTATATGATATCAATTTTTCAATAATTTACAATTCATTCCTGAAAAATCTGCCTTTTATTAATCATCCTGTGCATTCCGATAACTGGAATGAATCAGCCATTCTTTCTATTTAATAGACTAAATTTGTTGTCTTGAAATTGAGTTTACAATTAGTCTACAAATTATGGCAGCTGGTCAGTCACAGTTTGTCTACAGATAGCCATGTCTAGTCAATTCACTCTACTAAATGCAAAAAATCACAGCCACAGGATGACAAGGAGTCACAGCCTGTCCCAGTAACATCAGGCCCATTGTATAGCTAATATACCTTAAACAATATTGAAAACAGCCAACTATAAAGTTTTTTTTTTCTCAAGGCTGGATTAAGACCACTTCAGGCCCCTGGCTGACTTAGTTCCTTAACAGAGTAATGCTCATGCTTTTAATGCCGCACAGTATTTCTCACTTTTGATTTTGGTGCCAGACTTGACCATTTTCTTGAGCAAGGTGGGGTTTCCCCTTGATCTTTTCGGCCTGCAGACACTGCATTGAATCATGGGTTTGGGGTCTTTGTGTTTCAGGTGGGGATTAGTTGTTTCTGAAAAATCCCATGCTGGCATCATGATGTTAGATCCTCCCCTGCATATTCTAATATCATGTTGCCTTTCTTGTGATTTATCTGAAAATGGATATTAAAGACTAAAATCACAAATGCTTTTCTTTACTTCTTGGGGATGGGGAAGAATGCAATGACTGTTGTACTTAGTCATTTTCAGCTGTGCTAGGCTGATTTAATTTTCTTCAACATATAGTCATATAATAACAATTGACTGTATTTTATTAGATGTTAGCAAAAAGAATAAGACAATAATATACTGGAGTGACAGTAACAATATTTACAAAGCATCAAAGAAATTTTAAGCATTTGGCTTGCTCTTTCTTCCAGATAGGGAGCAGCACTGCACATTTAAACTGAAATCTTTTTAGTGAGGCATTTAAACAGCTACGTTTGTTTACTAATGGATGTTGGTGACACAGATGGTGATTGTGATTTTGTCTGTGTGAGACCCAGCTGTCCACACCAACACTTCCATCACATTGGAAGTCTGACTACTTGTAAAATGTAAATAGTAGTAGCCAATGTATGAGAAGGCTTGCTTCAAAATACTTTATCACAGCTCCTACATAAATGTGCACCTAAAAAGTAATTGTTACATATGAAAAATGTTTTGTCACACATGTGCATCTAGGGGACACCTTCAAGGGTCTGTTGATGTAAGCTGTTTCACTCTAAGACGAGAGGGGGCACTGTCGCTAACCATCGCTCCCTTTTCACCTGCAGCTCTGAGCAGCAAACACCCAAATATCTACGACCACACCCCCGCCCTTTCTTCAGAAGCCCCGCCCCTTCTAACACATTCACTATAAATTTGGATGCTGAAAAGAGGAGGGCATTCATTCTGAAGGACCCACTCGAGGATTGTTTTGCAATGTGTGCTGCTATTTTTGTACTTTTTTGCGTTTGGTTGTTGCTCAACCTTTGTTTTTGCTACTAATAAAAAGGGGAGAGCCAGGATGGTACGGCAATCCTTGCTTCCATGTTTGACAAACCATTGTCAGTGTCTTTCTTGGTCTGGGTCAGTGGTTTTAACACAGCGTTGCAGAAGTGTGTATCATGGAGGATGAGGCTCAGTGTGCAGGTAACAAGTGACAGTGTAGGAGAAGGTGGCTATTCAAGTCACAACATGAAAATGACAGAATTGAGAATTATGGAAGAATTGCAAATTGATTTAATTTAACAAAAGAAAAACAATCTATATATATAAAATTCTTTTCGCATTTGAAACGGAAATTACGTTAAAACCACGCGATATGGAAATTACGTATGAAACGGAAATTACATATGACCACAGAACATATTTTAATACAGGAACTAATTACTTCATTTGTGGACGCCATTTTTATTTCGTCTTTATGAATTGTTATTATTTGTGTGAGAAGTATTGAAAAGAAGTAAACATAAACATGCCGATCTATCCCATAGAAGTGCGCCCCGCGTCACCATCTCCCAGCCCTCATCTCTGGACTACAGCGCTGAGCCGTCCGCCGCCAGGCGCGTTCTGACATAGAAGTTTTATTTATTCGTCCATGTGACTATCGCGGAAATTGCCACATTGTAACTTTTTTTTGTTGCCAGAGCTTGATAGTAGAAGAGATGAGGAAAACAGCTTTGTGTCTTTCTATTTTTTAACTGTGCCGAGCTGTAAACAATGTGAAGACAAGACCGCCTTCAGCGAGAACAAAGTGGATGCTGGGAGGCGTGGAATGTCAGGCTGCTCCACCGAGTCGAGAGCTTCACAGTTTCGGGCAGCGTCCTCTCTTCTTGCACTGTTTGTGACACTTCAAGTGCCCAGTCAGCTCCTGTGAGAGTGGAAATTAGTACTACTTACCTGTTGTGTTATAGCGCCTTTAAAATGTAGTTTACCCGAAACCACTCCAGTAGTGCTCAATGTATCTTTAACTTCTTAAATGTTAATGTTTTACTGTTTAATAACTTAGACTACATTTTATTTTTTTCCCTTGCACTGTGAGCAAAGCCACTGGGTAATCAGCTAGTATTTATATATTAACATTTTAACTTTGACTATTCATCTCAAATATAAGGAGACATTGTTATGAACTATGTAATTAATAACATTCTTAAACCCTTTTAATCCAATTCTGACTCATGGCAGTAACAGCATCAGACACAAGGCAGGACTCAGTCTTGCTTTGTGCTGGTCCATTATAGTGCCCACCCACACAGGGCCAAGTAAGAATAGCGAAGGAATCCAGTTCACATGTCTTTAAGTGTGATATTTAATGACAAATCTAAGTCTAAAATGATAATCAAAAGAGAAGCCTCATCATCTATCATTCAAGATCATTAAATAGAGTAGCATAGCACATCACCACCACTGCGCCAATTGACATAAAATAAACAAACGCAGGCGGGCTTAAATGACCTCTGGTACCAAGATTTGCCTGATTTTTATTTTGCTACACAACAGCAGAGGGATCACACTCCTCAGCATCCTAGGTAACGTATATGCAATGGTGCTGAAGGGAAGATCCATAGATACAGAAGGAACAATGAGGATTCCATACTGGCCATGGAACAATAGACCACACCTTCACATGGCACAGTTGCTGTATTAAGAGTATGAAAAGCCAGCAGGACTTGAAGTAGGCTGGTACTTCCAAATTTCTAGCAGAGTTTGGCACATGCCAGCATTGTTTTTATGCAGCCTTTCTATTTGAATGAATGTCAGCATATGGCAGGATTTGAAACTCCAAACGAGACCATCACCCCACATGCTCTTTGAACAGCTGTATCACAGAAACGCCAAGGGGGATCATAGTCCCCCACTCCACGACTGAATGTTAGTAAAGCAAGCTGGTCAATGTGCCCACTTTCTTCTCATTAACTAAAACATTGAGTGCTGGCACTTACAGTATTTATATCCACTGTGAACCAGTATACATGTGTAGATTTGGAAAAAGCAATTATTATGTTTATGCTAATAATATGCTAATATTATGATTATGTCTGTCCCTCAGCATGTTCCGTGAGCGGTGCAGCAGGAATGTAGGGTGACAGGGCCGTTATTACATCCTATTCATTTCCTATATGAGTGCAGTAACAGCAGTGTCCGAATACTTGCCGTTAAGTTGGATATGTTCATTTTGGGCATCGGGCTCTGTCACTGCTGTGTCTTGTCACCACTACTGTTTGTGGCTTTCATGGACAGGAAATCAAGGCACATCCAAGGGTGTGAGAGTGTCCATTTGGGGAGGTGAAGGGGAGCATTGTTGATTTATATAGATGATGTTGTCCTCTTTGCCTAATCTGACTGACTTCAGCATGCAATCAAACAATTTGCTGCAGAGTGTGAAGCGGTAGGGATGAGGATTAGCTCTTCCAAGTCTGAGGTATTCTCTTGCAAAAGGAGTGGAATGCTCTCACCAGCTGAGGGGGAACAACTGCCCTTAGTAGATGAGTTGAAGTATCTTAGGATCTTGTTACAAGCAGATTGGAGCAGCAACAGCTGTTTTGCAAGTGCTATACTGGTCCATAGTAGTGAAGTGGGAGCTGAGTCTAAAGACAAAACTCTCAGTTTGTTAGTCAATTTAGTCTCCTGCCCTTACCTATGGTCATGGGTAATGATCAGAAGAAAGAGATTTCAAGCACAAGTGGGAGAAATGAGGTTTCTTTGCTGGGTGGCTAGGCTGACACCCCATGATAGGGTGAGTAAGCTCAGCAATTCGGGAGAACCTCAGAGCACGGTCCCCACTCCAGTTAAGATGTTTTGGGCATTTCTACTAGAGCTGCTCCAGGTATGTCCTACTGGCCAGAGTGTCCGCAGCAGAACCAAGACCTGCTGGAGAGGTCATATTTTTGTCTGACTTGGGAACACCTGGGAATTCCACTGGAATATCTGGAATGTGTAGCTGGAGACAGGGTAGTCTTGGCTGACATGCTTGGATTGCTGCCATTGTGACCCTTACCAGGAAAATGAGATGAAATGAGGTCTACACACTCATAAAATGTTGAGTAAGGTTTACAGACCTGGCACCTGATCCAAATCATAGGACAGTCAATTGATTTTTTTGGTGGGGTAGCTTCTAACCACAACTAGCCTCTTTAACTAATAGATGGATGAACTAGCAGACCTATTCAGAGAAACACATTTTGAAATTGGCACCTGACACTACTTGCTTTGCACTTTTAATTGGCTTTAACCAACCAAATATCATATCAAATATCATATTTATAGACTTTGGCAATTTTATTCAGAAAATGAGAAAAAGACCAAAACAATGCAACACGCTAACACAGTTGACCAAGCCAGAAAAAGTCAGCTCCATGGCAAGGGAACTCAGCCACTTACAAAGTGATGCATTACAACAAATCCATCAGTCCTCTATAATATGAGCACTGGTGCACATGCAGGGAAACTGTTTATAATGTGTCATGCATGCGCATCGGACAATCAGGCTCATTGGAGGTATGCACCCCCACTCCAGGACAGGAGGTGCCACTAAGAGTATTGTCTCTTTTCTCATCCACCGCACACCATGAGGGAAACTGACTCCATCCATTTTGGTCAGAGTCCTATAATAGCCCATCATCCCCAGAAGATGGAATCTCACTTGGACCAAAGTTGACAATAGAATAGAGCCCCTCCATGTCAGACAAACTCTACTAAGCAGCTTTAATTTCCATGAAAAGCAGCCATTGTTTGCTGTTTCATTTTGGTTTTGTGCCATCACACGCTCATTTCCTTTCTGTACTTCAGGCATCATATTAATTGGGGTGACCCGGCTGGCACCCAGAATTTTTTGGGCTTCCAATGTCTTCCCTTGACCACAAATGACAACCCAAAGCACATGAATACAAAAGAAATTATCAAAGGCTAGATGAAAACCCACACTTATTATGAAACATGTATAGATAAATTGAAACTCAACCTGACTAAGGCTGGAGGAAGTGCTTCTGAAAATGAAACCGTCTTATTTATTTCTCCATCCATTCATTATCAAATTAGAAATTGTGTTCTTCTTGGAGATGAGAAGGTTGTGGTGAACCTAGTGTGTGTTCACTATGTTAGCCAACCTTTTTGAGTGTGGCAAAGGAATTTCCACATGTTGCTCTCAAGGCACCAGAGCTGTGGCTTGTGTCAATACATAGGGCATCACTTTGATTGTGACATTTTTAGTGCTCATTTACCTTTTTTCATAGATATTTAATTTCCACTCAATGGTTTGGAGAAGAACTCATGAGCAACTGCATAGTCTGATTTAACAATTTCAGTTCATCCATAAGACTAAAATGACATGTTAGTTGTTTTAATATTGTCCAACTGTTCCTTTTTCTACATATGCATGAAGCCCTGTGGATGAAATGGAAAAAAGAATTGGTGGTACTCCATGTGGCTTCAGCACCTTTGTCCTCCTCCTACATATATAATGTTTTTGATGAAATGTTAATATTACAATGCCCCCCTTGGAGGTCTGAAAGTGCTTTGATACACAGAAACTCTTTTGTAAAGCAGGAGTGTGGGGTGGTTGGTGCCACTTTCAAGTGTGAAACCCCATTGAAAGAACAGCCTTTTTGTTCTACATAATGCATTGTGAGTAGTGTTGGTACACACCAGTACATATACACTAACTCCCAGGACTCCTAATGGGAGAATTGGGAGGTAGATGATCCACTTCAAGCAATGATGAAGCCCCAAAAGCCTGTCATAGATTGAAAAATCTAAACAAGGTACGGAAAGTCAGAATATTGATGTTGACTGGACATCTTCACTGTGGAAAGTCCTTTTATTTTTCACCATAACTGTCTTAATGGACTGTCCTCTAAAAATGAGTCACCCAGTTCCAAGTTAGAAATCCTAAGAATGACTTTGGTTAAGAGTTATGATAGAGTTGTTTACTCCTTTTCTTGTTTTTCCACAGCTTGTACAATGAGACTCTCAGACGGAAACTTCTGCAAGCCCCAACTCAGAAGCTAATCTGCCCAAAATTCTGACATACGCTGTCCTGCTGGTTTTGTCCTGCTCTCCTCTTTCCGAGTTCAAGAAGTATGGAGCAGCTGCCAAAATTTGTTTATCTCAACAACAGTGGCCAGTGGAACAATGTTCCTCCGTGGGATGAGATATTAAAAGATGACTTTTGTGGCTCATCTGTGGGAGGGACTACCTTCTTGATTGTCGCCTACAGTGCAGTGATTGCTGTTGGTCTTTTAGGCAATACCTGCTTGGTGTTTGTCATTTCTCGTCAGAAGGAGATGCAAAATGTCACCAATGTTCTCATCGCCAACCTCTCTTGCTCTGATATTCTCATGTGTATAGTGTGCCTGCCGGTCACAGTGATATACACTCTTATGGACCGATGGATCTTGGGTGAGGCCCTGTGCAAAGTTACTCCCTTCATTCAGTGCATGTCAGTGACTGTCTCCATTATTTCTCTAGTCCTTATTGCCCTTGAGAGACACCAGCTTATCATTCACCCCACAGGCTGGAAGCCAGTGGTGGGCCACTCCTACCTAGCAGTGGCTGTTACGTGGATGGTGGGTTGCTTTATTTCTTTACCTTTTCTGTCCTTCAACATCCTCACAGATGTCCCATTTCAGAATCTCAGTCTTCCCTTTGATCCCTTCGCTGATCACTTTGTGTGCATGGAGAAGTGGCCCTCAGAGAAACACCGTCTTGCTTATGCAACTTGCCTGCTTCTCTTCCAGTACTGTCTGCCTCTTTTTCTTGTCCTGCTGTGTTATCTTCGCATATTTCTTAGGCTTAGAAGGAGGAAGGAAATGGTTGACCGTGCAAGGGATGGAAGCCAGAAATCTGGTAGGAACAGCTACAGGGTCAATGTGATGTTAGCATCAATTGTTGCAGCGTTTGCTATCTGTTGGCTGCCACTCAACGTCTTCAACACCCTCTTTGATTGGAACTACCAAGCAATCCCTCCCTGCCAGCACAACCTGATCTTCTCAATGTGCCACCTGACCGCCATGGCATCCACCTGCATAAATCCCATCATCTATGGGTTTCTTAATAGCAACTTTCAGAAGGAGGTGAAGTCAATTCTGTATCGTTGTCGCTGTGGAGGCACCCCTGAGAGCTATGAGAACTTCCCACTGTCCACTGTTAGCACGGAGATCTCCAAAGCTTCCTCCCTCAGAAATGGATCAGTCAGCCTTAATGCTTAAAGGGAAGAAGAGTGTGCCTTGAAATGGCCGAGGTCTGCTTATCATTGCAGGATCTCCACTAATGCAACCTCACTGCTGTATTCAGACTCTCTCGCCATTTAAATATGTTCAAGCCCATTGTTAAGCCAATGAATGAAATTCAATGGAAAACCTACTGGCTGTTTGACCATGGATTCTTGTACCCGATTCTGTATTTGTTCAGTAATACAACCCAATATCGGTGAATCAATCAAGACTATGTGCATTCTTCGGACTTTATTCAAAAGTGAATAACATTGCTGGTATAATCAGGCATGTTGGCTGCCAAAAAATCAATAGATTGAGCATCACCTTTAACATATTCTGGACCAGGTCTTCAGCACCCATTATTATAATTCTTTATTTCAACTTCTTTATTGTCATCCTTTTAATACTGCTGGAAAAGAAGTTGACAAAGGAATATGTGTGGAAACATTGCTGGGAATTTCACATGACACTTGTACATACCATCTATGTTGAATTTTAATGTTTAAATATACATATAGGACAATCACAACTGTAATATGGTATAGATAAAGATGAACTGTGAATCAGACTAAAAGAAATATACAAATGATCCCAAACTTCAAAGAACGAAGGGCTTCTGATAGGTTCAAAGGCATCTGTAATAAATTCAAAGAAATATTCAAGATCAGTAGTTGCTGTATGAAATATTTTGTTTGGCTGATTCATCAAAGGAGCTTCAAGTCCAGCCAAATATTTATGGTTTCTGTGATGAAAGTCCAAAAACACTAAGGAACTTCTACCCAGCAGTAGACTGGCTAGATCGGGTGTTTCACCTGCATAAACACTTTCTGCCAGTTATAACTCCTCTTTGTACATTTTGAAGTGAATCATCTGATCAAAGGTAAAGGTATTGCTGAGGTAAAGACAATGTTTGGTAGACTTAAGGCTCACCAGCACAAAATCAGAGAAGCAAGTGATGTGAATTCTCAACAAGCTTCAGGAAGGCAACGATTAGGATTAAGAATTAACCAGAAGCATGACTGAGATGATCTGATGATGGCAGGTGGATTATTTTGAACTGGATAATGGAATGGTAATTGAATTCTGCAATACTTGTGGTTGTGAATGCTACCTTTAGAAGCACCTTAAACTGATCTCAAGCAACTGAGTCCTATTGGAAGAGTTTTTCTCCTTCTTGCCTTTGCTACTGATTTCTTTTGCTGATGTTTGTAACCTGAGTCCACTGCAAAATGAGTTGACTTATTCTTGGGATTGTATCCCTAGTTATTCTGGCCTGTTTGGTCATTTTTCTAGTCTTTGTCCTGCTATAAAATGGTCCTTTGTAAAAAGTTTCCCCTGCAGTAAATTTTGTATAGACACAATGTATTTTTTTTTTCCAATTGCTATGTAAAATGCAAAGTATTCATAGTATATAAGATGTTTTCTTCTTGCAGATGCACTTTTGCATCGAAACACTGGCCGCAGCCTCTGTCCAAAAATGTTTTACTCAAAATAATACAAATAGGTTCTTGTCCTAAATGGTTTCAGTAGTGTCAGCTCTAAGCCTTGAATAAATAAATGATGTTTATTTGTAAAACTTTATAAATTCTGCAATAAAGGAGAGCAATTTTAAATTCTGGAATTATTTTGAAAACAAAACATCATGTCTCCTCATCCCTTCGAGATAAAGGCAATTATGTGCATTAGCACTGTACTGCTAAATTTTTAAGAAAACAGAATATTTTATAAATTATTGTGGTTCCTGCATCCAAAGTAAATTGAAGTGATGTAAAAGAAAATAAACAAACAACAACCTATCATTTATAATTTAGTAATTGCCTGGGTTAAAGAATGTGGATAGACTTCAAAAACCAGCAGATGACTAACAAAAGATGTAATAATAATAATAACAATAATAATAATAATACTGCGGTGGGTTGGCACCCTGCCCGGGATTAGTTCCTGCCTTGTGCCCTGTGTTGGCTGGGATTGGCTCCAGCAGACCCCCATGACCCTGTGTTCGGATTGGATGGATGGAAATAATAATAAAGATGACAATGATGATGATAATAATAATTATTTACATTTATATAGTGTTTTTCCCACTGCTTAAAAGCACTTTGCATTGAGAGTGGGGAGCCACTTCAACACCACCAACATGTAGCACCCACCTCGATGATGCAATGGCAGCTATTTTGCTGCCAGTATTCTCAACACACATTAGCTGCTGAGTGGTGAAGGGATGAGAGAGAGATACAGTTAGGGACAGGGGATGACTAGGGGGCCAGAATGATTAGGCTGTGGTGGCAAATTTATCCAGAACATAGGGGTGCACCCTACGCTTTTCGAAGGATGCCCAGTGATCTTTAATGATCACAGAGAGTCAGGACGTCGGTTTTACGTCTCATCTGAAGAACGGCTCCATATTTACAGCACAGCATCCCCATCACTGTACTGGGGCATTGGGATCCACATTCAGACTACAGAGTAAGTGCCCCTTGCTGGCCGCACCAACACCTTTTCCAGCAAAGACCCAAGCTTTTTCCTAGATGATCTCCTCTCCAAGTACTGGCCGGGCCCAAACATGCTTACCTGTTGTGAAGTGCAGGTGGTACAGCTGGTTGAATTCAGTCCACCCTTAAGGTAAGCCAGTGTGACCATACAAGACAATAGAAGTGAACATTACCCAGGCATTCATTTTCTGTATCTGCTTTTCTATTATACAGGGAGATTCACACAAAAGAGGCCCTGAATATTCTGTTGTAACTCCCATTAGGATGAATCAATATGAACCAAAAATAATACTCTATATACCTTGATGTATGTGTAGTCGATTGCATTACATGCGATGCTGGAAGTGGTTTCCATTTTCTGCCAGACATATTTCGACACAGCTCCATGTTCCTGAACGGATTGGCAAGCATCTCTAGGGGAATAGCAGCAATTTCATGTTGCATGTTTTCCTTCAAATCTTCCACAGTGTGAGGTTTGTTCCGATAGACGTTTCCTTTGTGCAGACCCCAGAAGAAGGAGCTTGGTGGTGTCAGATCCAGCGACCGTGGTAGCCAAAGCCCCTTTGAAATCACCCTGTTGCCGAAGAAGGACTCAATTTCTGCCAGGCTCCTTGATGATGTGTGACACATTGCTCCATCTTGCTGGAAGTAACCTTCCATTAACTCACGATGATCCAATTGATTCTGACATCGCTTAAATTAATTCTTTTTTTTTAAAATTTTATTCATTTTATTGAAATCACACAACATTCCATACAAATAGATCAATTTTACAAGAATAGGATTGAAAACAAATCAACCCCCACCCCTGAGAAAGAGAGCATGGGCAACAGAATAAAACTTAAACCAAGTAAAAATAAGTAAATAGATAAATTAATAAGTGAATACAGATAAATGGAGAAGAAAAAGAAATGGGGAGAGAATCTGCTTCCTCAGTGCTTTAAGAGCTTATTCTAAGATGTTTTTGATTAGATCCTGCCACGTTTTGAAAAATTTCTGCACAGGTCCTCTAAGTGAGAATTTGATTTTTTCCAATTTCAAATAATATAAAACATAAGTTACCCACTGACTTAAAAGGGGAGAGTTATGATTCTTCTAGTTTAACAGGATAAGTCTCCGTGCCAATAGTGTAGTGAAGGCAATCACAGTTTGTTTGTCCTTCTCCACTTTAAGCTCATCTGGGACTCCACCAAACACAGCTGTTAATGGGTTAGGAGGGATTGTGACACCATGGCTGTCTGAAAGGCATTTAAAGATTTTGGTCCAGAATGATGTTAATTTGGTGCAGGACCAAAACATGTGACCCAGTGAGGCTGGAACTTGATTGCAGCGTTCGCAGGTTGGATCTTGCCCTGGAAACATTCTGGACAATTTTAAACAAGACAGATGTGCTCGATATGTGATTTTGAGTTCAATAATTGTTTGCTTTGCACATATGGAGCTCGAGTGAATTCTCTGCATTGCTACCTTCCATTCCTTTTCTGAGATGTTGAGTCACGATGGTGGAAAAAGGTGGTACTCGTGCAGAGGTGCCACAGATAAAATATTCTCTATTTCAAAATGCTTCCTACATTGTACTCCACCATCATGATGAGAAGTCGAGTGAGTGAGTGAGTGAAGAGGTACGGGCGGTATGCACCCAGAAGTTGCAAACAGAGGTTAAACGTCACGACGGCTGTCCAGCGTCTACCTCATCGCTCCGACACAGGGGAACCTCCATATACTGAGGAGCACATTGCACGTTGTTTTGTTCAGATTGCTTTGTCCTAGTGGGAGTTATTACAGAATATTTGGGGCCTCTTTCAAGTGAATCTCCCTGGCACAAGATAGGAATCCCTTCTTAATTGGGTTAGGTTAGAGATGTCACTTAAACAAGGTAGAAAATAGAGTGCTTATAAAAAATCACACTTCACCCATGTGATAGCCAGGGTTTAAATTTGGGGGACTTACCATTATTGAATGAACCACCATGCTGCCATTGGTTGGAAGAATATCCATCCATTTTCTGAACAAGTTTATTCTAACTTAATAATGAGGTATGACCCAGTGGGCAAATCATTATTCACACTATACTAATACTGGATAAGGCTTCCTTTTGCTCTAAACACAGCATCAGTTGTTCATGGAATGGGTTCCACAAGATATTGGAAACACTCCTTTGAGATTCTGGTCTATGGTGACATGATTGTATCACACAGTTGCTGCAGATTTCTCAGCTGCACATTCAGGCTGTGAATCTCCCGTTCCAACACATCCCAAAGGTGTTTTGTTGGATTCAGATTTGGTAACTGGGAAGGCCATGGAAGAACACTGAACTCATTGGTATGTTCTTGAAACCAGTTTGAGATGATTGCTGCTTTCTGACATGGTACATTATCATGCTGGAAGTAGCAATCAGAAGATAAGTAAATCTTCTGAAAGTCCGAATGGGAGGACCTTGTATTGCCAGTGCCCACTAGGGGTACTAAATGCTGTTTTTTCTCTTGCGGATGCTGTTAAGGGAATTTACCAGTATCCCTTTGTCATGTCAAGAGTAGTCAAATAATGGGCCGTCCCCATCCGTTCGAGGGGCTCATCCACACAAGGCATGGGGTAGGCATCAAATTTGAGACTTGGTTAAAATTTGCAAGTCATTGCAAAATCTCCATGACCCGTCAGGCTTAGATACGAGGACGATGGGACTGGACCAGGGACAATGACTTTCCTCAATGATGTCCATGTCCAGCATGCGCTTCCAGTTCCACCTCTACACGTTTCACCTCCGGGGCATTCCCTGACTACCACCCCCGGGTCTGTGACTATGTCGTGCTGAATCAGCGAGGTACGGCCTGGTGCTTCACTGACCACTTCCAGAACAGACTCGTTGCTCGTTCAAGCTCCTGTCACTGGAGGGGTGTCAGATTGTGACTGAAGTTAAGGTCAGCTGTTTTTGAGAAAAGGGAGAGGGCAGGATCTTCCTTATCCTTCCACAGCTTTAGGAGGTTAACGTGATACACCCTCTCGCTCGGTCAACGATTTGGTTGGCTTACCAAATAGTCGACGAGCCCTTTTCTTTCCTTCACCTTGTAAAGGCCAAGCCAATGTGCCAGGAGTTTTGAATGGGAAGTGGGCACAAGTACCATTACTCGGTCCCCTGGTTGAAACTCTCGTAAGGAGGTGTTTCTATTATAATTCTGTGCCTGTGCTGCTTGAGCTTTTGACATGTGGTCTTTTAATAAAGGTCTGATTTTTCCCAATCTATTGCGTAATTGTGTGATACATTCTAATATATTGGTGGAGGGAAGTGCCTCACCTTCCTATCCATCCTTTAGGACGTCCAAAATGCCCCTGGGCTGGCATCCGTACAGTAACTCAAAAGGGGAAAACCCCGTAGAGGCTTGCGGCACCTCCCGATAGGCGAAAAGTACCGGGGTAATAGCTGGTCCCAGTTCCTACCATCCACTCTGACTACCTTGTGGAGCATCTGCTTAAGGGCTTGGTTAAAGCTCTCCACTAACCCATCCGTTTGAGGATAATAAACGGATGTCTTAAGATGCTGAATACTGAGTAACTTGGCAACCTCCCTAATCGTATCCGAAGTGAAGGGCGTACATTGGTCCGTAAATAATTCTTTGGGTATGCCCACTCGGGAGAAAAGCCCTACTAATTCCCGTGCAATATTTTTCGTGTTAGCAGCTCGCAGGGGAACCGCTTCTGGGTACCGGGTTGCGTAATCGACCATAACCAAAATATATTTATGGCCTCGAGCCGAAGGTTCCAGGGGTCCTACCAGATCAACACCGATTCTTTCAAATGGAATGTCTATGAGGGGGATCAGAACTAGAGGAGCACAACCCCTACGGGGTATCTGACATAGCTGGCAGGTCTGGCAAGACTGACAGAAACGTCGGACCTCCTCATTTACTCCGGGCCAATAAAATTGGAGTTTTACTCGCTCCAATGTTTTTTTGGTCCCAAGGTGGGTGCCTAAGAAGTGGGTGTGAGCCAGTTCGCAAATCTCCCGCTGGTAGGTTCGTGGTACTAGCAGCAGTTTCCACCTCTCACCTTCATGTTTCGCAACTCGGTACAGCAGATCGTTGTCCAAAACAAAGTAGGGCTCCGGTGGTGTGGAATCCACGGACGGTATGTCGTCTACAGAAACGATGGCACTCCTGGCAAACTTCAGGGAATCATAGTTCCACTGCTCTCTTTTAAATGACGCCGGTGTAAAGCGAAACTGATGATCCATGCCGGCGAGCGGGTCAGGTGGGCAGTCCAAGGGCATTCCTGTCCAACTCTGAGCCCCACCCAGCTGTACTTCCGGGTCAGGGTCCGTCGCCAAAAAGGATTCCACCCGGCTGTCCACGTCATCAACAGTCGCCAAAGTGCATGGCGTGGGAGCAGCCGGGAAAGCCCCTTGACCCTCCACAATCAGACCCAGGCTAGGTGTGGGAGTGGTTTTTGTTCTACCGCTGTTACTCTCTGACCAGTCTTGTCTGAGTATAAGCTGAAAGGGGGGCTTGGGCAAAACAGTGACGAGCAGTTGTTTCAGCGTCCCCTTGGTCTCCCTGTGTACACATGTCACGTTCAATCTTTCAGCCACCCATTGTCGCGGTAGAACATAACGGTGAGCAATAATGGTAATGTTGCTCCCGGAATTATACAGTGCCACCACCGAGTGTCCGTTTACCAACACCACTCCCGTATTAGGAACCGCCAAGGGATGAAACAGAGCACAGTACCTCTTTCCTTTGGCCCAGCTGCAGTCAATCGGCTCTGCAGCATTGAGAGGACAGTTGGGAAGGAGGTGTCCCACTTCGCCACACTTGCAACAGCACGGCGCGGAGGTCCCCTCTCTCTCGGTCTCAGTTGAGGCTCCACCATCCGATGGGTGGGCTATGGAGTGGCGATGCGTCCGTGTTGGACCCCGTGAGAAGGCTTCTCTTACCCCCTGAGTTGGAGAACCGCCAGTTGGCGCTCCAGGATGTCCAAAAGACCGTTCATGTCCTTATAGGAGTGCCATCGGACCTGCTGAGCAAGAACGTCCAGCATGGCGTTTACCAACTCCTCACAAACCACCTGCTCCACTACCTGGCGGGCCTGGTTCACATCTGGCCTTAACCAGTGCCCAAGCTTGCCCCAGAACTCGAATGCCTGGGCTCTCGCCTGGCCGTGAGGGTCAAATTTCCACTGCCTCCATTTCCCTACCTGCTGGCCTGAGGTAACGCCGTAGCATTTAAATATTTCGGTCTTAAGGAGGTTGTATTGAGTGGCATCCTCCTCAGGGAGATCATGATAGGCACGCTGCGTGGGCCCCTTCAAATACGGTGCCAGGATGGAGGCCCAATCCGCCCGCGGCCATTGATTCCGAGAGGCGGTCCTCTCAAACACCAACATATAGGACTCGATGTCATCCGCCTCTGAGAGTGGTACGATGGGAGGTGGTGGAGGCAGAGCGGGCTCAGGTTTCACCGCTTCTGCTACAGCCAGCCATCTTTTGATCTCCGCTAATTCTATTTTAGTGGCAGCCTGGTTCACTTTTAGAGCCTGCAGCTCGTTAGCCATTGTGGTCAGGACCGCATTCAGCTCCTGCCCTTCAAATATTTCGGGCGTTTATCCTGCCGGCTACGCCACTGTTCTAAAGAAACACACACAAGTATAAAGGTTTGGGTTTTTTAGGCCCCATATACTGTAAAGCAAAATGAAAAAGAGCGTCAGTGTTTTCTTCCCAGTACAACAGACATTAAATTGAAGCAGGTCGGACAATTTATAACGGGGAACAGGAAGTGATGAAATAATGATGGGGAAAATCGTGACGGATGATGGGAGAGCAATGTCATCATTGGGGGGCCGGAGGTTAAAAAGGGCCCCGGAAGTGGGTGGTGCCAGGAGACTTCCGGGTTTGTTTATGGCGGCAGTGCTTTGGTCTTTCTGAAGGAACAAGAAAAGAGAGGTTAGTACCCTGCCATTGTCACCCAGAATGGCTTGTCGCGGCACCCGTCAGGTCCTTAAGCCGCTCCCCATGCGCATCACTTTTTCCACATTTTGTTATGTTACAGCCTTATTCCAAAATGGATTAAATTCATTTTTTTCCTCAGAATTCTACACACAACACCCCATAATGACAATGTGAAAAAAGTTTACTTGAGGTTTTAGCAAATTTATTAAAAATAAAAAAATTGAGAAAGCACATGTACATAAGTATTCACAGCCTTTGCCATGAACCTCAGAATTGAGCTCAGGTGCATCCTGTTTCCTCTGATCATCCTTGAGATGTTTCTGCATCTTACTTGGAGTCCACATGTGGAAAATTCAGTTGACTGGACATGATTTGGAAAGGCACACACCTGTCTTTATAAGGTCCCACAGTTGACAGTTCATGTCAGAGCACAAACCAAGCATGAAGTCAAAGGAATTGTCTGTAGACCTCCGAGACAGGATTGTCTCGAGGCACAAATCTGGGGAAGGTTATAGAAAAATTTCTGCTGCTTTGAAGGTCCCAATGAGCACAGTGGCCTCCATCATCCGTAAGTGGAAGAAGTTCGAAACCACTAGGACTCTTCCTAGAGCTGGCCGGCCATCTAAACGGAGCGATCGGGGGAGAAGGGCCTTAGTCAGGGAGGTGACCAAGAACCCGATGGTCACTCTGTCTGTGGAGAGAGGAGAACCTTCCAGAAGGACAACCATCTTTGCAGCAATCCACCAATCAGGCCTGTATGGTAGAGTGGCCAGACGGAAGCCACTCCTTAGTAAAAGGCACATGGCAACCTGCCTG
The DNA here is from genome assembly GCF_900747795.2 of Erpetoichthys calabaricus. Taxonomy (NCBI): domain Eukaryota; kingdom Metazoa; phylum Chordata; class Cladistia; order Polypteriformes; family Polypteridae; genus Erpetoichthys; species Erpetoichthys calabaricus. Next base: position 52,121,849 of record NC_041394.2, read on the forward strand.
GAGTTTGCCAAAAGACACCTGAAGGACTCTCAGACCATGAGAAAGAAAATTCTCTGGTCTGATGAGACAAAGATTGAACTCTTTGGTGTGAATGCCGGGTGTCACTTTCGGAGGAAACCAGGCACCGCTCATCACCAGGCCAATACCATCCCTACAGTGAAGCATGGTGGTGGCAGCATCATGCTGTGGGGATGTTTTTCAGCGGCAGGGACTGGGAGACTAGTCAGGATAAAGGGAAACATGACTGCAGCAATGTACAGAGACATCCTGGATGAAAACCTGCTCCAGAGCGCTCTTGATAGCCATTCATGTGTTTTATAATTCACTTGAATATTGGGGAAAACTTTTTCTTGTAGCTGCTGAACACTTGGAACAATATTGGAAAAGGATTTTCAAATTCAATCAGCCCGGTGTTAGTATGTATAGGAATCTTCCCATCTCCTAGCTTAAGCAATTGTTTAGAGAACAATTCAGCAAAGGTGTCACGACATAAATGAACTGTCATGTTTGTTGTGAGCGAAATGTTTCTGACGTATTTCCAGAGGTGCGATGCTTTAAGACATGCATTCAGCTCATCAGCAGGTGCTGATCTTGGAATACTCTGGATTCTGTCTGGTGTCGCGTTTCAGACACCCTTGAAATAGACTTTTTTCTGACATAGGAAGTGAATGTTCCAATTCTACGTGTTTTTTCGGTGGCATGGGTATATTAGCTAAAAGCAGGACAATCATAATGTGTTACATGGAATAACGTACGGAATAAGCACCAGAGTGAGATGAATGTACGTTATTTACAATACGTCAGTAAATGAACCAATAGCACCAGTCAGGCAGAAAGACCAACAGTGAAATGGAACTGTGAGTCAGAAAGCGAGCAAAGAGCACCACAAATACGGAAAGCCAGTCAAGCGCACTGGGTTGTTCACGTTTTACATCCATACGGCAGTTCCCCTTCACCCGATAAAAGTGTTACGGGCCCCACTAGTGGGCCACAGCAACAGAAATGATGAAAGTAACAAATCCCGAAGTGTACATGAACTTCGCCTCCACCAGAGGATGAGCTACGTCAACCAGGTCTGGAACTGAACTCCACTGGCCCTCAATGGTGACGTAATCCAGATCTTTGGCCCTGTGAAATAGGTAAAGTGGAGCAGCAATGAGAGCACACTGCTTTCAGTTTGTTGTCCAAGTTGCATCTCTTTATTCACATTCAATAAAGTCATTATAACCCTGCATATATATATATATATATATATATATATATATATATATATATATATATAGATATATATATATATATTTGACAATTTACATTTACATTCTCAGGTGTGTTCCCAATACCTCTTCATTCCACCAACAGTCTCAATAAACAAGATCACATACACATGTATATACAATAAGCAATCCCTAGCCACTAGGGTAATATAGAAAAAGATTACAGAAATACTGTATTTAAATCATGCTATGTGCTGTATTCAATTACATGCAGAGGCACAACTTATCTCTTCATTATATAACCCTTTTTTTTAAATAACATTTCTAAAGGTACGAAACATCAGCATTAGGAATTAATCAAAAATCTTCAATGCTACTCATCATATTTCAAACACTTTCATAACTACCTGTTTCATATTTATACATGTGTAACAACATAATAACCATTCATCACAACATTTCAGCCATTCTATAACTTATTTACACCTAATACAGTTTACAAAATATACATTTAACAAGAGTACCAAGTGTTTAGGTGCCGAGCAACTATTTTAAAAGCCACACTCTTGTCTGGTTAATGATCTACAGCACCATCGTCTATCTACAGCGCAGCGATGCGGTCTCTGCAAACAAGCAGCTTGCCGCCTGCATTTAGCGAGTTTTAAGTTTGCGCCTCTGTAGCAATACAAATCAGCATACTACTGTCATGTTCTGAGTATACTTGACTCTCAGTTAAAACGTAAAATACTCCAATTTATTGTACACTGACCTGTGAAATAGGTAAAATGGAGCAGCAATGAGAGCACACCGCTTTCAGTTTGTTGTCCAAGTTGCATCTGAGGGGCTGGCCGAAGTTCGTCCCTTTACTGCAACCCTGACGGAACCACTTCAGTGTGAAATACGTTCCTACCAATTACTGCTCATGCCACAGTTCGTTTTCATGGTCCAATCGACAATAGGGACCCTTTGTTTACCAAATATTAATGTAATAAATCGCCAAAAGTAAATACTAAGAAAAACTATTGTGGCCACTCTTTTTTTTTTTTTTGAGTGTGCCACAAAAGCAGTCGGCCTCATACCTGGACACTTACAGCATCTCTTGGCAATTTAAAGAAACATAAGTAAGGAACAATACACAGGGACCAAACGTGCTGCTAGATGGCAACGCCGTTAACGTCTGTTGCAACGTGTGGCCATCTTGTTGATGATAAGTACGGCCACCTGTGCCGAACTTTGTGTCGGTGAAAAGGTGCTCTGCGCTTCACCACGAACATTTTTCCCAACCAAATATACCCCATGACCTCCTCCTGGTCACAAAGGAGCCTCATCCCCAGTTTGGTGGCGAACAGACGCCCGGTGCAGATTTGTATGGCAGACAAACAAACATACATATATCGACTCCACTTTATATATATACGTATACGTATATACAAGGGTTGTCTGGGTTCCGCGTGGAATTTTATCGTTTGTAGAGTGTCAGCCTGTCGAAACCTGTTCTGCTGTGTACAGGGATTATTCAAGTGGTTGCATGTTTTTGTTCAGATGTTTTGCTCCCTCTCTTCCTTCAGAATGAACACGAGAAGCAAACGAACTGAGAGTGCGCAGCCGGCGCTAGCGGCGAAGCTCCCGACTCCGTGCGTGCGTGACTTTCGAGTGATGATTTTTTACGACTTTTCTGATGGTTTAACAGCTAAAGAGTGCTGCCAAAAACTTTCTCGCATCTTCAAGAAGAATACTCCAAAGAAGACGATGGTTTTTAAGTGGTTCCAGCGCTTCAGCACAGGCCACTTCAACTTTGACGATGAAGAACGTGAACCGAAACCGCGAAGTTCGACTGATGGCAGAAATGCTGATCGTGTGAAGGAGTTCCTGGAAGAAGATGGTCGTGTGACCATCAGGAAAATTGCCCTGGAACTTGGGATGACCCGGTATGCTGTCGACACCATCATTCGACGACATCTTGGCTTTTCAAAGAAATGTGCCTGAGGGGTTCTGACTGTGGAACAAAAGCAAGCTCGCGTGGAATGGTGCAAGTATTTCCTTGACAAGTTCAACAATGGCCAATCGATCTTGAACCATGTGACTTTTGGCTCTTCCCGAAGGTGAAAGAACCCCTGCGAGGCCACAACTTTGAAACTCGAGAGGAACTGATTGCAGCTGTCAAAGAACAGCTGGACAACCTCCCAAAGACAGCTTTTCGCGAGTGTTTTGCGGCGTGGGTCAGAAGAGCCCAGAAGTGCATTGATGTTGGCGGTGAATACTTGGAAAAATTTTAAAAAGGATTGAAGTACATGAGAAAAACAGAAAAAAAAATCCTTGGCTACTTATTTCGAGTGATTCCGCGCGGAACCCAGACAACCCTCATATATATGGAAGCGAAGGTTTGTGATACGGTTTGCATATTTGTAGTTGGAGATCCACCTGGCACACACTTCTTTATCATCATGGAGTGTCAGAAGGAGCAGCACGTATCCTATCCAAATCAGGCATCAGAATAGCACACAAACCTAGAAACAATCTGCACACTGTCCTTTTTAATGCCAAAAACAAGAAATCGGCAGCAGAGACACGAAACGCAGTTTATAGTATTCCATGCAGTTCTTGCCCGGCAGTATACATAGGACAAACTTCAAAAAGAATCGCAACACGTATACAAGAGCATCAAAATTCCGTCAGAAGGAAGGACTCACGATCACTGATTTAGCACACAAATTCAACTGGACATACTGTACATTTAACTGGGACAATGTAGAAGTAAGATTTATGGCCAGTACAAAAAGTACCAGAGAGCTGGCTGAATCTTGGCTATCAAATGAAAACGCCATTAACAGACATTTGGACATGAACCCAGCATATGCAAACTTAAGAAGAAGAACATCCTCATAATAAATAACATTTTACGACCAACACCCTCCTAACCCCATCTCTCTACCTAATTTTGCTATATACAGTATTGCCTTTGATTCTTGTATGTCCAATCATTATCCTCTGATGATGGCTCCTGGCAGGAGCTGAAAGCTCAGAAATAAAAACTACTGTTTGTTATGTGATTTATTCTCTCCCTTTGTGGATCTCCAACTACAAACATATATATATACTGTATATATATATATATATATATATATATCCATTCATCCATCAATCCATCCATTGTCTCTCGCTTATCCGAGGTCGGGTCGCGGGGGCAGCAGCTTGAGCAGAGATGCCCAGACTTCCCTCTCCCCGGCCACTTCTTCTAGTTCTCCCGGGAGAATCCCAAGGCGTTCCCAGGCCAGTCGAGAGACATAGTCCCTCCAGCGTGTCCTGGGTCTTCCCCGGGGCCTACTCCCGGTTAGACGTGCCCGGAACACCTCACCAGGGAGGCGTCCAGGAGGCATCCTGATCAGATGCCCGAGCCACCTCATCTGACTCCTCTCGATGCGGAGGAGCAGCGGCTCTACTCTGAGCCCCTCCCGGATGACTGAGCTTCTCACCCTATCTTTAAGGGAAAGCCCACATATATATATGTGTGTGTGTGTGTGTGTGTGTGCTTATACATCTAATTAAGCAGCTACTCAGACATTAAAATGAAAAGCTAATTAATGTTATATATGGTATTTTCTTAGATATATAAAAAAATTATACATAAAATTTTAATTATGCAAATGGATTGAAATGTAAATTTTTGCTTCTATAGGAATAATTGTTTCCAGTCTCCTTGGGGTGCGTTCAGCCTCCCTCTTCACAACGGCACATAGCACTGGAGGGGGGGGTTGGTGAATGAATATATATATGTACTGTATATGTATGTTGTCACAAATGTGCGCATGGGAGGTAGCTAAAGGCCTCAAAATAGGGTAATAGCATGTTGGACCAGGGGGAAGCAGAGTGCACTGATCCTTTCTGTCTTTCTTCTGCTGATATATTGCCTGTGGTTCTTGTATGTCTAATCATTTTCCTTTCCTGGTAGTGGTTGAAATCTTAGAAATTAAAAACTATTTTAAGATACGTGCCTAAAAATATGCAAACCACATCCCAGACCTTCACTTCACTTCTTTATCAGTATGCTACTGCTGGAGTATGTGAATTTCCCTTTCGGATTAATAAATTATCTATCTATCTATCTATCTATCTATCTATCTATCTATCTATCTATCTATCTATCTATCTATCTATCTATCTATCTATCTATCTATCTATCTATCTATCTAATACTGGCACAGTGGGTTCTGATGTTTGGACTTGGTCCTGGTGGATTTGTGTGCTGTCTTCTGTGACATTCTGCCAGGTCAATTATGGCATCTAGATAATTCAAGTTCTGCAGGATAGACTGTTATTCTCTCTGTGACAGAATCTTACCTTACTGTTATTGATAACATGCTATTTCAATCCTAATTAATCAGCACTCACACACGCAACTAAACTCTCACTGGACCAATCCGAACACATCATATGATAAACAAAGAAGTAGCTGTACAACAAAGCTGCCAGTTCATGCCATATGTCTGACTTGGTGTGTGTGACCCTTAGCATGTTACTTCACTGCAGGCCTGTTTAGAGTCACCAATTAACTTCAAATAAATACACATAGGATGTTGGGGGAAAGGCTATTAAGTTACAGAGAGAGAATAAGCAAACTGCTCACAGTAACTGGTCCAAGATTTAAAGCCGTTTATCTGATGACATGGCCATTTAGCACTTGGCATGGAACCACCGTGCCTGTCTAAAAATGGAAAACTCAATACAAGAATAAACAAGAATCATAATTATTTCCTTTAATTTAGCAGGCATTATTAAAGTGGATGACTTACAGAAATACACTTGAGTGCTTGCCAAGTCAGTGCAATTTTGGCAGCCCATAATTTGCTCTTGAGAAGCATTAAATTCTCAACCCCTAGGATTATGGTATTGGCATCATGGAAGGTTTGAGTGCCTCAGTGGTTCTGGAGATACGTGCTCCAGGTAGTCTTACTCACAACAAAATGGTCTAAGGAGAGGGGACAAAAACAGAACAACTCTCATAAATCTTCTTCCAAAAACAGTCATGTGAAAAAGTAAGTGCACCCCACAAATGTTTTTTTATTATTTAACATATCTGGATATATCAAGATTTGAACTTCCTTTATGACTAAAAAAACAATAAACAAAAGTTGACTTTGCATTAATTTTACTCAATGTAAAATGAACAGGCGTGCCATTTCTGCCCGTTGAAAAAATAAGCCCAACCTTGGCTCTAATAGCTGGTATTTTCTCTTTCAGTAGGCATTTCCTATATCTGTCTATCAGACTCTGTCACGATTTGGGAGAAAGGTTTTCCAACTCCTCTGTCCAGAATTCTCTTAGCTGTGCGATGTCTGAGAATCCCATTTCTCATCCCCCTACAGCATCTCAATGGTATTGAAATATGGGATTTGACTTGCCCCTTTTTAGAACTCTCCATTTCTTTCTTTTCAGCCATTACTTGGTCAGTTTACTGGTATGTTTAAGTTCAGGGTCATGTTGATCCAGTTTCAGTTGAGTTTTAATCTTCTGACAGATTATTTGACACCATCATTATGCACCTTCTGGTACAATGAAGAAGTCCTAGTGGATTCTGCAATGGTGAACTACCCAGGGTTTTATGCAGCAAAGCAGTCCTATCTGTAACAAAACTATAATATTTCCCTTGCTCTGCTTTATAGCCTTCATCTTCTGGTCAGATGCAGTTTTCAACTTTTACTCAACATGTATTTTGATACTGTGGCCAAACAGCTATACCTATGCTTCATCTGTACCAAGCACCTTGTTCCAGAAGTCCTGGTATTTGCCTAAGTGTTGTGGATGACAGCCCCCCCCAGTACACAGACAGACAGACACCAAATGTCCAAAACACACACGTTTATTGCTGTTCTCTCTCTATACAACACCACACAATGCTCTATCAGTCAAACTCAGTCCCTTCTTTCTTTCTCTATCCTCAAATCCTTCTGCCGCCTCTTCTCCTCTCCCCACAAGCTCCGTCTTCCTCCACCTGTCTCCAGCTCATCTACTGGAGGGAGGCAGCCTCTTTTATAACAACCCGAATGTGCTCCAGGTGCTCTGTGATGATCTTCCGGCGGCACTTCCTGGTGTGGCGGAATCACTCTGGGTGTCCCAAAAATTCCTTGTGGAATTCTCTACTTGGAAGTGCTGCCAGAAGTGCTGCCATCCAGGGTTTCATAATTGTCCGGGCACCCTCTGGCTGCCCCCATGCAGACCAGTGTGGCTGCCCCCTCGTGGCCCAGGGGAAGTATTGTCCCTCTCTTGGATCTTCCAGGCGTCCTGGCTGGGTAAAGTTCCCAAGCGTCTGCCACACTGCCCCTCCCTCAGCTGAAGCCCGCGAGGGCTGGTTTTCTCCCACAGTGGGGTGCCGACATACTTTTGATCACGGTCCAGTCCTGTAAAAAAGCAAGAACAGGGTGCGGAGATGTCATCCTGACGCCACCTACTGGTATCTTCCATCACGCTGTAGGGATATCTCCACAGATGACCGGCCCCATGACACTTGTAACATCGGCATCCCCTCTAATTTTCCCATGCCCTCCGGACCTGAAAGCAGGACGGGAACCCCCTTGTCTTCATCTCCTCAGCCAAGTTCGAGGCTTCCCTCTGCCCTTGCAGAGAGCGGCCCTTCAACGTACGTGAGCCGGCAGACCCACGTTTCTCATTGTTGGGATGGCCCAGCTTTCCTCCTCCGGGTTCTCCCCTTTTTCTGGGGCACTCCGATGGCCTGGGTCTCCCTATGGAAGAAAAGAAGATCCCGTGGCATCTGCGCCCCTGCAGAGCGGCGCAAGCCTGTCATTGGCTCTTGGAGCGGGGCGCTTTGACATACGGCACTCATCAGCTGGTGTCTTATCTGTGCCCTTGCCTTTCTTGCCCCTACCAAATGATCAGCACTCACCTCTCGTCCACTGTAGGCACCCAGAACTGACTGATACCGGGGCCACTTCACTCGACACTCCTCTTTCGTTTATGGTACAGATGTGGCTTACCTGCACCGCCGTGTCCCTCCTGCTGGAGAATCCAGTGCCGCACCGTTCTATTCATTCCTGCAGTGCTTTCAGAGGCATGATCTCCTTCTCCTCCAGCTTCTCCACCATCTCATGGAGGACACAAATTATCTGGAGAAACAACTGTACAGGCTGAAGGACCCCCTCCAGCTCACATACAGTCGCAATCAAATCCAAAACATCAGCTGTCTGCCACAGTGTTCACAGGTAAAAGGTATTCTTACGCTTACGTTCTTTCTGGACAGCAAATGTGGAAACAACTCTTAATGCAGATCTCATGTGTGTAGTCTCTCTTTAATGGTAGACTAATGCACTTTGGCATCAACAGTGACGAGGTGTTTTGTCTTGGTAGAGTTCTATATTACTCTACTTTCCCCTTTTGTATTATTAATGTGTAGCCTTTGTCAGAATGCTTCAAATCTCACAGACTTACCACAGTTTATAAGGTATTGTGGTATATAATTTATCCCCATCTTCCCTTCTACGTTTATAACCTCAGGCAATTAGGTGTAGTAAAAGAGAAGCAGGAGTTATGTTACACTTTAAATAATGTATTATTGATAATATTCATAAATAATAACCATAAGCAACGTACAAGTGAATATTAGCAACCATACAACCTGATAAATGGTGATGTGTAGTTTCAGGTGGCACGCAGACTTGTTTGTTACTTAAAATGTTTCTAGTTAAAGCATCATTTTTGGTCATCTTTCTTCAGAACACACCACATGCCTGTCTCAATATGGCTGCCGAGCTGTGCTCTTCATTGTGTTGTCCTTTTCAGTTCATGGTGTGTGAGATGCTACTTCATCAGATGGTGTATAAGAGAATAGGAGGAGTAAAACAAGCAAAGTTATAGATTCTCTGTCCAAAAACTGCAGCCAATAGGGCATCATGGTACTTAATGGCTTCTGATTTAAAACCAAACTGGCAACTTTAGACCAATAGAATTCTGGTATTTCACAATCGTTTCACACTGGCCCCCAATACCATTTGTTGAGCTGATGCTTGCCAACTAGGTAATTTTTCTTTCTTGTGTTGGTTGATTGAGAGAGCCCTGCAGAAAATTACTTGGCAAACTGGTTTTAGGCACTTCTCCCGATTCCTGTCATAAAATTACAAAGACTCAGTCCTAAGGGGGAGTCGGGCATCAAACCATTGCTGTTCTTAATATTACATTGCTTTGTCTAAGTGAAAAATAAAGACATACAAAATATTTATCAACTTTTATACAAAATTTCACACTACAATCCCATAATGAAGTTATATAATGAAGTCCTTAGAGACTTCTTTCAGCATCTTATGTTCTGCTTTCGGGCTGAACTTAATGGGGCGGTCTGGCCTGGACAAGTTGACAGCTACTTAAAATCTTGTAGAATGGTTGATTTCCAAGTCTTCAGGGATTGTTTTAAATCCCTTCCCGGACATAATGCATCCACAACCTTCTTTTTGAAGGCCTCAGAGAGTTCTTTCATTTACATTTACTTATTTGGCGGATACCTTTATCCCAGGCAACTTAAAACATTTATGATACAATGGGTTACATTTCTTTTCCAATTGGAGCACAGGCAGGTTAAGTGACTTGGGCAGGGTCACACAGTGTCAGCAGCAGGATTTGAACCCACAATCTCAGGGTTTGAGGTCCAAAGCCTTAACCACTACACCACACTGCTTGAATGTTCTTTCAATCTAAGATTGGTGGTAACCCAAACAAAATGTCTGAAGTTCTAATAAGGTAGGTTCAGCCAAGATAATCTCTAATGATGTTCTAATCATTTATATCTGATCTGGTGCAATTGATTCTAACTTTAGCTATTTGCGGTAGTGATAAATGTAGAAATGGATTTACATTTTCCACATGTGAAATTTACATTTATGTTTTTTTAAATTATACAATGGACTTCAAAGTGAAAACATGGCATGACATCATTACCACCTTTATCTATGGATACTATTTAAATTAAGATCAAATTTTGATATGTTCACATATGTCAAAAAACAAAAAAAATTCATTTCATGTGCTGTGAGAGTATGGAGTATTTTTCTGTGTGATTTAGTTCCTTTTATTCTTTTTCTAAACCAAGATCTGTGTTCACATACAGTATGTGACATTACTATGCGTCTTTTCTCTTTGCATGTTTTTGATTGCCATAGACAGGATGTCAGGATTCAGCCTAGGTTTGTAGATTATCCAGTTTAGGGTTCCATCTTGACTGTTTTACTATTTGCTTATGATGTTGTCCTCTTCACCTGATTAGATTGTGATCTCCAGGTTGCACTGGAACATTTCATAGCTGAGTGTGATGCAGTTGAAATGACTATTAACACCTCTAAATCTGGGGTTATGGTCCTCTCATGGTAAAGATTGGTTTGTTCTCCACAGGTAAGGGGTGATAAACTTCCCCAGATGGAGGAGTTCAAGTATCCAGAAGTGTTGATTTGAAGGGACAGGAACAGGCTATTGACCAACAAATCAGACTAACAGCTGTTTTAGTCTGTGGTAGTGAAGTAGTGTACTGGTCTATATCTCCATTATTACATTTGGTCACAGGGGTAGCAACAGAAATGACGAAACTACAAGCAAAAGTGGTTGAAATGGATTTCCTGCATGGGATTAGGAGCTCAGCAATATGGGAGGACCTCAGAGAAGAACTGTTTCCTTTCATGATATGGAAAAGTTGAGGTGGTTTGGGCAAGGCATTAGGATGATGCCTGAATCAAGAACAACAAAATGAGAGGAAACCCAAGGGCCATGCCAGGATACACAAGAGGGATTACATCTTTCAACTGGACTGGAAACAATTAGGAGTTCATTAGAAGGAGTTGGAGGAAGCTACTAGAGTTAGCATAGCCTGTTCAATCAAGCTCAGAATAATACCATTGCAGCCCTCTCCAGGATAAACGAGTTAATGTGAAGTAGAGACATCAAAATCTCTAGGTGTCTTCTTTCCAGAAGTCTACTCAAGATTTGAACACTCTTGTGGAATCAGGATACTGAGAAGCAGCTTTCAAATACAAGAAGACAAACTGACACATCAAAGTACAGAATAACGACACCTCAGACTGGTAAAGAAGGCTTCTGTAGGCATAGAGAACTTGATAAAAAAAAAACAATCCTTATTTTACATAGCACCTTACAAAGAACACACAATTACAAAGAACACAAAATTCATTTTAAAGTAATATAAAAGTGAAAGATATGATATGGTTCTTCATTTTTGTGAAAGATCATGGGGATTAAAGCCTGCAAAAGTTGTAATGAACAGAGAATACTGATGGCATCTTAGCAGCTCCCCAAAGCACTCAAAATAACATAGTTGCTATCTTGAGAAATATCAAGTGAGAATTAAACAGCAGTGCCATGTTTCAAGGTAGAGTGAAGAGGGAACCTCACAGGTTTTTTCATTTTGTCTTTTATTTTTGAAACAACAGTTGGAGTTTGGCCATGCACAGAATAATAGCACTGGAAGTGTCAGTGTAGCTCTAAAAAAAGATGGAATACTTTCAAGCAGATGGTCATTAATCCATGTAACCTTCTGTCAAGAAGACACATGAAGAGCTTTAATCAGAGTCGATCCTCCTGCAAAGTGGGTGCCATGCTTCCCTCTTCTGCTAATAGTCACCACAGCAGATAAGTTAACATCAGTCCACTTCACTAGTGTGCCTTACATGGAAAACACCACCATGAGATTGTAACTCAATCCAGTTCTTTTATTATGTATTTGCAGCAGAGAGAGGTGGAGAGGCTTGGTGTAACTAAATACAATACAATACAATTTATTTTTGTATAGCACAAAATCACACAAGAGGTGCCGCAATGGGCTTTAACAGGGCCTGTCTCTTTACAGCCCCCCAGTCTTGACTCTCTAAGAAGACAAGGAAAAACCCCCAAAAAACCCTTGTAGGGAAAAAATGGAAGAAACCTTGGGAGGCACTGTCCACTTTCAAGATTAGTTTTTCTGTAGCCTAATTGTTTTTCCATTGCCTTTAAAATGACATTTGTCAGTCCGTTTAACTCAAAGGCATTCATTTCTTCACCATAATATCATTTTATGATGATAGAAGTCACTCTCCTAAGCACCTCCTAAGGAATACAGAAAAACTGAAATGCTTCCACTTAGTATTCTGGTACAATTAGTCCTTACTGTAACAAAACTATGTTTTGACATTGTTATCTATGCATCATATTCAGCATTTTCTGTTTACTTAAAAATAAAAGATCCAGAACCCTCTGTCCATCAAGAGGTACCAGCTTCTGCTGGCTGCCTGATTGGCACAAACTGGATGCCAAAAATAAGACAGTATGCACTGTATTTTCTGCTGAATGAGCACAAGAATGAATTGATTTCACTTTGCACATTTTTGTATAAGTAAAACTTAACGATTAAAGAACTCACTAAATACCATTTTGGCATTGCTGGTAAACAATAACCAAATCGGGATGGAATGAGTGCCCATCTAAATTATTATTAGATCATACAATTGGGGTGAGGCTCATTTTTTTCTCTTGCTTAATGTCTTCCATTTCTGCCTATCCCCCTGTGTTTTTGTTCAGCTTAAATTGTGTGCCATTTTCTGCATTTTACCCTTAACTCACATTTTTGGATCTACTTTAAAAACACTTCCAATCAATGTCCAAAGTTTCAAGTAGTAGTAGTAGTAGTAGTAGTAGTAGCACTGGGAAGACATAGCCACAATATCATTACTCTCAGATGATTTCTATTAAGAGACATCTAAGTATCCAAGAATTATTGTAGGAGAATAAAAACTAGAAATGTGCATATGTACAAAAAATTAAAAATGCATATAACTGTGTAAGCAAGGTTCTACGCAGTTTCCCTTTATAAACCCCAATCAACGTGAATTTTAACATATGGGCACAAGCCTACAGCTCCACCCCAACTCCTCCCAGACTAATGTCTATTTGAATATACAGATCAATACTGTTTTGTTAAAAGACAATGGTAAAAGCATGTGTAAAAAAGAAGAATTTCAGTGAATGTGAAATGGATGTCCTGCTCAGTGAAGTGGAGCCAAGGAAAAACACACCATTTGGTGGCTTAAGCAGTGGTATAAACAACAAAAGGAAATTGTGTGAGACAGCGTGACAAAGTTCAAGTTCAGAAAGTCACGCAGTGCCTGAAATAAAAAAGCAGTGGTCAGATAATCAAAGTAAATGTGAAATGGTGAGTCACAATCCAATTTCTGAGTGTCATAGGGCCACAAAGAAGAAAAAAAAGGGACACAGTGAATGGAAAATAAAGGTTTATTTCGAGATTAAAGTAGAAATGTCAACTTTCATGTTGAATTTTTCACTTTAATCTCGTAGTTTGTCATTAAAGTAGAACTTTATATTCTTTATCTTAAAATCAAGGTTTTGTTTAGCACCGTTTCTCAAACCCCATCGTAACTAAAGTAGGAAATTAAATGTTTTGTATTCCAAGCATTCCCTGACCTAGTCATTAATTGCTTGTTTTCTCTTACAGGTTTTCTCTTACATCTACAGGTGAAATTCTTCTTCCATTTTTTAATAATATCTCCATTTGATGTCAATGTATTCCATCTCTTTCAGAGAATATTGCCTGAGCCACATCCCACTTACCCTTCCTGAGTCTTTAAATGGTTTACCAGAACTCCTTTGAAGTCATGGTCCAAACTTCATTGTCACACAATCCTTCACTTTGGCCACTGCCACATCTGGTGTCTTCTTGACCTGCTGGTGCATCTCATTTAAATCTATAGACAAAATCTATAAACATCCCCTATAGAGGGGATGCTGTTGAGAAAGTGAGAGATTTTACATTTCTTGAAGTGACCATCACTGATCAAGAGAACATTTTGACTACTGTCAAGAAAGCTCACCAGTGCCTTTATTGTACTTTCTTAATATCCAAGGACAGCTTGAATGTTTTCCATCTGTCCTCACTAACTTCTACAGGTGCATAGTGGAGTTCATCCTCACTGGCTTCATTACAGATATCTAGATATCTCAGCTCAGATATCTAAGTCCAGGTACATGTCAGGGATTTCTATTAATTAAATGTATCAAAATCATACTTCAAAGGGTTTGGTGTATAAATACATTCATTTTAATTCAACAGATTGATTGAAGAAAGGCAAGTAAACTCTTCTTTCTACCTGAACCAAGCTGACTTGACAAAGAGATTCCTAAGCTTATATAGACAAAGGTAATAATGACAGCTAAAAAGTAGAAAGTCATCCTGTAGACTGTGGAAAGTTACTAGGGAGGTAAGAAACTCAAATCCATAACCTATCACTGATCCATACTATGCCATGTTTAAGTGAGGCTAAAGGAAACTATTTGTAATATAGTAAAATTATAAGTTAGTATACAGACTAAATGTATAAAACTGGTTCATATGTGCAATATACAATACCATTTAGTCTGAAAGTCAGGGCTTGCCCTGATATGTTCATGTTTTTAATATAAATTGATACCTTTATATCAAGATACCATTGCATTGATTTAAAAATACAGCCAAGATATTACGATGATTTCTAAAAATGGCCCAAATAAAACATATTTCTCAAGAAACATATCGGTCTAATTTTTTTTCTCTCAAAATGAAGGTTATTCCATGTGACAGATGACCAAGAAATTGAAGACTTCATGCAATGTATCTATTACTGTCTTGACAGAAGAGGCCAAACTGCATCTAACAAAGATAGAAAAAGAAGGGTCAGGTGGACAACTGCATACAAGGATAAGAAAAAGTGTACAGTCTGAGAAGCTTACTGGTCTTCATTAGGCTTCTTCCTAAATACACAGTAAATACCAGCGTTGTCTGCAACAGAGAAAAGATGACTCCAGGTGCTGATCATGATAGATAGATAGATAGATAGATAGATAGATAGATAGATAGATAGATAGATAGATAGATAGATAGATAGATAGATAGATAGATAGATAGATAGATAGATAGATAGATAGATAGATAGATAGATAGATAGATAGATAGATAGATAGATAGATAGATAGATAGATACTTTATTAATCCCAAGGGGAAATTCACATACTCCAGCAGCAGCATACTGATAAAGAACAATATTAAATTAAAGAGTGATAACAATGCCGATAACAATGCAGGTAAAGTGATAGAAGTGATGTTGGGATTTGTTTCCCCATTTTCATTTTTTCATTTTATTTGTCAGTTTCAGACATGGCATTTTCTTTGAAACTCTGGCTTTAAGGCCAGATGCTGCTATGGATAAGTGGGTTTAGAAGATGAACTTAATGAGAGACCCACCATGAAGAAGAGGTATCACAAGGACCAACAGCTTTCTTGGCTGAGCAGTGGTTGCGGCTCGCTGTGAGAGGTGTGGACCAGGCCGGGTTGGTTCTGAAAAGTTCTGTATAAATATACTGTAGTTGCCAGTACTTTGCAGGCAGGCTGCATTCATATCTGTGGTTGGTTGCAGCTTCTGTTTTAAATGTTTATTAGTCCACCGTGGAGTTTTTTTTAGTTTCCTATTAATTCCAAATTTAGGTATATATCTGTCCTGCATTACATGTAAAACATTTTTAAACCTGTTCCACTGCTCCTCGACTGTCTCCACACTTAAAAACTTATCCCAGTCTATCCTACTTAGACTTTGTCGCATCTGCTCAAAATTAGCCCTACCAAAGTTCAACTTAACAATTTTAGTCTTTGCATTCACCCTCTTCCAAAACACTGAGAATTGTATGATATTATGGTCACGTGACCCCAGTGGTTCAATCACCTCTACACCCCCAATTCTATCCTGATTATTACACAATACTAAATCTAGATAGGCTTCACCCCGTGTTGGTGCTTTAACATGCGGTGTTAAAAAACAGCCACTGATTACTTCTAAAAACTCCTGCTCTTGTGCTCCTCCATCTGCAAGGTTATCCCAGTTAATATTTGGATAATTAAAGTCCCCCATGACTATAATATCTCCCTGTAAACTTGCCTTTTTGATATTACTAAAAAGATGTGTGCTGAAATTACTGTCTGAATTGGGAGGTCTATAACACACTCCTAAAATAAGACCTCTTTCCCTAATATTTTCCAGGCAAAGCCACATGTCCTCACTAAGATGGGGCTCATCATCCAACTGAAGAGGACTTCCATTTAAATTCTGTTTGGCATAAACAGCAACCCCACCTCCTTTTCTGTTCTGTCTATCCTTCCTAAAAAATGTGTATCCCTCTATGCTACACTCATCCCCATCTTTGTTATTTAGCCAGGTTTCCGTTATTGCTATAATATCATAATTATGCTCTGCTACATACAACTCCAACT
The DNA here is from genome assembly GCF_900747795.2 of Erpetoichthys calabaricus. Lineage (NCBI taxonomy): Eukaryota > Metazoa > Chordata > Cladistia > Polypteriformes > Polypteridae > Erpetoichthys > Erpetoichthys calabaricus. Next base: position 52,138,358 of record NC_041394.2, read on the forward strand.
CACTTACCTTATTTTTGATACTTCTAGCATTAAGGCAAGCTATTTTTAATGTGTTACTCCTTCTACATTTAAATGTTTAGAATGCTTAGAATTTACATTACTATGCATTTTTATTTCTACACCATTGTTTGTTCTTCCATGTATAGATCTACAACCTGACCTGTCCTAAACTCTCTGTAACCCCCCATTCCATTGTTTAAACAATCCTCGACTAGCCTACACATACGTCTCCCCAATACATTGGTGCCCCTCTAGTTCAGATGTAACCCGTCACGGTCCCATCTGTTCCAAAAGGAGTCCCAATGCCCCATAAACCATATACAGTACCCTTCTACCCTGTACCAAGATTTGAGCGGCAGTTGCCTAATTTGCTTATAGTTATTTCATTTGGGACTTTTAATGACACATTTATTTCATAAACATTCACCAGTTATTTCCTGTGATACTAGAAATACAAAGTATAAACATTTTTGATTGCGTTTAATTTGTAGATAAAATTAGTTCAGTGACAGAATCAAGTGACAAAAGTTCATTATTGTAAAGAAGCTGTGGCACAGCCCAAGTACTCGACAGAATGTGGCACTGTATGGATTAGGTGGTGGAATGACACAGGCTGATTCAGAAATAACTGGTTCACATCTTATGATGTCTGATGTTTCATATTCAAGGTGGGACCCATGAGAACCGCACCAAATGGGAAGCAGCTAAGCTGGTATTGTCGCAGGTTAAGACATTCTATGAAGAAGTGAACATCCTGGTATAACACAACGAGAAGCGTGTGAAAAAATGATAAAACTTCTGGATGACAATGCTAAGCTAAGAGCAATACCAAAAGCTCGTCGTGTGTCGCCAACTTTCACAAACAGAACATTGCAGTTGTGGCCTTCCAATGCAGAAAAGATTATAAAAAATCCAGACAACTTGCGCTTTTTGCTATGAAGAACGATCGTACAGCAACATCTGGTGCATGTGATGTGTTATTGGACAAAAAAATCCAGCGCAAACAGGCTCCGACAATCTCGGTATGATGCGTTTGTCGCAAAACATAAAAAGCAGGAATCATCTGACATTGCTTATGACACTGACGTTCCCACTGAGAGCTGCAGCATGGATGTTAATGATAAAACACCAAAACAGTCAACATCAACGCTGTAAAATGTTGAACATGATCATCGTCAGACACCTTCTTCTTCTTCTTCTTTCGGCTGCTCCTGTTAGGGGTTGCCACAGTGGATCATTTTTTTCCATATCTTCAAACCTAAGAAATCACATGCATGTTGATTGTTGACTGATGATGACAAACATTTATTGTACTGTTGCAGTGTTTTTTTGTCTCTTTAACTCTCTGTTTAACGCCAGGGAACACCTATTACTGATTTTGTGAGAAAAGTGTTAATGTACTCATATGCAGTTATTTTGTTCATAGAATTAAAAATATGGCGTATTTTGCTGTTATTTTAAAATTTTTTAGCTATTTTAACTTCATATAGATCGAGGCCCACATAGGCATGGCCATATTTTCATCATATTTTGCACCTTACATCTGTATTGGCGCTAGAACAAAATCAGCATGGGGCCAACAGCTTATGTTGCAATTTCTAAAATTATGGGTCAGATGATACACCCTACCATTCATGTTCACATCTGATAAAACTTTTCTCCTTTTTGTTGCTCTTCTGCCTAAGTCAGTTTAGCTCTTTCCAGCCTGTGAATAATAAATGGAATATTAAATTCCTGACTAGGTTCCTACTGTATATGGAGAGAGAGAGAGAGAAAGAGAGAGAGACTGGCTGCTGCCATGGAAACCATCTCATTCGTCCCAGAATACAGAAGCCATGCACATTCCCTCCAGCAATGAGCCAGAACCCAAGTGAACTCAGACTTTGGACTGATAACGATGTCCATGTTGATTTTCGTTCTTTTTCCGTGCTGTGAGAGAGTACAGTACAGTATATATCAGCCAACAGCTGGACAGTGTTCATGACAGCCACACTCCTGTGACAAAAGCTTACATTTCTAGCTATTCTGTCCCAAACTGACACCCACAGCAAATGACGTTCAGCTTCTTCTCCACATCCTTCCAGCTGTGAAGGGTTGGCTGTGTGGTCTGGAGAGCTCCTATCTGTCTCCATTCACATCTAAAAACATTCAGTCAGTGTCTGACAAATGCTTCATTTTCACTCTTAAGATCCTCACTCTACCCACTTCTCGGTTCTCATCCAGAAATAAATTATAAGTGAAGACATGAAAATCAAAAAACTGTTTACTGAGGACAGCAGGGAGCCACATTTCGTACAGAATGTCCTCACATTTACATGAAGGGAAATGCACAGGCTTTCGTAAATCTCCGCACTCACACCGCCATATTACCTCTTCATTAATGATCACTGGATCCCACTACCTGCTCAGGTGGGGTTCACATTGCCACTTTCAGGGGTAGTGGTGGAGATGATCTCCTGCTAGAATGATCATATTCTTTAAGTATTTGCAATAATAATCTCTGTTTTTCTCTGCTGTCTTTTGCAGTTCTTCTGTGGAGGTGATCTGATCAAGGCACCGTGTAGCCACCTACAGTGCTGGAATGAAGGTGGGTGTCTCAGCAGCCCACGAGACCAACTTCATTGAATCCTCTCATATTAAGCCTGGAAACAAAGAGGAATGAGGTAAGAATATTTATGATAGGCAGAATACCCAGTGGGGGCTGGGTGGTCTTTTGGCCTTGGACCACCTACCACAGATGTATTTTTTTTCTCCATCTTATCTGAACTTTTTTTTCTGTCCTCCCATCCATCTGACCTTATCAGTATATTCATTCATAGTGACTTAAATCATGATATTGTATATATGGAGTCACACACGAGCGATTAGGGAACAGCTAAAGGACCCGATGAGCAGCGTAAAACCGCAAGGCAGGGGACAGCAACAGTGTACTAACCGATCTCTCTTTATTTCAACAGGAAAGACGAGAAAACACCGCCGTGAATTTGTCTCCAATATCCTAACCAGAAGACCGAGCTTGTTTCCGGGTTCCTTTATCCCCTCCGGTCATGCTTTGATGACGGCACTCCATCCCAAGATCCTCAGCGCCTCCTTTCCCAGCTTCCCCACTTCCGTTCCCACCTCAATAAATGTTCGTGCTTCATTTCAATCATTTGTCTGTTATACACTGTTTGTTGACTGACCGTTGGCTTTGCTATTTTTAATCCACAGTATACGGGGATGGAATCCCCAACCCTTACTGATTGTTTACTGTGTTTTCTTCACAATGGACACTACTCTTCTACTTGATATTTACTGCATCATTTTTGTAGATCGTATAGATTTTTGTTTTGTTACTTATTCTTCAATATTATTGCCTAATCTTAATTGTTTTTTCATGTAATTTCTCTTTGACTTCTTGTAAAGCGCTTTGAGCTACCTTGTTTCTATGATAATGTGCTATATAAATTAAACGTCAATATTACTGGTGTCACTGGGCCATCCGACTAGACACTACTAACCCCAACCAGCATCCACACTCCACAACAATTATTTTGCTAAAAACCTGAAGGCAAGAAGTAACATCAGTTAATTTGTTAAATTGGATAACAATATATGTGGCAGCCAAGCCAGTGATGACTGACTCCATAGCATTTAAAGCCCAGTTGGAGGGCACCTCTGTGGATCTTGAACGCATTCCCTAGGTTCATTAGTATTTCCTCTCACAGCATCAATGTACAGCGGATTCAGAAAGTATTCAGAACCTACTGATTTCTGCAGACTTTATTATGCTGTAGATTTAATTATAAATGGATACATTTGACATTTTTGCCTAACAATCTACACCCAATAACTTAGAATGATAAAGTGAAAATATGATTTTCAGAAAGGTTTACAAATGTATAAAAGAACAAAAACTGAAGTCTCTCATAAAAGTATTCAGACCCTTTATTCAGTAATTTGTAGAAGCCCCTATGGCAGAAATTTCAGCATTGCATCTTCTTAGGTGGGTATCTACAAGCTTTCTTGGCAGATCCTCTCAGTCTCTGTTAGACTGGATGGGAAGTGTCTATAAACTGCCATCTTCAGGTTGCTGTAGACATGTTCTATGAGGTTTAAGTCTGGACTTTGGCTGGGCCACTCAAGGACATTCGGAGTCCTGTCCCAAAGCCACTACAGCATTCTCTTGATTGTATACTTTGGGTCATTGTCATGCTGAAAGGCAAACCATCACCCTAGTCTGAAATAGCTTACAATCTGGAACAGGTTTTCTTCAAGGACTGCTCCTCCTAATCACACCCTTCTAAATTTCACTGTTGTTGCCCCCATGAGCATTAAAGGCCCCCAGAAGAACAACTATATGAGCTCTTTCCAGGACTCCCCCAAAACTTTTCAACTGTTAGCGTGTAAGCACAGACAAGATTCATAACCATCCACCCTCCAAGGCCGGAAGTTGCAGTGAGAGGACTTTTTTGTTTACTGTGGTAACCTCATGCTGCATGTGCCAAGTTGGAGGGCTATAAATAAGCCCACACATACCCGACACCTCACACCCTGGGCAACTCTAGAGTGAAATAGAGTTCAAACCCTTCCAGGAGTTTGGTTCCTAAGTTTGTGCTGTGGTTGAGGTGAGCCCAACTATACCTCCATACCTACTGTACTAGCTCAGATTCCTTTCCATTCAGAGAGGTCACATTCCATGTCCAAAGAGTCAGTTTTGGTAGATGGAAATCAGTCCACCAAGGCACTGCCACCCAAAGCACACAATACACCGCACCCTTATGTCTTTATGGTTCATGGGAGTATGATCAGCCAGTGGACATGTATTTTGTAGACTTGGAAAAGGCTCACGGCTGCAACCCCTGAGATATTCTATGAGGGGAATCTCGGGAGTATGGGGTAAGAGTATATTCACTCTCTGTTCAACTGGATCGATAGCTTGTTGGCATTGCTGGCAGTAAGTCAGACTTTTTCCCAGTGAGTGTGGGACTACTCCAGGGCTGCCCTTTGTCACTGATGATGCTCAAAATCTTTAAGGACAGAATTTCTAGGCACAGCTAAGGGGTGTAGGGTGTCCAGGTCTGTGATCTTAGGATGGGCTGTTACCTCAGATGTGCACTTGAGTGGTTCGCAGCCAAATGTCCAAGTCTGAGATCCTGATTCTCAACTAGAAAAGGCTGAGTGCATTATTTGGGTTGGAGATGAGGTGATGTCACAAATGGAGGAGTTTAAGTGTCCCAGGGACATGAGTGAGGGATGAAAGGAGCAGGTGGATAGGAGCGGTCAGTCGTAGTGACGATACGGGTTCTGCTCCATGCTCCCTCTTCCAGTTTTGGGAGCCTCTTGAACCCAACACCATCGGTAATGTAACCGGATGAGCTGTGCAAATGAGGACAAATCACACATGGAGCAAGGGGATGGTGTAAAGTGTGCAAGTACTTTTATTAAAAACAAATCCAAAACAGTGTCCAAAGTGCAGTGCTTCTAAACGCCATTAAATAAATAATCCATAAAAACAATGAAATAAAGGTGGAAGTTAAGATCAATAAATAATCCTTGTCACGCACGTGCAAGTAGGAGGACATTGTATGGACCAAAGGAAGGTAATTCCACGCCAGGCCAGGGGGTGGTGGAGTGCACTAAATCTTGTTATTTCTGCAGACCAGACGCGGGAAAACCTGTCTGACTCAACCTTGAAGTTGTCACTTCCAGCTCCGGTGCCTCAACTAACATCACTTCTGGTTCCGACACCGTGATTGACATCAGAAGAAGGTCACTTCTGGCTCCCCTATGTCACTTCGGGTCTGACTATTTAAAACCACCATCTTTACAAACTATCATCAGTTCATTTCGGGACTCCAACCAAGAAACTTGTTACCAGAATTCATCCCATTACAGCTAGGGATAATATACAGGTGGCTGCAACAAATCTTTTTAAGAGTGTCGAGTCTGATCATTTTCACAATCTATAAAATGAGATTAAAATCAACAGGCTAGATGCTGTCCTTTTTAAAAAAAACCTGGTGCCTTCTCCGTTTAGCTGGGAGCTCCTGCTTCTCCATACGGGCCCTGCAACAGGGGAGTGACCCTATCAGTAGCTGCGGCTGGCCTTACTTTTGTTCTGTTGCCTTCCATCCCCGAGGTCCATACATCTTATCCGCCAGACCGAGACTCAGGTCCTCAGTTATCAGGGTGCTCACACTGGGGCTCTCCCTCCCAAGCCTCCTCAACTCCCGCAGCGAGTCGTCTACACTTCTGGTCACTCCAGCTCTTCTAAATTGCTCAGCTGGAGTGACCGCTTCTTACTGCCTGCAAGTGTTGGCCAAACACTCTTTTAAGACTCTCTCTCCCGGCTGCCTGCATTCACCAGTGAGCCTGCTCTTCCTGCTCACTCACACCCGCACTGGCTCTTTTCTTCTCCTGCCTTCCTCTTTTCTCCACTAACCTTCATTCTTCAGTCTTTTTTCCCCCTTATTTCTCCTCTCCGCACTCCCCCTTTTATAACGGGGATGTGGCACAGGCCCAGATTAGCAGCCTCTGGCATCAGTACCAGACTCGGGCGATCCTGTACCTGCGCACTTCTGTGCGGAAACGCGCACGCCCGCAACGTGCCCAGGAACCGCTCCCGCCACACTACTACACCCCCCCAACCGTAAAGCAGCGAGTGCGGCGATTATTTATTTCAAAACTGGCCATATGTTTAGAGCCGCGGACCCTCTATATCAGTTGTGCTCAGGAGATAGCCGAGCTGAAAGGCAAACTTTTTGATTTACTGGTTGATGAACTTTCATCCCCTTACCCATGGTCCCGAGCTTTGGGTAGTGAACGAAAGAACCACTGGCTCACCCCTAGAGATGAGGTGAGGACACAAATATTCAGGAGGAGCTCAAAGTAAATCCAGTGCTTCGCCACATTATTTGGGCATCTGATCAGGATGCCTCCTGGAAGCCTCCTTGGGGAGGTGTTTTGGGCATGCCCAACCAGGAGGAGACCTCAAGGCAGACCAAGGACACTCTGGAGAAATTATATCTCCCAGCTGGCCTGGGAATGCCTCAGTATCCTCCCCAGAGGAGTTGGATGATGTGGTGGGGAAAAGATAACGTCTAAGCATCTTTACTTAGACTGCTGCCCACATAACCCAGACCCAGATAGGCATCAGAAAATAAATGGATGGAGGAAACCCACCTGGCAGTCAAAGGCATGAAATCCTTCCTTCATGTGTTAACATCTGAACATGTCTGATCTCTAATTGCAGTAGATAATACTAACACCATTCTCCAGGACTGCTGAAAACAAATGCTGCACAGAATTAAATAAAACAAAACACACAGACTGATTAGGATGTGGTCCTCTAAATTGAGAAACTGTCTTGGTGATGTCTGCAAAGAGTCACCTAACTTCAACCAGTAACTTGTAAATAATTACAAACAAAAAAAAATGAAAATACAGTATTTGAACAAAAAAATATGCCCACATATTTATAATTACTGTTTTTTTTTTTTTTTAACTACTGGCAACCTTCTGCTCAAAAATATGTCACCTTCAATTTGACATTACCAAAATGATTAGCTGGCATCTGTTGCATGGCATGCACATAGTTTTCCAAGAAAGTAAGCTCTTTTACAAATAGAGGAACTAAAAGCTGTTTTTATTAAATTTCCATAGGAAAATGACTGTTGAACAAGAATGGCATAGAGGCTGAGGAAACATCTGAAGGTAAGAGCTGGTGAGCTTTTGTTGCATTTCCCCCACAGAGGCGTGCAAAATGTCTTGTGGTCAGATTTCACACACACATACACATGCCTCCTTCTCTTCAGCTCAGCACACTCTTACAGATTTGAGTACTTATATGGGTGCCATCACTTACAGTAGGCAAGGTGCCTAGGATCACACGCTTCCTTCCCTAAGCATTGAATTTTATGGTATGCAGTTTTGTGATGGTGATCTCTGCATGGGGCATTGTGTATTTCTATCAATACTTCATTTCTAATTAATGTATGAAACACTGAATGTTTGAGTCTGCTTAAAAGTTTAAAAAGAACTGAATACACAATTCAGGTTATTTCCACGCTGAAAAATGAAGATACAGTAAGAGACACAATGTGGCTTGTGTAGCCTTCATCAGTGGTGTCATCTTCATCAGATTACCTGATAAACGCTAAACAGCCAAAATCATTGTGTCTCTTCCCTTGCTTTTTTCTGAGTAGGAATAACCTTTACCTTTCTTTCTTTTGCAGATGCCCTTCACTAATTTGTTTGGTACCAAGGATTCCACTAAAAAGCCATTCTGGCTGCTGTATTCTAATTCAGAATCTTTGAAGGTTTTATATTTCAAACAGCAGCAGGACTAACAAACCCCTTTTAAATCCTGAAAGTCATATGCAGCAGTAAGCCAGTGGAGTTCTCACCTGCACTGCAATGACTTTGTTGCAGAGCACAAGTTTAAAAACAAACAAAAAAAAACTATTAGTGCCCTCTGCTGGCAACTGAGAGAAAAGTTTTCATAAATTATATTACTGGTCCTCCTCACATTGAGAAAGAGAACTGAAGCTAATTCACATAATGGGTTGCTCACTGAAATTGAAGTAGACAGCTGTATTAAAACAAACTTTTCTATACCATACAAAGCCAAACGTTTGCGGACACCGCATCATCACATATGTGCCCCACACCAACTCCATTCAGTCAAGGGAACATTTGTGAGGTGAGGTTTTGATGTTGGACAATAAGACCTGGCTCACCATTGGTGTTCCAATTCATCCCATAGATGTTCACTGGGATTGAGGTCAGGGCTCTGTGCAGATAACTACGTTTCTCAACACCAAACTTGTCACACTACGTCATGATAGAACAGAAAAGGACCTTCACTGAACTATTGCTACAAGGTTGTCACAATTGTCTAAAATGTCTTTGTATGCTGTAGCGTTAACAGTACTCATTACTGGAACCAAGGTGCATAGTCCAAATCCTGAAAAACAGCTTCAGACCATTATCCATCCTCCATCAAACTAACAGTAGGCACTACATAGTAGAGTTAGTTCTCCTGGCATATGCTAAAACCAGATTCATCTATCAGACTGCCAGATAGTGAGGCATGAACTGTTACAACTACTTCAGATTTAAATGATGGTGCACCTCACGCCACTCTAGCTGACACATGGCATTGCACATACAGCAGTTATCTTGGGCTTGTGTGTAGCTGCTCGGGGTACGGCTCTTGTGCTGATGTTGCTTCTTAAGGCAATTTGGAACTCTCATGAGTGATACAGCAAAGGATAGATTTTTTTGTTTTATACACACTATGCTCTTCAGCACCTGTTGACCCTGCTCTGTGAGTCTGCATGTTCTAACACTTTGTGGCTGAGCTGTAGTTACTCCTAGACAATTCAAACTTCACAATGTTAGTATAGTTGGCCAAGGGCCAGCAACTTCACATGATGACTTGTGGCATCCTCAATACAATCCATTCTACTGTCAATGGTGGCTGCATGGCTACGTGCTCGATTGTTTACACCTGTGGCTCAAATACCTGAACTAAATTATTTCGAGGGGTGTCCACATACTATTGGCCATATAGCATGTTACGCACCCCCTAACATATGTAGTGATGGCCATGCAAAATGTTTCATTTCATATTTTCATGAAAAAGATAACAAAATTTCCAATATAATGTGAGTCTATGGTCAACGATACCTGAGCACAGCAAACAGTATAAAAATGCCAATGAATACATTCAAAGTTACTTGTGCCACATGTCAAGTCATTCAGTCGTATGCTTAAACCAGGTAAAAAAAAAATAATTAGCATTTCTTTTAAAAATTTCTTTACATTATACTTTAAATCATTAAATGGAAACAATGCACATAGAGGAAATGTGTTGATATGGGACCAAGCTTTTGAATTAGAGTCCCGCTTCCCCTCCTCAGTCACTGGCGAAGAGTCCCATTACCACCTACAGTACAGTGGTGTGAAAAACTATTTGCCCCCTTCCTGATTTCTTATTCTTTTGCATGTTTGTCACACAAAATGTTTCTGATCATCAAACACATTTAACCATTAGTCAAATATAACACAAGTAAACACAAAATGCAGTTTTTAAATGATGGTGTTTATTATTTAGGGAGAAAAAAAATCCAAACCTACATGGCCCTGTGTGAAAAAGTAATTGCCCCCTTGTTAAAAAATAACCTAACTGTGGTGTATCACACCTGAGTTCAATTTCCGTAGCCACCCCCAGGCCTGATTACTGCCACACCTGTTTCAATCAAGAAATCACTTAAATAGGAGCTGCCTGACACAGAGAAGTAGACCAAAAGCACCTCAAAAGCTAGACATCATGCCAAGATCCAAAGAAATTCAGGAACAAATGAGAACAGAAGTAATTGAGATCTATCAGTCTGGTAAAGGTTATAAAGCCATTTCTAAAGCTTTGGGACTCCAGCGAACCACAGTGAGAGCCATTATCCACAAATGGCAAAAACATGGAACAGTGGTGAACCTTCCCAGGAGTGGCCGGCCGACCAAAATTACCCCAAGAGCGCAGAGACGACTCATCCGAGAGGTCACAAAAGACCCCAGGACAACGTCTAAAGAACTGCAGGCCTCACTTGCCTCAATTAAGGTCAGTGTTCACGACTCCACCATAAGAAAGAGACTGGGCAAAAATGGCCTGCATGGCAGATTTCCAAGACGCAAACCACTGTTAAACAAAAAGAATATTAGGGCTCGTCTCAATTTTGCTAAGAAACATCTCAATGATTGCCAAGACTTTTGGGAAAATACCTTGTGGACTGATGAGTCAAAAGTTGAACTTTTTGGAAGGCAAATGTCCCGTTACATCTGGCGTAAAAGGAACACAGCATTTCAGAAAAAGAACATCATACCAACAGTAAAATATGGTGGTGGTAGTGTGATGGTCTGGGGTTGTTTTGCTGCTTCAGGACCTGGAAGGCTTGCTGTGATAGATGGAACCATGAATTCTACTGTCTACCAAAAAATCCTGAAGGAGAATGTCCGGCCATCTGTTCGTCAACTCAAGCTGAAGCGATCTTGGGTGCTGCAACAGGACAATGACCCAAAACACACCAGCAACTCCACCTCTGAATGGCTGAAGAAAAACAAAATGAAGACTTTGGAGTGGCCTAGTCAAAGTCCTGACCTGAATCCAATTGAGATGCTATGGCATGACCTTCAAAAGGCGGTTCATGCTAGAAAACCCTCAAATAAAGCTGAATTACAACAATTTTGCAAAGATGAGTGGGCCAAAATTCCTCCAGAGCGCTGTAAAAGACTCATTGCAAGTTATCGCAAACGCTTGATTGCAGTTATTGCTGCTAAGGGTGGCCCAACCAGTTATTAGGTTCAGGGGGCAATTACTTTTTCACACAGGGCCATGTAGGTTTGGATTTTTTTTTCTCCCTAAATAATAAAAACCACCATTTACAAACTGCATTTTGTGTTTACTTGTGTTATATTTGACTAATGGTTAAATGTGTTTGATGATCAGAAACATTTTGTGTGACAAACATGCACAAGAATAAGAAATCAGGAAGGGGGCAAATAGTTTTTCACACCACTGTATATCTTACCTAGTTAATATAAACACTACTATAGTGTTTTCAAAGCCATTTATTTCAATTGCTTGGCTTGAGATATGTCCTTAGGTAGTGACTGTGGCAATGTAAATGGTCTGAAGAATGGGTGCTAAGATGGAAGGAATAGTGTAGATGTTATAAAATAAACTCAAATAATGAATTTATGAGGATGAGACTAAAGCCAAAATTGTCTTCTGAGGAATCTAAAAAAGGCACCACAGAACAAAATCAAATATTATACATACTTTTGATCTCTCTCTTTTACTCTGCACATTTTGCCAAAATAACATTAAAAGGTATGATTTTTAAAAAATCTGTCCTCATTTTTGTGCAAATAATTCCTCAATCTAAAAAAAAGGGACAATTTAAGCTAGTCTTCTTGCTTTGTATAAAGTTACTATTAACAGTAAGATTTTTACTATTTGGGCCCTTCTAAAGCCCGTAGTTTAGCTCAGATAGGAGTTAACTTTGCACAATTGTAATAACTTTTGAAATTAAGGTGGGTCCCCAGGTCAACCCAAATCTTTTAGACGAGGACCAAGGTTGGCAAATGTAGGACTAAAATTCATCAGTGAAAGCTCACTAGGCCCTGGAGCACTTCTTTATGGGGGAATTTGAGCAGTAACACCTATGTGCCAAAGAAAAAAGAACCATATACCAAAAAAAGCAGGTGCAGCTGAGTGAGCTACTGCATTAAAAGAAACTTTCTATCCCAAAACTGAAAACAGAAGCTTTCTCAGGTGTACACTGATGCTCTTTCCTTAATGCCATTCTCTGAACCAGTAAAGCAGCACCCATCCTTACTCTGCTTAACCCTCCTGACTTGTGTGACAGAAGCAGCTCTTACCCTAACATAGGATACTTTTTTGCATTTGATGTTAACCAAGCAGACTTAAACTGAGAAAACTAAAAACTGGAGGACTTCTAAAGATTTGAAGGCATAAAGAAAGGTTACAAATGAAATGGATAGCTGGTTTTCTAATTCCAATGTTTTTATCAAGACTACTTTATGACTAAAGGACTATCAACAACCTGCAAATCACACAAAATAAAATAAAGTTAATAAATAAAGGTAACTCGATAAAGTTTTTTTTTTTCTTAAATACAACCTCAGCCCTAGATTTGAACAAGGCATTTACTTCCCCAAATGGTAATATACTGTAAGTATAACTAAGTATGTTTATTTCATTTAGGTGCACTGCAATATAATACTACACTATTTTTTGTTTATTATAGCTTCCATGGTGACATGGGTGTTGACTTTTTCTGTCACCACCCATAAAAATAAGAATAATTGTATCTACATAGCTAAAAGACTAAATTATTTCACCTTCTGGATATATGACAAAAGATTAAACAGTAACAAAAAAAAAAAGCTTTATGAACTGCATACAATGCCTCATGTTAAAGGGCAGTATTAATTTTTCTCTCATATATTATTGTAACCATTAAAGTCTCAATAGTGTGTTAACATTGACAATTTTGATCTGGGTGACTATCTCTGATGCATGCATAAATGAGTATTGCTACCTCAAATCTATGAAATATATGGAAATTGGACAAAAAAAGAAAGAAAAAGTATACTATGGAAGAAACCAGATAGGTCTTATATCTAATATAACAAAAACAATTTAAATAATATAAATTAGTTTGCTAAACTTGTTAAATTTCAGTATATCCCAACACATAATCAGTTTATTAAATGTCAAAATTAAAGGAAAAAAACATGTCATCTATATTCTTCTATATATGGATGTATTTTTCATATTTTCCAGTTAATTCTTAAAATATGTATTTTTACAAACATTTGCAAAATGTGACTGGGAAGGATATGTAAACATACCAGTAATACAATACGACTGTTTACTGTTTTCTCCAAAGGCAAAAAATAGTGACAATGATTATACATTTTGTACAGGTGCTGCCAAGTAAAGACAAAAAATGGAAAATTTTCAAATAAATATTACTGAGGCAATTTATCAACATTCCTTTTCCCCTCAGAAACCAGGGCTCTGCATTATGTCCATTTCCACAAACAGGTCCATTAATTTTGAGAAGGTGTTACTCATTGCCACTGTCTCCATTCTCCCCAGAAGAATCATCCACTCTGTTATCCACGTCCTCTTCCTCTGGATAGTTCAAGATATGTCGATTGGCTTGAATTAAAAACTGCTGCTGTTTGAAATACACTTTGAGGACACCTTTAATAGCAATAAAAGCGATTCCACCCTAAAAAAAAAACAAACAAACACACAATAAAAACAACTGAATAAAATTAGAGGCTGCAATTGCAAAGACAACTTTAAATTATGATCTGAGTGAAAAGTCAGTTTTGAAAAGAGCTTCTCAAGTTACAGCAACAGTTTCCATATTATATTTTGGTCACAGCTAGGAGGGCACATGTAAATTGGTGATGCTCCTTGAGCTACAAATAAACAAAAATACCAGCCATATACTGTGTCTCGACCTAGGTGAAGTAATAGAAAAGGAAAAGAAAAATTGTTTAAGATGTGTCTTAAATGAACTTCTGACTGAAGACCTGCTTCATTTTTTAAAAAAACAACTGAGTAATGCTCAAACTTTTAAAAGAATGAAACTTTTTTTGCAATTTTAAACAGCATATAAAAAGGTTATGCAGATAATATCTACCTGGTACAAAAAAGAAAAAGTATTATGGTATGAAATGTGAATTGATGCTTCTCTGCAATTCTTAATTTGCTTGGCAAAAAAATGTAACACTGAGTAGTTTACTACACAGCAATGTTCCTTCAGCCTAGGGGCCAGAGGTGAGTAGTAACAAGTTACATTTACTCCGTTACATTTACTTGAGTAACTTTTAAAAAACATTGTACTTTTAAGAGTAGTTTTACTGCATCATACTTTTTACTTTTACTTGAGTACATTTGTGAAAAAGAATCGTTACTCTCACTCCGCTACATTGGGCAAAACTCGACTCGTTAATTTTTTCCATTTACACATTAGATACACTGTATTTTTGCCAGAGAGAAGTCGCCAGTGGATCTACTGCATGACTGTTTCACCAATCAGATGCAGCAACAATAATCACATGACTACGTTTCACCAATCAGATGTAGCAACAATAATCACATGACTACGTTTCACCAATCAGATGTAGCCATGCAGTCACATGACCACACACAAACTTCCTGCATCTGCAGCCTGTGAGACTTTTAGTCATGCGGAGCTCCTGTTCACTGCAAGAACCTTGAGAGCCAACTCCTGCTGAAGCTTAACCATCACTTCATTGAGTAATGAACAAGCACAGACACATACAGTCATGGTAAAGTGAGACTTCTTGTACGTGCACAAGCTGCCTTGTTCTAATGTTATTTTCTATCAGCTGTGCTATTTGGAGGGCAAGTATGTGAAGATGCCGGTCCCCTACAGACTCTTTTCTTTTCTCCTTTTCTTTGATTCCCCCTTCTTTTTTTGTGCCGACCCATATATATTATATATATATATATATATATATATATATATATATATATATATATATATATATATATACACACTCCCGTCTCCGTGGGCCTTAATCACAAGCCACAGAAAGCCAATGAAGCAATTGAGAACGATTGCATCCGCACGTGCAGGTGTAACTTGCTCCAACTACCTCATTAACTCCCAGCGGTCATGCAATTGTGCTCACGGAGAGTGACACGGCTTTATGGATTTGAAAGTGGCCTTTTTTTTTTTTTTTTTTTTTTGAAGCTGCGGACCTGCTACACCACAAAGTAAATATGCAGTATTATACTGTCAGTGTACAGTATATCGTCACTGTAAGTAGTTTGCACTGTTCAAACATATACGTTACCTACTGTAGGTATTGGCTTCAAAAGCTTTGTTGTGAAAAACTGAGTTTTGGAACTTTGTGTTGTTTGTGCATCTTTATTTTGTAAAGATGTTATTTATTTTTACTCATTTTTTATTATTTGGAAATAGCAGAATTTGCACATTATTACACCATTTCTAAAAAATAAATAATTTATTAAGTTCAAACAGTTACTCAGTACTTGAGTAGTCTTTTCACGAAATACTTTTTTTTACTCTTACTTGAATAATTTTTTGGATGACTACTTTTTACTTCTACTTGAGTAATATTATTTTGAAGTAACGCTACTCTTACTGGAGTACAATTTTTGGCTACTCTACCCACCTCTGCTAGGGACATTATCCTCTTCTTTCTTAGTCTTAGTTGTATCTAATGTCCAGGGATTAACCACTATTCAGGTAAGGAAAAGTGCAAAGAAAAATAATTTTCTAAAGCACAAAAATACATACAAAGCAATTTAAACCAGAGAGCTGCAATGTCTTAGGAATGATTTAAAGGTTTCTTGCACAGAATGTTTGAGAAGCTTCATTCTGATGTGTGTTTCCTATAGCTTTTTGAATTGCTTCAAACAGTGTCCCCCTTTTCTGAGTCTACCATTACATTGCCTTAGCAAATGTTACATAGATGTATGGACATTTGCACAGAAAGGGAATGCTAATGTACAGTATATACACATACATACAAACACAGACTTTCATTAACTTGAGAAGTTGCACAAATTTAGTTTCAGTTTGCATTTGTTTTTTTATTATTTTCCTTCCACAAGACATATTCCATCTTTCTCCTTTTACTCTTTTCAGGTACAGCTAGTAGTGAAATCTGTCTACATTGATAACATGTAGACAAATGCCACTTTTTTCAATGAATAGTTAATTGCTTTTTAGGAGGGCATCTTGCCTGCTGCTTACAAGAGACCATACATTCTTACAAGATAGGATTGTGCCTTGGATTTCTGCCTCCCTGCTGATCACTTTTGGGAGTAGGGCTATAAAAGAGGGGAAATAGAACACAGGTTGTGGGTCAGGTTAACCCTTGGGAAGGGTATATTTTTTAACATTTGAATATATTCAAAATTCAAACATTAATGTGACTGCACTGGTTTTTAGCGTATACAACTACTTAATTTTTTGCATATTTTAAATCAAGCAGTTTCTTCTCTGAAACACAAGAAGAGTTTTTGGTTTCACAGATGCTCACATTTAATCGCGGCAAACCTTTTGTACTGGAATTTCTGTAGCCTATTTAGTTTTACTGGTTGCCATTACCTCTCTTGCACAAATGCAATACAAATTCTTCACAGCATTTTTTCATACTCTTACTATATAAAAAGTATGCTTTTTGTTATGCATGTACCAATATGGCTGTACGAGAGCAACCCTTACATTGGAGTTTGCTGTATAATAATGAGTGCTCCAAATTTGAAAAATTTCTAAAATTACTTTAGTTTCTGTCATAGTGTGTTCTGTCCGAGTTCCTAGATGGTTTCTACTGGTAACAGTAGTATAATACAAGTAAATGAAAACTGTTGTGCCTTCCAGAACCTATCTGGGGCTGATTTTGTTCCAACAAGGTTTGCTGCAACTTATCAAGTTCATCCTACTGTATGCAAATACACACACACACACACACACACACACACACACATTAGTGCTAAGCATTTCATGTATTAAGCAAAAATATGTGAATACTCTTGAGTCAGACTCAAACCCACAATAATGTCAAGGTAGCCAAAACCTACAAAAGGATATGTTTACTAAACAAATAAGCATATAGGAAGGGATAAACAATGGAAGCAACAAAACTTACAAAACAAATGGAGTATGTAATAAAGCAACTCCTACTTGAGCCTACTTTCCAGTACCTTTTCCATTATGTGTACTGGCACTCCCAACTGTCCATGTTCTTATTTTGATCACTGCTCACCTTTATCAGTTCTCTTATATATTATCCCGTCTGCCAATTCCATATTTACTGAGGTATTGGCAATGTGGCTACTTTACACTGAATAGCTTATAGGGTCATGGATCTTCCATTTGCTCCAGGGAAACCAGGCTATGACTACCCTTGGCAGCCCCGAGTCCCCTTTATCAAAGTCTTCCATAGCCTTGAAAATAGTTAGCTCTTCAATGTTGCTCTGTGGTCGACTGTGTGGTTTGAAGAACAACACCCATACTCCTTAGTCTCTGTCTCTCTTTTAAAAGATCAGGCAATCCAAGGAATGACTGGGTTACCAGCATCTGAATGTTCCAGACAAATATTGCCCAGGTCCATTCCGGACATCCTCTGTCCTCTATTAGAGGACTGTCTTTGTGCGTTACTCCTGCTGGGCACCCCTAAAATTCCATCATGTTGCCACCTATCTGTAAACCAGCTACAATAGCATGGCTTGATGTTTTGTCTCTGATCATTTGCACATTACAAGAGACTTTACTGGCCTTGCCTGTGACCAATATTCCTTCTTTATACCTAAACTGTCCGCAACACCAAACTACCTCATGCATATAAACACGTGTATAAATGTATACACACAAACACTAATATTCATGTGCTTTCATGTATCTGTATACTTTATATGTAATACATAGCTTACCAGTACAGTACGCTGCAAATTGGAGTGTACTCTACGAAACATGAGGCGACCTGCCAGGTTGGCAATAGTGGGAAAGACCAAGGCACCACACAGAGTGCGTGACATGGACAAGTGGTCACTAACATAGCTGCCTTCAGCTGGCAGACGAGGGACAGGTCTTCCAATACCTAAAATATTAGTTTAAAACAAAAACATAAATAAGTAATTTAATATGATGTGAGAGATCAATAGCGAACTTACATCCGTAGGAGAAAAAACTCCTCTTCAGAAAAGCCTCCTAAACTGAAAACCTAGAAGACAGTATATTAAGCACCCAAATACTTATGCTTTTATTACAATTTTTTGTTTTCCTATATTAAAAGGGGCTACCATGACCCCATGTGTAAATTGTAATTTTAATTAATTTGACTTGTCCAATAAATATAATCTTTCAATGAGTATTAAGCTAATATTTCGTGCGTGTATTGATGGTGATGAATCTGATAAAGTAACTAGTTAATCAAAACCAAAATTCAACCCCTAGCTTGTACATATCTTACCTGGCATAATGCTGTTTAGCAACTGAAGTTTGGAAGAATGCTTCTGCCAGAGACGTATGATGTAGTCCTCCCAGCGGATCATCTTCCCAAGAACCAGCATGACCGGAATTGTTGGGAGACCCATGAGGAGGAAAAGAGGGTCAGCTCGTTCCATTACATCCAAACCCTTTTTATGGCCGACCACCTGGTGTTAGAAAGAGACCAATTAGGTCCTGTATCAGCAGGAAATCCGCCACTGCCTATAATGGTTGTTTCAGCCCATTACAAAAGCAATTCTGTAGCCAATGAAAATCTGCTTTTGGATTAATTTAGAAAAGATTGAAGAGAAATAGCAAATATATCGCTCCTAACTCCTAATAAAAGTTTATCCCATCCCAAATCAGAAAAGGTTAATGAAGAGAAGACTAGTTGTGTGTCCATTTTAGTACATTTAATTGCCATTTATAAAGCATTAGCCCTCACCTGATTTTTCCTTACCTTTACCTTAGTTTTAAAACCACTTAATATTCCTTCCTAGCTGTTATAATTGTACATCACAAACAGCTGCTATTTTATCACTAATTACTGCAAATTACTTTTTGTGGCACCTAGTTGTGGGCTGTTGGACTAGTCAGAACTGTATCATCATTTCATAAACCTACATAACCAATTTGTTGAGGACTTTGGTTCTCATATGCCCTCACTATCTGTGTCTAAAATACACCCTGAAAAGGTGACATAAACCTACTTATAAGAGGGTAATCTATTTGCCTGATCCCTGTAACTGAGAATTGAACTATAGGTCTAGATGTGTATGTATAACTGAGCCCTGTGATGAACTTCTGCCATGTCCAAGATTGGTTCTTGTCTAGCACATCAAAAATATGAATCAGACAAAGCAGAAAACAGTACTATATATTTATAGTACGAGTATATTGTAAATTGTTGTTTTCATTGTGTTGTGTTTGTATTATAACAGTCTATACAAGACATGACAAGAATCTCATTTTATTATGTATACATAACAAAACTAGAACTAAGTTGTCTGGGAATCACCGGCTAACTTTTGCCCTTTTCCAAAATCCCGCAGTGATGTTCTCTTGCAAATCCGTCTTTTCCCCAGTGAAACTTTCACGAGATTCACTAACCAGCATTAATGGTATCTTACCTGTTCAACAAATAGAGGGCCAAGACCCTAAGAATGTTACATTCCAATATATAAAACTGAGGAATATTATTCAGTAATTATAACCAAGCATGCCCATTGCATATTTTCAAATTCCCATGAATCTGTTCTTTGTTAATTCTATTTATGTCTTCACCTAGTACACTAGAGACATGAAAACTGCTCCTCTTCCCTTTTCACATGCTCTGTTTATCTTCAGGGTTTTACAGCCTAATCCAAAACTGCTCTTTTTTTTTTTTAAAACAAGGTTGGGGCTTCTCTGCTTGATGCACAAGACCTGACTTCTTTAAACTACTTCTTATTGTTCACTTATTTCATTTCCTTTTTAATATTTAAACGTTACTTTAAATAATTTGGGAATACATCAGGGAAAATCTGCATAATACAAGTGGAACCAATAACCAAAATTAAACAAACTTCTCAATTATTTACAAAAGTTTGCTTAAAAACCATATACAGTACTTGCTTTACTTTTGAGACCATCATTACTTTCATTGCATTTTTATGATTTTTTTATGCTTCAGATTCTTTAGGTATAAAGCACTTTGCAAATCTAAAAAAAAAAAAACACTGTATACCTACAGCTCTATGACTCTTTTTTTAATAGTATGATTTACTGATCTTAAAATGGTAAAAGTTAGGTACCGGTAAATCTGAAAAACTCACCATTTTTATCACAGTTTCCCTATGACTTGGAGAATCTTATGGAGGATATGTTTAAGGTTTTTTTAAAGAGTCCTTCTGTGTATCACTTATTTTAAAACCTCAACTTTAATTATGGTTATAATAAGTTAGACTAGTCTTCTCCAAAACTTTAGAACTACTGGAAATCCAGCAAACCATTTAAAATGACATTGTGACCATGACATACAATATAAATCTCAAAACTACACTACTCTCATCAGCTAATGAAATTTATGTAAAACTTTACTTATTAAATGAGGGGAGAACAGATATATAGATGTGTATGTGAAGTAAAGACGTATTATATATAATTTACAAAAATACATAGCTTTCATTTCAAACACATAGCCTTAATTTATGAAGTTTAGGGCCAGAGTGGTCTTGAGTGTGTGAACAAATTAACATGCACTGTGGCAGATGGTAAATAAAATCTGATCCATTATGGACTCCTAATTCATTGATAACTCCGGAAAATGATGGAGACACTTAAACTCAAAAAGCTGTTAAAAACTGGACACATACAGTACATAACTTAAACTGAACCACTGGAAGGCATTAATATTGTAAAAATAGCATGGGTGCAGTTGAGTTTTTTCATTTTGAATACCTAGTTTGTAGTTTCTCCCAGTGTGCAATTAGTCATACTATAATATCTAAACAGATTCAAACTGACTCACGTGCAAGTTTTAAATCTGTACCACATACACACAATTGGTTTTTGTTTTGGTGGGTTTTTTTGGAAAAAATACAACGATTGAACAGCATCACCCTCAGTCAGACAGACAATAATGGCAGGTATTTTGGTGTAGTTGTTAATACCTTGGACTTCCAATCCTGAAGCTGTGGCTTCGAATCCCACTACTGACATTATGTGACCTTTAGCAAGTCACTTTAATAAGATAACATAAATAAATGTAATAAATTGTGTATCTATTGTATATACATATGTTTTATCACCTTGGATAAAAACATCAGCTAAATAAGTCAATAATAATAATAATATTATAAGCAATAATGAAATCACAGTATCAGAAAAGTACAGGATGCATTGTAGAACAATGTAGTAACTGTTCAGCATTTCTTGAGAATTTTGATCAAGGATCAATGCACTTCATTATTAGTTTCACTGCTCTTGGCTATGTAAAGTCTAGGCCTGAAAAAGCTTTGAAAGGACACCATTTTTTCATTAGAGAGGCCTCTTGCCTGCCTGTCCTTCTCACTTGCTTTGTTTTCAGTTTCTGTGAGTCAAGCTGTGAGAAAAGGTCATCATGCACTCTGAAGAAGAAAGCAGGCAGATTTTGTTTTGAGAATGTAGGCGCGGAGCTTCTTACTGAAAGAAGACTAAACAACCTGCATGCAAGGACTTTGTAGTGTGAGTAAAGGGCAAGCTCTCAAGCTAGTGCATAAAACATATAAGCACTCAAATGTCATTTAGAAGTATTAGGGCTCTTCAATACCTTAGGGAAAAAAATTAAAATATATTATGATATTAGTTAGTTTGAGCACTATAGGGGCTTAAGAGTTGAATGTTGAAAGTTAGGGACATTTTTCCTGAACATGTGCCCGTGATGTTAGCAGTAGCTTGGCCTCTTTCAGACCACTGTGCAGCTGCATGCCATGACTTAACAGCGCTGATGTCTGCAGCCGTGGGCTCTTATATTAGCATCCACATTTATATTTAATTTAGCTAGCATTTAAGTTTATATGCCAATGCTTTTTTATACATCTTAGTGATAATGACAAAAAATACAGCAACACATTATTAGTTAGTATAAAGAAGCAATTGTTAAAGGCTTGTCTTTTTTCTTTTCTTTCTCTCAAGCATGAAACACTGTGTCAAGGATGTTCGCAGCTTGGTTCTTATCAGTGAAGCTGTGTGCTGCCGCTCACTGGCACAGTTGCCTATTATGTTAGCATTAGCCTTAGGCCGGAGTTATACTTCACGCGACGTGACGCATGCTGCAGCGGACGCTCCTGCTACGCAAGTGTTGAAGTGTTTATACTTGCGCGCGTACTTTATGTAAATCTGGAGGAATCCGCCAGGTGGCAGTGCGAGATATTATCACGTGAGAACATGTTCGGCTTCTCTGTGTTGTGAATTGCATAGAACACCCATTAAATTCCGATGACACCTTACCACAATATCTCTGAAAAGGAGGTTTATTGATTAAATCCAGGGATGTGTCCATTCCAGCAAGCATTGGGCACGAGTGAGAAATAATCCCTGGATGATGCCTTGGCTCATCGCAAGGTGAATACAAGCACACACATACACTAGCGTCATTTTAGCGGCACCAAATCCCCAAATATGCATATCTTTGGAAGGAAACTGGAGCACACTGAGGAAACCCAGCAGGAAAACGTGTAAACTCCAGGCAGGGAATATCAGCACCATGACTCCCTGCAAGACAGCAGCGCTAACACTCCGCCACTGTGTCACCCCATGTGTGTAATTATAATAAAAATAATTCTTTGCATTTATATAGCGCTTTTCTCACTACTCAAAGCGCTCAGCAATTGCAGGTTAAGGGCCTTGCTGAAGGGCCCAACAGAGCAGAGTCCCTTTTGGCATTTACGGGATTCGAACCGGCAACCTTCCTATTGCCAGGGCATATCCCTAGCCTCAGAGCCACCACTCCATCCTATTAACATTATTCATTGTTTAAATGAAATTACCGATTTATCTGTAAAATGTAATATACATACTTTAATGCTTTTCATCATGAAAGTGATATCAAGTATAAATCTAAGGACTCTAAATGTGCAGAGAGTTGGAATATCATACATTTAATGTGCGCGGAGTGAAGATCTATTGCTGGCGATTCGCTGCTGTCAGGAGCAGAGGAAGCCCTAGAAAAAAAGAAGGCACAGTATGTGAGAATTTTAAAACGTATTGTGTCATTACAATCGGGAATATGCGACGCTTGAATATAAAAGCACCATGAATACATCTGTATGTCGGCATTTTGCTTCACCACATCGAACCATTTATCAAATATCGAAGCGCGCACACCGATCTCGTAGGATCCACAAAGCGGCTTTCTGTCACATGTAGACAGTGAACAGAGACTCTGACGTCACATTCCAACTTTTAGCACACTGCGCCCCCCGACTTTTTGCTGGTACTGCAAAAAGGACCTGCTCAGAGGACGCATCAAATGAACGCTCAGAACACGTGGTGGCCATGATGCGAGCGCGTACGCATTCTGAGCGTGAAGTATAAATGAGCCCTTACAGGACGCTAGTGCAACAAGCAATCATTTATTGAATTATTCATTGCTAGCTGACGCCCGCCGTAGCATTGGAACGGAAAACGGTGAGAAAGGAATTCAGAAATCAAGAAGAATGAAATACTTCTTGAAAGACACAGTGTGCATATAGAATTTCCGGCCAAGCAAGATTACATGTGAAAGTGATAAATAAATCAAGCTTTCCGAATTACGTACTATGGCCATGGCATCCTGATAGTTTTGATGCATGTATCTTGGACTTCCTGGAAATGTGGACGGTAATATGATCATTTTGCCTACACGAACGTTGTTATTTTCAGTGTTTGCTTGCAGTGCGTCTGATAGTTCGACGCGCAGATCTTGTTGATGTAATCTGAGATAGTTGAGACGCATATGTTTTAACATATGCATCTACGACGTACTGTGGGAATAGTTTGCCGCTGGAGTGCAAAATACTTAATATATTCCTCATTGACACGTAAAATTGGCACTGAGTAAGCCTTATTTGCTTGGCGGTTCTTTTATCGGGAACATGTTGTAAATGTGCCAGCCAATGTCTCCGTAAGGGGATAAAAGTGGGTAAACCATAGGACCGAAATTCATATTGAGCGAGGAAATCTGTTTACAGGAGTTGCCTATAGGATAGATGCAAATGTCCCTTTCAGCAGGCATTTCGCCATCTTCTCCGAGGAAAATCACTGCAACATTGGTGTGACATGTCGAGGCATTGTATCGTCGTAAATCCTACCATTTGTACAGATGCTGTTGGATTGGACTGAGCGATTTCATGCATGTGTTTGTATGATTTAGCGAAGGGGTTGATGTTTCTGAGCATGGAATCTAGCTGGAGAAGTACATTTTCGCTGCATGCAGAATTTGCTTTATTTTGTAAGCGTACTTTAGTAGCTGCCACTGTGTCAAAAACATACGACTGTCCATATCCTGGAGAGTTAGAAGTGTTAGCGTATAGTGGAGAGATTTGGTGATAAATTTGCCCATGTATTTTGAAACAGTATGGTCCATGGCCAGGAGGTTGAGTTATCTGTGCACCCATGGAAGCAAACGCTAGAGAAGGGTTGTATTCTCGAATGTGTTCACAATAATTTTTAGCTTCTGATGTTTGCTGTGTAAGAAGCTGTTGTAAAGACACAGGTGGCTCCCGCAAGGGTGATAAAGCTACTTTACCGTTGTGACAGCACCTCGAGTACTTGTTGGATGTGTTACGTTCAGCAGGCCAGTATAGTGCATGACATGGAAGACAACGAATAGGAATCGAGAAATGCTGTGTCGGCTGCGTGTGGGTGGGACCGGTTTTGAAGTGGAAGCAGGACGAACCAGAAGAGAAATATATATAAGAGATGCAGTCCAGTTTTCATATATGGGTCCTTCTGATTCCAACTTATTTGTTAGGAATTGAATTGTTAAGAATTGATTAACTGAAAGGCCATCGATCTTTAACAGCTCAGGACTAGGCCGTGAGAATGAAAGGAGGGGTAATCAGGTGATGCTCACCGCCAGATGACAAATATGTCCTGCCAGCCAAAGTAGTTGGTATGAGAAGATGGACTGAGAAGGAAATATTGTTATGAGAAAGTCTACTGGGAAGAAGATTATTATGGCGATGTCTAAAGGGGCAAGAATATTGTTATGAGAAGGTGTGCAACACCAGGTGATTGTAATGGGAAAAGGTGCGGAATGGGGACAACATCATGAGAAACCCTGTACAGTAGATATTGGGAAACTAGTGTGAAAGGGGGGCATTTTTGTGATAAGAACTGAAATATATTCGGGGCTCACTTCATGAACTGGGACAGGCTTTATGTGCATTGAATATGTTTTCTATGCCGTGCAATAAAGTCAAAATTCTGACTGCCTTTCTGAAGACTCTGCTTGTTTTTTCTTAAGATTTCTCCACAACACATTCAAACTATTCATAGTTCTGAAACTAAAAGCATTTCAAACACCTTTGTATGTTTATAGCAAGCACACGTTAGTGCTGAACATCTTTTAATAAACAGTGCAGGAGAATGCCTAGCCTTATGTGGCCAAAGTGTATAGGCAAATGTGGATGATGAAGGCATTAATGCCAATGAATGGCCCACACATTCCTCAGACCTGAATTCAATTGAGAACCTCTGGGATGTTATGTATCGTTGCATCTGTCGCCGCCAAAATGCACAACAGACTGTCCAGAAGGTCACTGATGCCCTGATCCAGGTCTGGGAGGAGATCCCCCAGGACACCATCTCCTGTCTGATCAGAAGCATGTGCACACAATGTCAAGAGTGTATATGAGCACAATGGACCCATACACACTACTGAGTCACATTATGAGTTGCAGAGTTGAAATTCATTGCAAGTTGGATCAGCCAGTGATTTCAATTTTTGACTTTGATTTTCGGCATAATGTTGAATCTGGCCCACAATGGGATGGTGATTTTGGTTTCCATTGAATGTTGTTACATCATTTTGTTCTCAACGAATTACACAGTATTAATCAATAAAGATTTTCCAGTTGAATATTTCATTAATTGAGATCCGATGTGTGATTTAAGTGTTCCCTTCATTTTTTTACGTAGTGTATATGGGTTGAATGTCCTGTTCTTATCAAACATGTTTTTATGTTCATACCTGCATTACCGTTACTGCTCCATAAGTGACCGCTGACCAGTACACCGTTCCAACCACCACACCAGCTGCAGCAAATGGACTTAACCGGGACAGTGCACGATCTAGCTGTTGGAGAAAATATACCAAAGGGCCTGGAAGACAGATATAACAAATCCTAACTTCAGCAAATACACACAATTAAATTCAGATCAAATATTTTCATAATGAAAATGGCTTAAGACCACTTACTCAGTACAGCAAAAAATGTATAGATACTAAATGAGTTATTCATTTTTAGTGAAAATAATCAATTAAAATGCATCAATTACTGTCTATCAATATTATTATATACACACAAACACATAAATTATGGAATTATACATATAAACATATGAAAGAAAAATTACTATATTAAAATATTTTTCATCACTTATAAATATACAGTAAGCAGCATACAGTATATCTAAAAATGCTAACTATTTCTAGGCCTAAAGAGACTTAACTGCTTCCTTCCACATTTGTGACATATTTTACTGACATTACAAGTAACCTAATTAGATAGATAGATAGATAGATAGATAGATAGATAGATAGATAGATAGATAGATAGATAGATAGATAGATAGATAGATAGATAGATAGATAGATAGATAGATAGATAGATAGATAGATAGATAGATAGATAGATAGATAGATAGATAGATAGATAGATAGATAGATAGATAGATAGATAGATAGATAGATAGATAGATAGATAGATAGATAGATACTCATACACGGAGCTGCTGAAAAGGCTGCCACTCACGGCGGCGCCGGATATTACTGAGGCAATGTATTTAAGTTTACTGGTATACATACAGAGTCAAGTGAGATTCTTATTTGCATGTCTAACTGATCCAACAAAATGCAACACCATGACCATGACAGCTCAAAAATTACTGACTTAATTGGTACTTTTAGCTCTCTATAAAAAGCCAAATATTGTTTGGATCCTCTTCTTGTTTTTACTTCTTTTTTCCCCCCTTTTGCTTATCAACAGTTTGAATTCATTGTTTAGCATCCACAAAAATAGCCAAATCTGCTCACCTAGCCCTTTTCAGGTAAACATCAGTGCCTAGCTTATATTTTTTTTAGCATATCCATTGTTATTTTGATTCAGTTTGGTTTTTTATCAAAATCAATTTGCAAACGCCAATATTTCACTTTTATTTAATTGTCTTCGTAAAGCTAAAAAATAAAATCCGCAAAACCTCCAGTGCTTTTTCTAAGTGTGTTTATGTCTGCTCCTACCATGTTCCCTGTTGATTATGAGAATGAAAAAAAAAAAACTGAGTGAAGATCAGAAGAGGAAGAGTTTAGAACAGGGAAGGTTTGATCTGGTGGTTGCAAATGGTTTGGTTTTACACAGGATGTCAGTTAATGTAGTACAATATTGAAAGATAAAACACGTTACTGAATATGAAGAGGTCATCCAGGCACATGCAGTGTCTGCAACTTGCCTCCTGAAGGCACAACTTCTAAGCAAAGTTCCATAAGGTGTTCACTGTTCCTGTAAGAGCAGACAAGCAGCTGAGGAACAGAGATAAAGGTGTAGTGACTTGTTGTATTGTAAAACATACTTTCGCCTAATTAACTTGCACCCTAAAAAATACTCGTACTTTGTCTGTGGTTAAGTAACTACTAACCAGTAATGTCTGCGCAACATAAGCCCTCATCCATCCATTTCACAAGGCTTCTGCTCTTCTACTGAAAAGCTACAAGCATAAATAAAAACAGCAGCCTCTGTGGCTTTCTTTTGTGTGAATTACTCAGTGTTAATGTATGGGAAAAACTGCATTACCGGCCATTTTATTTTAATTTGTTTAGCAGTTGAATTGAGCTTCCTAATTATAACAATGGATATTCACACTAGCCCATTCATTTTGAATTAACATTTGTAAAAGCACATGATTACTGGAAGTCAAATATACAACCATATTTGTGAGCAGAGGTTAGTAATAGGAAAATAAAAATTAATGAAATTTTAAAAACTGTGTGATTTTATAATGTCAGATTTTAATAGGGGGAATCTTACTTCAATGTTTATTCAGATTGAAAGTGACAGTAAAGCTTCACTAGGTAGTTGCAGTAACTCTGTGTCCAATGAATTTCAAGTGCATCTTACAAATTCCTACCTGGAGGTGGCTATGTAAAGTACCTATGTACACCATAAAAAATAAGGATTTAAGAAGCTGTTAAGAACACCAGCTGCAAAGTCAGTACTAACTGCAGGGGAATGTTATAAAATAAATACCCACATAGAATATATAGATATAATATGTATTATGATTAGCACGGTAATGAATAAACAACTTTGTTTTTCCTTATATAAAACTCAGAGAGAGAGAGAGAGATTTAATGATTGGGAGACACAAACAACATCAAGGCAGGCAAAACATACAATGAAAGCTTAAAAATATTCAGAGGAGATCTAAAACAAAAATGGTTGGAAAAAACATGTTATTTGAGCTGCTTCTTTGAGGCACATCTATTCATAAAAATATTTCATTTTAAAAAGAAAAAAAATGTTTCCTTTGCTAATACTTCATAATATTATTGTGAGACATTACACCCGGTTTTGGACTCTTTACAAAAAATGTGTATATATAAGTTGATATATTGTGATCTTCAATCTTTAAGGTATTTTTGTAACATATGAAAAATATTGGATATACCTGCAATATCAATTTAAGTCCATATCACCCTGTCCTTTTGGTGCTATAGGTATGACTATCTTAAGGATATGTGGCCCATTTGTGAGACAAGGGAATGACTTAGAAACAGATGAACCATTAAATGCAAGCAAGAAGTATGTAAGCAAGTTCTAGTCGAAAAAAACACCAATGGTTATTTTCTTATTCGCATATGGGATATCATAAGTTCTTTGGATGTCTCTGCTTTAGTAATCCTAATATTGATAAGATGAAAACATCTCTGCGCGTTATATACTGTATCTTTTTCTACCTTTTTCCAGTTCTGTTTTAACAAAGAAGCTGATTTCACATGCTCTACCCATGTTAATGCAGTAGAATTTTTTTAACACACCCTTCAAGTTCTATCACTTCTTACTCTTTACTAGACTGTGCTAAAACCAGCAGAAACATCATTTGATTTCCACATTGAAGCACAGAAAGTTTCAAATACACGGATCTTCACCATCACTGTTTTCTGCTACACATAATTTAAACTTTACTAAAACTCATTCTAATTTTTTGAACATGGTTAATGTTACTAATACACTTAAAAACAAACTACTATGTTTAATTCATGTCTATTTTACTTACCAAGTTTAGGGAACATTATAATGTATTCAGTGCCACATTGTGGGCATGTCACACTGCAGGAGCCATTGCCCTTCTGCTTTTCATCCAGCCAGCGCTGTAGACAGGACTGATGAATCCATTTTGTGCTACCTTTGCATCTGCAAGGGCTTACCCATTCTGCTGACCTGTCATCCCGTTCAGTAGCAAAACACACCCAGCAGTGCCTAAAAAGAAAGCCAAAAATCCAGCTGTATTTTTGTGAATTAGACATGACTTACACAAAATGTAACTCTTTATCCTAAAACCATTAGGAATAATACCAGTGGAATACTAAAAAATATTAAATAAAGTTAGTGCATGAAAATAGCAGCATGGACAACCAAGGGTGGAGTTTAGGGCCAGTATCACTGAGATTCATAGGCAGTGCTAAATTTAACAAAAAAGGAGAACACTGGATAACGTTAAGAAGAAGTGGGATTTAATACTGTTGAATTGCTAAATGGTAGCACATATAACCCAACAAACAAACCACAACCACAGCCTTTGAATCAAATTTTTCTGTATAGAAGATTCTGCAGCTAATTGTTAAAGGGTAATCAAACTCAATTTAATTAATCGTTTTATGTAGAAATTGTGAATTAAAGAAATAAGTAATAAATAAAGATTGATGCCAAAATTGGCACATAAAATAGGAAAGATTATTAGCACACATGGTCTAACTTGGACTATGAGTTGAAAAAAAGTATTTGTTCATATAAGCTCAATCAACTTCCCGGCAAGTAACAGGACTTTGATTGGTTTCTGATGGCAACCACAGTACTGAATCATTGCCTAAGCATGCCCTATAAAATCCCAGTTTTCCCTCCTTTTGGAACCTTTAGGCACACTGCGATATAAGCAAAGGCTAGGACCATGCATTGCTAACTTTATCTATAACTCTCCTGTGCTACATACTCTGTAGATATTTTACGAGAGAGCAACTGGAGTGACAAAAAGATTCTTCCTTTAGCAGTTCTTGGGGAAGTCAGGACTGCTATTCAAGCAGTCATGGGTCAGCACTCTGAAGGTATCTCAAGCTTGTCAACGGACAGAGATGGAACAACCATCAATTTGTTAAAAGAAAAGACTGGTCTTTGATTGGAGTTTTTTAATATATAATATTAACATGCTTTTTAAGATTTTTTTCTCATTTTACTAAAAATTTGTTATCTGTTCTGGGTGAGGGTTTTCAAGTGATATAGGATTACATATTTCAATTGTTTCTGTGTTATGAGATTGCCTGTAATTGAAGAGACTTGTTTTAAATCTTGTAGCTTTGTTTTAGTGAAACTTATATTAGAAAGTTATATTATTTAACTTCTTCTATGCTGCATTTATCTGGAACAAAAAAGATTAACAAAGTATACGGCAAACAATTATTCAGAGCATTCCGACTTTTAAGAGATTTAATGCACAAAAGAGCACCGTTTATTTTATAGTACTACTGGAAGACTTCAATACCCTGGGTGTTGATTGGGGCTATCAAAATAACCAAAATTAGGATTCAAAATTTCATACTAAAATTAAGCATACTCAAACCTATGTTAAAATTCTGGATTTTACATGTATATTTGCACTGTATTTTTCTATGTTTTATTAAAAGTTTTACCTTTTCACTCAAGGGTTGTCTGTAAACCATTACATGCTAATGACTCATGTACATCTGCAGAAAAGAATCAAGTGAAAAATGCAGCCATCAAATAAAATTGATAAAATACACCCTTCACAAAAACAGGGATTTTTTGTGCACAGATGGACATTTTCCAAGACAGTGTGGAAAAGGACACAGCTTCCATTGCTTTTTTTGTACATATAAAGCACAAAAGCAACCCAGACAATAATCATCAGGATTATTCAAACCTGTTAATCAATACTGTTGGTCCTTCATATCCATGGGTTCCACACCCATTGACTCAACCAACCAGCTTTTTATAGATGATAGGGTGAGGAGCTTGACAATAATGCAAGACTTGGGAGAAGAATCATTACTTCTACGGATCGAGAGGAACCAATTGAAGTGGTATGGGCATGCAGTTAGAGTGCTCAGTTTATACATACCATGGGAAGTGTACAAGGTATGACATACTGGAAGACCATGTACAGACAGATCAAGGTCATGATGGGAGTATTACATTAGGGATCCTAAAAAGTAATACTTCACTGCATCAATGGAAAGAATTATTATTACTATCACTTTCACAGTACATCATCACAAAGTATATTTCACAAAGATAAAGCAAAATCATTGGTCTTGGTGCATGTTGCCAATCATTTTTCCACTCTGGCACAAAAAAAAACTAATCGTTTTACTATTTAAGTACACATAATGCTCCAGCTAAAGTCTAATATGGTACACAAGATCCTGAAAAGAAATGCCCAAGCTGTCTTTTTGTCACTTTTGCCTGAATGCATGGAGCAGCAGTACCCTCAATTTGTTTGTGGGCTGCCTTATTAAAAACTTATGGAGTATAAAATTTTGATTACAACGAACACAAAATAATGGAGTAAATCTTTGGTAGCAGGGATCACATCTTCTGTTTAACTGTAGGAAAACAACAGATATCCACACACTGATGTAATGGAGATAAACTTCCAGTGTATCAAAGGCAAATGTGCATGCAAAGAAACCTAGATATCACCAAGGTATAAGTAAAACAAGTTCAGGCTGAAGAATCAAATTCCCTACTAGCAGCATCTACAGATATTTGGAAGCCTTGTAATCCAAAGATGAAAAGCAATTAATTTTATTAGACCACTCAGTATATACATAGAATATTATAGAATGCCCAGAAACGGGTAAATGGCCAGTTGGCCTGTGTTACCAGAACTGTGACTCTGTATTACTTACAAGTGACTTATTTTCTGTAGTAATACTTTGAACACTTTTGTATTCTCAACTGGCTATATCTTAGTTAAAATGTTAAACAGATAAAAACACAAGCCCACCACTTCCATAAAATTGAAATTGCTCTTTTTACTGTGTATTCATGTATGTACTGTACTGTTTTTTTTTTTGTTTTTTTTTTATTATCGCTGAAAAAACAGTGTATGCCCTCTGAGCCTGAACTCAGTGAAGAGTGCTATACATACTGTATATTGAGAAAAAAAACTGAATTCAACTAAACTGAATCTAGATATTGAACAAAAAACAACTCAATTATGGAAACATGTAGAACTACACAGGAGAAACAACTAGATTTTCCCCTGAAAACTGCTTAGCGCATACAACTCACAGAGATAGGAACATTTTAATGTGTAAAACATTTCATTATAATTCTTGTGCCATTTCACAACAGTACTGTGGTCAACAGTGATAAAGACAGTGGTGTAGAGATGTAAAGCAATACCTCAGTTGATGAAGAAAATGAGTTCCGGGACTTTAGTTCATTATAAGAAAATTCCTTATCAGAAGCAGATGCACCATAGGAGGAATATGGATGCATATTGTAGTGACTCAAATGTAAGAGACCTGTTTTTTTTTTTTTTTATTCCTGGCCAAAACTGCTGTCTCCTTCCTCAGATGCCCTCCATTCCCTGCTGTTGCCCTCCTGATCTTCCATGTGACTCCACACTCTCTTCTGCGTTGCTCACTGTGTGAATATTCACACTGCCACACACCTTACTTAGTGTCAAAGACAATGCCACCCACCTATCTGTTCCAAACTCCACGGGCTAATCCAGGCCAGGATCCTTAACCCTCCTGTTATGTTGCGGGTCAAATTGACCCATTTTAAATGTTAAAAAAATCTAAAAATAGTTCAAAGTATTTTCCAGTATGAAACTTCTTCTGCTTGGCTTAATAAGTGTAATCAACATATAAAATGAAAATGGTTCCTTTCACATATTTGCAACCCCACATGTTTATATTACATAGATACTGTTTGGTTCAATTTGACCCAGCAGTCAAAGTGGAGGTTAAAGGGGTCAGAAGTGTCAAATACTATTTGTTTCTTTGCAACTGTGAGACATATTTCACTCCAATCACACACACACACACACACACACGCACACATGCACACACTCCCTATTTGATTGACCTCATCTGTAAAGTGTGAGAATGCAGGTGTTATTATGACGTTTGACAGGAGCCTTTTCTGTTCGCGTGGGCAAACTCCATCACATTAAGTGGACAGTCAGCAGAGGAGGAGCAAATCATATAAAGATTCTCTGAAAGGGAGTCCTACCAACATTACACTCTGCAGCTACATGTAAAATACTCTCTCTCAGAGCTTTACAAAATAAGCAGCAGTAGTAAACAGGTGACAGCCCTGGAGGCTCTGGAACTCATCTTTGACCATGACAGTGAAATAGAGGAGGATGTGTCTGAAGATGACCATCTTGAGGTCAATTCTGTATCTTATGATTCTGATTATGAACCAAGTGAGGAAACTGCTATTCATATTCCTCCAAGCAAGACATTCACATCAAAAAATGGTGAAATACAGTGGTCTTCATCCCCATCAGGCAAAACTGTCTGCAAAAAACTAAACATAAAAATGGCAGTGACTCGTGTGACAGACATCAAGTCAGCTTTTGAACTGGTCATGCCCAACTCAATACAAAAAAATCATTCTCGAAATGACTAATCTAGAAGGAAGGTATGTTTTGGGGGAGAAGTAGAAGGAACTAAATAAAATGCATTTACATGGATATTTGGGGTTCCTCATCCTGGCTGGGGTCTAAGTCAAAGGATGAATCAACAGCCAATCAGGGATATATTTTGTGCCACAATGTCTCTAGAGACTTTTCATATTTTCTCCAGTGTAATCCGATTTGATAATTGAGAGACAAGGGCTGTCAGACAGGAGAGAGAGAAGCTAGCAGATATTAGGACAGTGTGGGACAAGTGGGCAGAGCAACTTCAACTACTCTACAACCCAGGCCTTAATGTCACAGTGGATGTAAGGCTAGTGGCATTCAGAGGTCGCTGCCCATTTAGGCAATATATCCCTTCCAAACCAGCTAAATATGACATAAAAATCTGGGCAGCATGTGATGCAAACAACAGCTATGTATTGAACATGTAGGTTTACACTGGAAAGTCGGTTGGAGGAGCCCCAGAGAAGAATCAGGGTACGAGGGTCATGCTTGATATAGCACAAGGTCTCAAGGGGCACAACATAACCTGTGACAATGTTTTCACAAGCTACAACTTGGGTTAGGAGCTTCTAAAGAGAAAGATCATGATGGTCGGAACTGTCCAAAAGAACAGGGCTGAACTCCCTGCTGAGCTGCTGATAACCAAGTACAGGGCCCCTCAGTCTTCCATGTTTGCCTTCACAGACACCACATCCCTAGTGTCTTACTGCCCCAAAAAGGGGAAAAATGTTGTGATCATGAGCACTTTGCAGAAAAATGCTGAAATCAACACACAAGGGGACCAGAAACCAACTGTGATCCTAGACTACATTGCCACCAAAGGTGGGGTTGGGTGGCAAACTTGGACAAAGTCATGGGGTCCTACAGCACCAATCGAATGTGCGCTGCCTGCTGGTCATCTTTTACAATATGATTGATGCATTAACCTACAACACATTTGTCATTTGAACGGAGATCTTTCCCAAATGGAATGTGTCAAAGCTGTACAAGAGGCGCATCTTCCTTGAGGAGCTTGGGAAAGCGCTTGTGGTACCACATATACAATTGAGGCAGCATATGCCAAGGATCCCAGCTGCTGCAGCTACAGTGTGGGAGATCCAGGAGAGGACTTCACCTAGTACACCAGTGCATGAGATAAGTGTGTGTGTGTGTGTGTCTTGGGATCAGCAAAAAACAAAGTAATCATTGTCCTCTTTTTTTAGGTTGCTGCCTGGGGGGAAAAAGGAAGAAAAAGAGGTTCCAGGTCTACAAGCCATCTGATGATGTCAAGACGAGCCTGTGTGAAATGTGCAAAATTAATTTGCACAAAGCAAACTGTGATGACATGTCCCTCATGTGCCATGTAGATGCATACACATGCACCTTGTTCATTTCCACATATTTTTTGTGTATTTCTGGTTCTAAATATTGCATAGTGTTCACTATCACAACGTGATGACGTCACTTGTGTGCTGTGAAGACTCACAAACACACATACACACGTACCATGTTCATATTACTCATCTCTTATTTTGTTGTTTTGTTATTTTGTTCATTTCTAGATCAAAAACAGTGTTTAAATAGTTTACTTTCAACACAAATCCTCATGACTCGTTTGTCTTGATTTTAAGTCTTGAACAGAAGAGGTGTCTCGTGTTAATTTAACAACATCACTCAATAAAAAGAAAAATAATCAAAATGTAAAACAAAATTTAAAAAAAAAATCAATGTCATGTAAAACTACTGTATTTTACATGTAGGTCTTTCCAATGTACTGTACATTAAAAAAAGTTTTAAAATGCATTTTTATGAAAAATGAGTGAATTATCCACATTGAACCACAATCTGTGAGAGATTAGGAACACCACTGCACTAAATACTGATTGAAATGGTTAGTAATGGACTTAATAATGAGATATAAACAATGTTTATTGGGAATTTTTGGTTTCTGACACTTTGGATAATTAGAACATGCCCCGGGTCTAACTGACCCAGGAACATCATTGCTGTTCCTGAGAAACAAACAAAACACGAGGGTTAAGGTGACTCGCCAGTGAGGATGCAGTCAGGCCAATGTATTTCAGCAGAGGCAAAGTTCCACATGAATTATTTCAGATAATTGTTTGCTACTCGTACCCCATCCTCCACCGGTTCCTTTCATGGCCATGTACTATTCCCAGTGATTCTGTTGCATGGCATTTTTTATTGTTCAGTTTCTAGCCCTTTGCAATCTGCACAATCTAAAAATAATTATGTTTTTCTATGCACAATATCAATGAAAGACAATGACTATTCCACACAGGGAGGTTGCATAGTGACTATCATATTAGTCTAGGAAAGGAATACAATATGATGAATACATATTGTATTCATGCACAGCTCAATGCAGCAGTCAGGACAGTAGAAGCTTGTTTCTTTGCGCAATTTTATTATATTTATTTCTGTTGCTTGCACAAGAGATGGTAGGATGTGCCAATTTTATTTAATAAAAAAAGCTACATTTTCTGAGGATTCTTAAACTGAGCTATTACTGTATATCCATCTTAAGCAGGAATGGGGGTGGTCATTCACAATCTGACCTAAAATTAACTTCTGCGTAGATTTCATCACTGCCATTTGTGGGAAATTTAATGTAGACCTATGCTGTACTATATCAACAGACAGCAGGTCAAGGTAGACTGTTTTACCAGTATTGTAAATTGGGTGGGTGAGAAGAGAGGATGTGTTAGTTATTGGGGATGGGAATTAAATTATTGGGGTTTAAGAATTTAAAAAAAAAAAAAAAAAAAAACACACACAATCGGTTAGCACCCAAGACATTCCTCCTTCCAACCACAATGCACTTTACTGAGAAAACAAGACCTCAATGTAGCTTCCTTGTCAAAAATGCATATGGATCCTATAAATCAAAATTGCACAACTTAATCAAGTATCACAGCCAGCAAAACATCCTCTGGCAGACCAGGTAAACTGGGTAGATAAGAACTTTTAAATACATTAAGTGTCCAGGCACCAGCACCTTTTATAATGCAGGCATAGAAGCAATGGCAAGGGTTACTCAGGTAGCCTGCAAACAAACTAGAGAGAAAGCTTCAGACTGAGATTCTGGAGTTTGCTGCATGGGAAAACTAAGAAAAATATGTGTCAGAGGTTTCTTGAATTCAGGACATAATATTATGAGTACAATAAGAAATGGTTATCATATATAGTAGTTATCATGGGGTAAATAGCATATTAAAAAACTGTCTACTGGCACAAACCTTCTGAAAGCTACTTAAAATCACTCCCTTTTAAAATTTGACATTTTTAACATATACAAACAAAATCAAAATAAAAGACAAAATATCAAGGACCAAATAATGCTAGGAAGAAGCTCTATTTTGTTGTTTGGTAAGCAGTGATTGTGATATTCTGTAGGTTTTTTTGTGAATTACTCACTTTTCTGAAACTTCATCTCCTGAAGCCATTCTCTTCTGAATGAGGTCGTGCAGCTGCAAAGCCTATCATAGGATCTTCCTCATAAATTCTGTGATGTACTCCTCTGAGAATCCCATGTAGGCAAAGGAAATGCTAACAAAACGATAAATAAAGTTGCTAATGACAGAAGGAACTAGCAAAGAAATGAAAAAAAAAAAAGTTATTAACCTAGAACTCCACTTAAAAAATAAAAGCTTTATCAAAATATGATAAAGTAACACATTAGCATGTCCACCAAATCCCAGGTGGAAAAGCACTGAAAAAGGGTAGGAACATGCAATTGCAGCTCTCGATTAGAACACCTACACTGTATAAATACAGTCGAGTAAACCTCACCACCCCCAAAGATTTATTGCCACTACTAAATTTTATTTGGTTCCCAGCATTCTGGACACAAATGTATTCAGTTACAGAACACATACTGTATAGTAATATGGGCTATGCTCCCATAACATTTTTCTTCTTTTTAAACCTTTAAAGCTCCTTGTGGATTGCTGGTACTGCTAGTGACAGTGGAAAAGGAGTAATTTCCAATGGGTCCCTAATATACGCTGCTTTTAGGACATTAGTATTACATAATGGGCTATGGCTATGCCCTTTGCTCCTGCCTAGAAACCCATACTGTGCAGTAGTCATATGATGAGGAAGTTAGGGAAATAAGGAAAACTATTGATGGCGGCATTGTTCGGGAATTTGCATTTTTACCTTTGCAACATCCACCATCTAGAGCTTCCCTCTCTTGTGATTTTCCCTAGCACTCTTCTGTTTTTTGAACTTTGGTTTCTTAATGGGATTTTTGAGTTGGCTTAGAGTCTTGGTTACTATTGTAATACCAATCTATGCCCATTAGCCTTTTTATTTTAACTACAATTTTTTCTTTGCCCTTTCTGGATTTGGTTTCTGTTTCTTCTTCTATTGAGCATATGACCATTGTCCAATTTTTTAATTTTCCTTTTCAAATTAGTCTTTTTTAAGTTGATCATTTTTACTTACATTAGCATTACTATTGACTCACCTTTAACTGCCATGTAACTTTGTTCAGCACATTCAGTTGTGCTTTGCTGAGCTGCCTATTATCTTTTGCTATTGCTGTAACAAGTCTGCACATATCTTATTTTGGAGAAATAACCGTAGCTATGAAAATAAAGCCAACTTCTCTGCATCGATTGTTTGCTTCAGTAAACAGAAGGCTGGGCACTGGCACACTTTCTAAAAATAAAATTCAGCTTGTTTGCATAACATTTCCATAGGCTTATATGTAAAAATTCCCATTCCAAAGCTTGGGTCATCTTTTTAACTTTTTGTTGTTAATACAAAATACACTGTGAAACACATGGATATTTTTACACTTCAGTGAATCTCAGCTCAAATTCCAATTAATTTTACAAACAGTGACTCATTTCTGGTTTTAACAAAAACATGTCAATACCAAAATGTCAACATAAATACAGTAGAAAAGGAATGTCTAGTGTCCACTGCTGTGCTGATGCAGATTTAGTACACATCCTTTTTGTGGTATGTTTTGAGATGGTCAGCAATGCACAGCTCAATGCAGCAGTCAGGACAGTAGAAGCTTGTTTCTTTGTGAAATTTTATTATATTTATTTCTGTTGCTTGCACATGAGATGGTAGGATGTCAATATCTGACATTCACGATCATTGCATCCCTGGTGTTATTGCAGGCTTCCTCAGCATAACACTGGGTGACTTTCACAGTTCCACTGACATGAACATTGAGAATTGCTGTATTGTAAACAGTGTTTAAGGGGCCAGCATCTTGCTTGCCCCTGCTCCTAATCACAATTATTTAGCTTTCTTACAGAGCAGCTACTATCACATCATGGTGAAGGTCTCTGTGCTAAATTCACCAGGAATATCATGGCAATTCAATCATACAGTACCGTATCGTGCATCAGTTTCACTTCACGTGTCAACATCTGAAGACCAATTCACATCATCATCATCACTACTATCGCTCAATTCAAGCAACGGTTCAGTTTTAGTTTATTCTCAAACTGCATTTATGGCTTTTTGTTTGCCATTGTGTTTTTCATGTGTGCTCCATCACACTCATGAAAACTGACGAGTTACCTTAGTTACCATAAGGTTGCAGAGAGCATAGAATTTTTTTTTTTTTGCAGCATGATGTTATTTCATCTGTTAGACTGCAGCAGAATACTGTCCTGAGAGTTGTTGGGGATTGACACTATAAAAGTGCCTCATAACACATCACCCTGAACCTGACTCAGATTTAGCCATAATTTCATAGAATTCTGAGCCTCAGTCATGCTTGGGCTTAGCACTAAGTATCCATCCATCCATCCATTGTCTCCCGCTTATCCGAGGTCGGGTCGCGGGGGCAGCAGCTTGAGCAGAGATGCCCAGACTTCCCTCTCCCCGGCCACTTCTTCTAGCTCTTCCAGGAGAATCCCAAGGCGTTCCCAGGCCAGTCGAGAGACATAGTCCCTCCAGCGTGTCCTGGGTCTTCCCCGGGGCCTCCTCCCGGTTGGACGTGCCTGGAACACCTCACCAGGGAGGCGTCCAGGAGGCATCCTGATCAGATGCCCGAGCCACCTCATCTGACTCCTCTCGATGCGGAGGAGCAGCGGCTCTACTCTGAGCCCCTCCCGGATGACTGAGCTTCTCACCCTATCTTTAAGGGAAAGCCCAGACACCCTGCGGAGGAAACTCATTTCAGCCGCTTGTATTCGCGATCTCGTTCTTTCGGTCACTACCCATAGCTCATGACCATAGGTGAGGGTAGGAACATAGATCGACTGGTAAATTGAGAGCTTCGCCTTGCGGCTCAGCTCCTTTTTCACCACGACAGACCGATGCAACGCCCGCATTACTGCGGATGCCGCACCGATCCGCCTGTCGATCTCACGCTCCATTCTTCCCTCACTCGTGAACAAGACCCCGAGATACTTGAACTCCTCCACTTGGGGCAGGATCTCGCTACCAACCCTGAGAGGGCACTCCACCCTTTTCCGGTTGAGGACCATGGTCTCGGATTTGGAGGTGCTGATTCTCATCCCAGCCGCTTCACACTCGGCTGCGAACCGATCCAGAGAGAGCTGAAGATCACGGCCTGATGAAGCAAACAGGACAACATCATCTGCAAAAAGCAGTGACCCAATCCTGAGCCCACCAAACCGGACCCCCTCAACACCCTGGCTGCGCCTAGAAATTCTGTCCATAAAAGTTATGAACAGAATCGGTGACAAAGGGCAGCCCTGGCGGAGTCCAACTCTCACTGGAAACGGGTTCGACTTACTGCCGGCAATGCGGACCAAGCTCTGGCACTGATCGTACAGGGACTGAACAGCCCTTATCAGGGGGGCCGGTACCCCATACTCTCGGAGTACCCCCCACAGCATTCCCCGAGGGACACGGTCGAATGCCTTTTCTAAGTCCACAAAACACATGTAGACTGGTTGGGCAAACTCCCATGCACCCTCCAGGACCCTGCTAAGGGTATAGAGCTGGTCCACTGTTCCGCGACCAGGACGAAAACCACACTGTTCCTCCTGAATCCGAGGCTCGACTATCCGACGGACCCTCCTCTCCAGGACCCCTGAATAGACTTTTCCAGGGAGGCTGAGGAGTGTGATCCCTCTGTAGTTGGAACACACCCTCCGATCCCCCTTCTTAAAGAGGGGGACCACCACCCCGGTCTGCCAATTCAGAGGCACTGTCCCTGATAGAATTGGATTGGATTGGCAGACCGGGGTAGCGCTAAGTAGGTTAAGGAAAATTCCTTGCTGAATTAGCTGTTTTTTTTGACACAAATTAACAATAAAAAATGAATGTTACAGTGGTTATAAAAAAGAATAGCCTCTCTGACCAGTATTGTCCTTGATCTTCCATCCAGTTTCGAGGGATGGCCTGACTTGGGAAAGGTCCTACTATTAAATACTTTCCACTTCTTGATTATGGACTTTATTGTGCTCCTAGGGATTGATAACACCTTTGGAATGTTTTTGTATCCATCTCCCTACTTGTGCCTGCTCAAAACTTATCCTTGAGATCTATTGACAGTGCCTTGCAACCCATAGTTGAATATTTGCTTTAGTTGCACTTCCAAGTACTAGAATGCTCTTGGAATAACTGTTTTTATGCGTAACTCAACAGAATGATTACAGTTGATCACAGATGGAAGCCATTTAGCTTGATGTGCAATGAAGAAGGTGATTAGTTACACATGATTGAGTTTACAAGTATTTTTAGGAGGGGGTGATCCTTTAACCATCTCTGTGATTCTGTTTTTTTTTCTCTGAACTGTTACTATTGTATAAGTTATATAAGTTGCATTGAGTAAATACAACCAGATTTTTTTTTATGTGTATCTTCATTTCAGGCTGCAAAGCAACAGAATGTGAGTATTTTGAAGGGGGTGTACTGATGCAATGATAGACTGTGTTACTTTTGGGATCATCAAAGCTCAAATAAGTGTTATTTTGGAGAAATTAGGGGAATAGGACTGACAGGCTTTGATGGGTCTGAAGGGTCTATATTTGTACTTAAAACTGAAATTCACTGACCTTTGTAATTGGTGCCACCTTTAAGTACATAAGAATTGTGTTTGTATTTCCTTTAAATTTACATTTTTCCTATAAATCTGATCCATTACTTGCATGCAATTGGTGGTACTTATTCAACTGACACAACAACAAACTGTAAAGAATGCTGAAGAGAAATCACAGCTTCAATGTTTTTCCAATTGTGTGCTTTACTAGCAACCAAATAAATAAGCAAAGTGTTTCAGAATAAAAGGGCAAAATAATTAGAAATTTTGGAAACCATATTCTCTCCGCAACAAGTATATCTTAAATGTCTATAAAAATTAACATGCTCACCAGCAAGAAACTTTTAAAGAAACAGTTAAAAGCAGCAATTGGTTAGAATGAATACCTACAGGCAAACAGGTCTTCCAAAAACAGTCCAAAAAACAATGACCTACTTAAACTGCAGTGTAAAAAAAGCTTTTTTAATATTCAGCTTCCCATAAATATCCACTAAATAATAACAGCATCATTGCTTTTTTTGAAAGCTTTTACTGATTGCATATTTAAATTTTCTAAATTCTAGTGCCAGGCTCCAACAGTAGTAGCTTTGAGTCTCAATGTAATTTCCTTCCTTGTGTTGTCCTTGTATACATGACTCTCTGCGTCCTACAGCTCTCTCTATCTGCCTTCCAACATCAACAGTGAACTTTACCTTGTCCATCTTAGCTACATTAATCAAGCCTTTTTTTGTACTTGGATGTGTGCTAAATGTGCTCTTCAATTTTCTGAAAAGGACTTTTTGCAGCCGTTGATAGCTCATGTTTACAATATGATGGATTTAATAATAAAACCTAAATATTCCTATTTCTTTACAAATATACACTACCAACAAGAGAACCCATTTAAAATTAATAAGACTTCACTTCTGGGACAATTCTGCTATTTCAAGTGTGTTCAAAGATGGCTTTCTGTGAAAAAGGAGTCTGTACTCCAGGATAAATGATCCAGAACAGAATGAATTTACAGCTCAAGATGCAGTGTGTTTTATTTTTACTATTATTGTGACATTGAAATGACTGCACTTAACTGTATTTTCAGTTAACTAATTTCATATTTTTATTTTCCCTAGTTCACCTTCATTTTTGCTGATGCTTTCTGCTGCTCTTAACAAGTGGCTGGGGGTTAATTCAAGAAACCTCTTATTATTAAATATGAAAAAAACTACATTCCTTGACACACCGTCAATAAACATAAAAGCCACAGTAAAAATATGAAACAATGCAAAAATTGTAGGATGAAGAAAAGCACAAAAAAATAACATTTTATGACAAAATATTAATTCAAAATGCACTGCTGCCTAGAAGAGTGCTGAAATAGTATTTTAGAATAACTCGGGGTTAGCAAGTAAAGCAATTTAAAGACTAAATATTATTGCCTGATATTGTTAATCTGTTAAAAATTGGCTGCATAAAGTGAACGTTTTAATAAAAACCACTAAGATCACAAGGTGCTAAGTGCTCTCGATTAGAAAGAATCCATACGACGATGGGTTCTAGCAGTTTCTGATTTTGAACGAGTGTTATTTTCGAGTTTAGGCGAGGTCCAAACAGAAAACATAATTCTTCATCAATATGAAAACCTGTCAATTTATCTGTCAAGTCCTTGGGAAGCCAGATATCACGGAGTGCAAATATGTAACCAAACCTAGCCGGGATAGCATTCTACTGCGAGCCACCTACACTCACCAACGTCAACTCGATAATCGCAATAACACGTCTGTCGACAGGATGCGGGTAAAGGGACTGGTGCCGTGGATACTACTGGGTGTCGATGCAAACTGCGGTACGATTCGGATCACGAACATAACTCAGTTCTTTGTGGCTTTTAACACAATCACCCGGCGAAAGTGAAAAAGTAATATATGAACAATCGACTTAAAAATCCAAAGTCAATGCAAGGGCAAATGCCTTCTTAAGCTGAAATTCCAAAAAACGTGTGACACCTACGGGAATGCAGTGGGCCGCACAGGTACTGTTGCGTCGCACTAAAGTTCTGGTTGTGTAACACTACGCAATAAATATTTCACAGTAACTTGTGTTTTGATCTGAAAATTATGTTCCACGGCTCCATTCTTTTAAATGAACAAATAGAATTAAAGAAAAGTTAGTAAACATGATTCGATCCGATATATGTAAGCGTTAAAAAAAGGAGCATTAACACTCACCTGTCGCGACCTCACGTTACACGAAGCCACCAGACGCGTTCACGCTACCCATAAGAGATCGGACAAACGAACAACCGCGAACTGCACTCTGAGCAAAGAAAAACAAAACCTCGTCCCGCCCACTGACATTCACTGCGCTCTTCCGACTTCCTGCGAGTCGTTAAAGGGACTGCACTTTCTGAAGTAACATATAGAAGGAGC
Organism: Erpetoichthys calabaricus; assembly: GCF_900747795.2. Lineage (NCBI taxonomy): Eukaryota > Metazoa > Chordata > Cladistia > Polypteriformes > Polypteridae > Erpetoichthys > Erpetoichthys calabaricus. The sequence goes on from NC_041394.2 coordinate 52,182,928, forward strand.
CAGGCCAGATTCCGTTATTTTGGACTCTGTTCAGAACTCACGACTGTGTTTTGGGGTAGACATGTCAATGTACGCTTATTTAGGACAATAAAGAAATTGCTACTGTTCTGTACGTATACCACCACACCCGCTTCATACAACAGCTGTAACTGAGTCAAATTACAGTACACAGTGAAGCGCTGGTTCTCAGTGGTCCTGGTGCTGCACCCTTGCGGCTACAGGTTTTTGTTCCAACCGGTTTCGCAAATAAACGGGTCATTTGTATGTGTAACTGATCCTAATTTTTAATTAGCTGGACTTTTATTTCTTCTTCTATCTGTCAATTTCATTTTTATTCACCTTTTCACATTGAGTTCTTCCCTTAGTTGAACATACAGGTGCTGGTCATAAAATTAGAATATCATGACAAAGTTGATTTATTTAAGTAATTCCATTCAAAAAGTGAAACTTGTATATTAGATTCATTCATTACACACAGACTGATGTATTTCAAATTTTTATTTCTATACATGCGGAGTGGTAGCTCTGAGGCTAGGGATCTACACTGGCAATCGGAAGGTTGCCGGTTAGAATCCCGTAAATGCCAAAAGAGACTCTGCTCTGTTGGGCCCTTGAGCAAGGCCCTTAACCTACAATTGCTGAACGCTTTGAGTAATGTGAAACGCGACATATAAATGCAAAGAATTATTATTATAGGCTACTAACATTTAAAGAATGAGCAGTGCAAACACAGGTGCAAATGACACTGATTTGTAACCGGAGAAGCTACTTCAGAGTTCTGCTCACCTGTGTCTAAACAGAAATAAGTTTAAATCATTTGGTGGTAACATAAATGACAGACAAATAATTTCAAAATATGTTGCAAGTCCTGGAGAAAAACCGAAAACCACCTCCTTGGCTCGGCCCCCAGGCATTAAACTAACTAAAATTATACAACCCATAGTCCTTGGGGATTAAGATTTTTTATCTCCACATATTAGGTTCTCTTTTTGTTTGTTTGTTCAGATTGTTAATGGGCTTTGTGCTATTTTTGCCTTAAAAACAACTGGCAATCCTGAACTCCAAGTAGTTCAGAACTGCTTTCCTCTAGTTTAAGACTGTGCTTGCTGTTTAATACAAGTATTACAGTAAATAAACAGTAAAGAGACATAAAAACTTTAAATGGAATTTGAGTTAATTTATTACAAAGCAGGACAGTGCAGTGGTTAGTTAGTACTGCCGTCTCATAGATTCAACGTCTAGAGTTCAAATTCCACATTCAATTATTTTCCTTGTGGAGTTCCTTCATGGTTTTTCCTCTGGATACTGCAATTTTCCTCACCAAGTCCCTAAAGACACATGTTATTTTAGCTGGTTATCTTAAGTTGAGCCTGTGTGAGTGCAAGTGTGTGTGTGGGCCCTGTGATTTACTGGCATCCCATCCAACATTGTCTCCTAATGTATCTCAGACACCTGTCATTAAAAAAGTTTATACATTACAGAAATAATAAACTAATAACCAAAACCTTGAGAGAACATTAACTATATTAACAATTATAATTATAGCATAGAATTATAAAATGCAGAATAAAATAACAATTACAAAAATATATTTTAATAATTACAGTATATGATTCAACCTGCAACAGTGCCTGCATGTGTTTGGTTTGTGTTCTGTTATGAATACTTCATGCAACCATTTGGTGAAAGTTGTAAATCAGTAAAGTGAAAAGATGGAAACATATACAGTAATTACAAAGACTATACTTAAAACACATGAACCGTCAAAACCTTCATTCATCAGTTCATTACTGGCCCCACTTAATTCAAGGTTGTGGGTGCTGGAGATTATTGCAAGAATATTAATAACAATGGTATAACCAACTCTGTCTGGACAAAGCACCAGGCCATCATAAGGTGCACACCACATATTCACATAATCATAAAAAACATACATGGATCCCAGAAATAACCTTTCAGGCCCAGGCTTAGCAGCCCAAAGGTAAGGGGTGGCCCTCATGAAAATAAAACCAGCTGGGTCTTGAAAGCTGGATTCAGCACAGTGGAAAGGATTTTGGTTCACCAAAAAGTCAGTTTTTCGATTAAATTGCCATTTCAGTGGACTTTCAGGACCCTTGTGTAATTAGGGCACCATGAAAAATTATTGTTTCATATTTCTTCTGCAGTAGTGTTTTCTACAGTGTTTAGTTCTAGCAATAGGTGTTGGTCTATACTGACTGGTTCAGCTAGGATATTATGATATTATACTGAGATGATGTTGATAGATGTAATGGTATTGTTTGTAGCTCTACAAAATTATTCTATTACACCTCACTGCTGGTCATAGCACTGGATAGAAATCAGTGCTTTACTGTCAGCAAATTCAAGTGTCTGCGGTGGGCTGGCACCCTGCCCGGGGTTTGTTCCCTGCCTTGCGCCCTGTGGTGGCTGGGATTGGCTCCAGCAGACCCTCGTGACCCTGTAGTTAGGATATAGCAGGTTGGATAATGGATGGATGGAAATTCAAGTGTTCAGTAGCTTTTAATAAGGATAATCTCACTTCAAGCAAACTAGTGACAGAGACTTGTTGGAAAGGAAGGCAGCCAGATGACTATTTCATTATTTCTCAAGTAGCTGTGTTAAGTAGCTGTCTAAGACTGGTTGAAATCTAAGCAATCAATGTAGACCTCACCACTAACATTCGCAGTGCACAGAAACCTATCCTTTTATTAAGGTGGATGTTTGTGATGCATAATCCTTTGGAATGACAGAGACATAACGACCTGGCAGGGACAGACAGACATAAAGACAATTATTCTTTTATTAAGGTGTATTAGTGCTGAGTTTTCCTGCATTTATGTTTTTTTATTAAATGCAAATCAAGTATAGGCTATTGTGTTTCTTCCCAATTGCCACCTCTTCATGCAAAGCATACTAATCCCAACAAAAATCACGGTTGTGGAAATTATGTAGTATATGCTGTCTACTCAGCTAGTATAATGAAGTTAATAGATAGTGTCTATTATACAGTAATTACAAACAATGATATTTGCATGAATATTGCACTTGTATTTCACGTGTCCGTAGATTTGTTCTGGTTGGTGGTTAGGAATTAGGGGTAGGAGCCTCATGCAGAAGGAGAATTTGGAAACATCCATTATTTGGGATGAGGGAGGAACAGTGGAGAACCTGAAGAAAATGCCATACACGCAAAATGGTGGGAATGTACCTACTCCACAAAGAGAATTCCCAGAAGCAGATTCTGAGACTGTGATGTACCAGTGGTAACCTGTGCACAACTCAAAATATTGAAAAAATATGACAAATTCAAGAGTCCATAGATTAACAACAAAATGTGTTAATGTGATCTAATGCTATTCCATGACTTCTTTTAGGAATACACTGTATATTCGTTGGATTGCTATAGGTGACATGTATGAATAGTATGCCTACAAATGTCTGAGATTTACAGTATTAACCAAACAAAGATGCAAAACAACCTGACACACTTGTTTAAGATGCAGAAGGTGAAAAACAGAGAAGCCAGAGGAAAAAAGCACTTAAACAGTATATGTCAACTCCAAATAGACAGTGGCCAGGTATGGTATGGCATTGGAATCCAGAATGAAATATTTAAGAGGTAGCAGCACTAACTGTTTCACCATTTGATCAACAAGTCATGTGTACATATTATGTACTGTATGTAGTAATATTATTATATAAAGGCAAAAGTACATTGAAAAGCAATAAGAAAGCAGACTTACTAGACTTTTCAAGTTTAGTAACATGGAGCATTAAACTTTAGGGAGAAAAACAAAAGACCGCTACTAAGAAGGAAGGACACATATTATCAAAAAAATAAATAAATAAATAAATTCAGATGTCCTATGGGTATGACAAGCTGAATTAACTTTTAGATATACCTCAAAATAAATACTAAAATACTGTACATTAAAATGAATTATAGATATGTGAAAATACATATATTCCATGATATTCGAAATGCATTTTCATACATTATGCATGCAGTGCATTTCGATACAAATGACATAAAATGACTTAAAATGATATCCACATCACTTTCAAGATATCTGAAATGTATTCTAAGATATCATAAATGTATTTTAGGATATCTTGAAATAGGTTCCCTTGCATTTTCAGATATCTTATATATACTACATTTTGAGATATCTGAAAATACCTCTTTGTGCATTTTGAGATACCTGAAAAATATAGTAATTTAAGATATCTCAAAATGACTTCTTGTAAAATTACCAAATGTTTTCAGTGGTACTTCTTGTCATTTTAAGATATCTTTCAATTAATTTGAGATATCTTGAATTGCATAGATATATCAACATGTATAGTAGGCTTTCTTATGATATCTGGAAAAGCATTTAAGATATCTAATGATATAACTGTATTGGTTTTATTGTACATATTAAATGCATTGATTAAAATACAGTAAATACTACTTATGCAATGCTGCTGGAGGGTGTCTGAGTCCCACTTTATCATTTCTATGGACATGCAAGTTATTTGTGCCTTTCATTGCAACTGTCTCCTATCCGTTCCCCATCAGTACACAGCAATTACAGGATCAACAACAAAAGCCAGGAGTTCATTTCTATAGCTATGATATATCCTTTCATCACTTTATAACAAGTGAGTCCTACTTGGCACACACATCAAACATGAACTTATATGAATTCAGCATTGTCTGCAGACTGCCTAATTACAAGGTGTTTATTGAGAAATAACATGTAGTCTCAGAGAGAAAGAAGTAAAATATGCACATACTGTAGAAATCTGTATCCTGTATTAAATTTAAGGAATTTAATAAAAATAAATACATTCAAAATAATTTATAACCACTTCCATGCACATGTAATGTGGTAACACAGTTATCATTACTGCTGCCTCACAATTTGTAGAGTCTAGTACTGTATTCAAATCCAAGTCCTGTCACTGCCAGTGTAGAATACTTAACACATTGTCCCAGCATGTTTGTGGCTGTTCTCTGAGAACTTTAGTTTCCTTTCAGATTTTAAAGAAGTGCAGGCAACTATAAATTATCCCAATGTGTGACCAACATCATATCCTAAGATGGTTGCAGCCTAGAACTTGACTCTTTTGGGATAGTCACTAGTTTACTGTAACAATATATCTGAACAATGATCAAAAATGGACGATCTAAGAACTTTTGTGCATCTTAATCTAGATATCACATTAAGCTGAGATTTTGAAAAGTGTAAGTACGATAACAAGGTGATGGCCTCCATAAAAATGTAACACATTCATTCACCAAAAATTGGCAAACCAGTGATAAAATTAAGTGGCTTGTTTCTTTAGGCAATTAGAAACATAATGTCCAGCTGCATGTTATTTTTAAACATTTCTAACTTATTAAACCAATGACAGGGAATGTTATGTATCCACAGGTTCTGCTGACATATTACAGTTTGGAAAACTGGCTAAAGCCCTGTACTATAAATATGTTTCTGATATTGTTGTTATACATAGGTGAAGAATACTGTTCAAGAATGCAGTTTTTTTCTTATTGCAAAATATTTACAGCATGTAAGTTTCTTGACAGCTCTAAATTGCTCCAGTTATCTTCTGTGTTTATTTTTGCGCATGCAATGTGTTAAACTAGTGTCTTGGGGGTGCTGTTACCTGCCTTGCACCTGTTGCTTTAGAGACAAAGTCTACCTTGTTGTAACCTATGTCACTGTCACCTCTGCACCAGTGACACCCCTTATAATTTTGCAAGATGCTGAAAAATTAGTTCACGCTTTTGTTTTTAGTTGACTAGACTACTGCAATGCACTCCTCTCAGGACTACCCCAAAAAGACATCAATTGATTGGGACTAGTGCAGAATGCAGCTGCCAGAATCTTAACTAGGAAAAGAAAATCCAAGCACACCTCTCCAGTTTTGATGTCGCTACATTGGTTACCGATGTAATTTAGAATTGACTTTAAAATACTGCTTATGGTTTACAAAGCCTTAAATAATCTCACTCCATCCTTTATCTTGGAATGCCTTTCACGTTACACTCCAAATCGTAACTTTAGATCTTCAAATGAGTGTCTGCTTATAATTCTAACAGCCTTAAAAGAAGTGGTGAGGCAGCCTTCTGCTGTTATGCATCTAAAATCTGGAATAGTTTACCAATAGAAATTAGCCAGGCTAATACAGTGGAGCTCTTTAAAAAAACCATTACTTTAACACGGCTTTCTCATAGGTTCATTTTAATGTAACTCTTATATTCTGTATATGCATTTAATTATAATTTTCTTTCATGGCTTCAAAATCCGTACTAACCCCTACTTTCTCTGCTGTTCTCTTTCCGGTTTTTGGTGGTGGCAATCTGCGCCACCACCACCTGAATAAAGCACCATGCAGTCCCTACATTGATGGATTGAAGGCCAGAGGTCCACATGACTATCATCATCTACTTCTTCCATGTGAAGCCTGAAAACCATGAGGACTGATTGAGATCATTTATGTTGGGCAGAATGCCTAGTGGGGGCTGGGTGGTCTCATGGCCTTGGAACCCTTGCAGATTTTGTTTTTTTCTCCAGCCCTCTGGTGTTTTTTTGTTTTTTCTGTCCTCCCTGGCCATTGGACCTTACTTTATTCTTTGTTAATTAGTATTGCCTTATTTTTATATATTTTTTTCTTTCTTCATCTTGTAAAGCACTTTGAGCGACATCATTGGTATGAAAACGTGCTATACAAATAAAAGTTGTTGTTTGCATTTGCTTTGTTGGTCTTGTTTCTGGGTTTGTACCAATCAATACTGAACTAACTGTTGTGAAAGGTGGGTCACAGTGGAACAGCAGCAGTCTGATCCAGATTGACTCGTGTAGCATGCCATTCTATGTGTAGCTTGTATGCATTTATTCTGGAGATTATTTTTCTTTCACAGACCAAAGACATGTTGTTTCGTTGATTCACAATTCTAAGATGGCCCTATGAATAGTAAGGTGTGTGTGCATGTGTGAATGCACACTACAATTAATTGGTGTCCCTTATCAGAGTGATCCCCTTTGTACTTTTGGTAGGAGAGGTAGCACCTTTCTGCAAACTTGTTGCACAATCTGGCATAGCTAGTCAACAAAGGCATCTATTGGTGATGTACTGTACTTCTAAATGACAAAGATGTCAGACGTCACCCAGATAGCAGTGTTTATGTCCTGCCTTGAACAGGTAGTCCATATTCTCCAGGAAACTGCCACCCTAATGTTTTTCTGTTCGATAACATTCCCAATCCAAAACAATCAGGATTGCACAGGAAGGGATAACCTTCCCTCTCTGTGAAATTAATTCAGCAAGGTATTCATTTATATAACTAGCTACAATATATATTTTTTTATGACATTCACCCTTCAGTTTTTAAAATTATTTTACCATGTGTCAGACTGCCAGAGGCAAATTAATGCCATTTTAGGATAATCATGCACGTATTTACTACCATTGTGTTGGTGGCATGGAACCAAATCCAGTGGAATGGGCACAGCAGCCCTGCGATGACTTCAGGAAGATGCTGCAATTAAAATTCCATTGGTATACTCACAAATAAACAGCAGCAAAATGTGTGATGTGTCGTTTGTAATTTAGCTGTTATGAAACGAAGGCAACAAGTTTTACGCTTAAGAATAAAAATGTATTTTGTCACAGACAGGTGAACCCATTAGTTCGACAAATGGAATATACTGTACTCTGTTATCAAGACCCGATCTTATGATGACGAAGTTAAGCAGATTAAATATAGCAGCGAATAGTTTACCTATTGACGTTACACCCCTTTAGTAAACAAATCTTACTAAGTTAACTAAATAATGATTAGCGAGAAACATCCCACATTAACAACAGTCTATCTACCCTTCTGTAAAGAGGCAGTTTCTATCATATCGCGCACACCATGCATCTGGTCGCAAAGATTTATTACTCGTGTGTTGATTTGAGTGAAACAGCTGGACGCACCCATTAGTGGTTTCCCGGGAGGTTCTGTTTTCAGTCCCCAGATTAAAGTAAATTAACATTTAAACAACCACGAGAAAACAAACACCAAAAGCACAACATATAACCTCTTACTCTCCTTAAAATAAGTTTCAATGAAAAAGTTATAAATTGTTTAATCTTTATTAAAGTCCATGGGAAGCTTCAAGAAGTTATTAATACTGATAACCAACCCTTAATAAGTATGAACAGTTCATATTAACATTCTTACATTACGTAAAGTGAATAAAGATATAATAAACTTTAATTTCCTTAACTCCTTGCTCATCACAACTACCTCCTACTTCAGCCAACGCAACCATCCCTTTAAGACCTTTAACCTTTGCTACGATGACATCATATATTTCCTTCCAACCACTCTTCTCTCTCGTTAAGTTGATTTCAATTGGTTCTGATTGTGTATTGGTGCGTGCCTCTTTTACAACTCTAATATTGCACATAGCAATTGGTCAAAAATGCTGTCAATTACGGTGTGAGGGCGGGGTGGGGATGTGTACATGCTAGGCTGTGCCAAAGCTTTGCGCTGGGGCCTTAAAGTGACAGGGCTGTTTTGAAGTCAAAAACAGATTGATTGGTATTAAGATTTTTTTTTTTCAATAAAGCGTTTAACGCTTCCGTAGAGGCCACCATGGAGTCCTATGATATTATTGCAAATCAACCTGTAGTAATTGATAATGTAAGTACTGAATTTACTGATTGAAAATTTATTTCAGTTACTGTGTGGATAGCGGCTCTGACTGCAATCGTTTTGGATTCCTCCACTGTTGAAACAGGAAAGAACAAATATTGTTTATATCACCGTCTTTTTGCTATCACTTATTGGTTTGAGAAGTACAGTGCATGCAGAATCGGAATTAAATTTAATAAGTACGCTGTTAGTGAAGTGTTGCTTAAATATCAAACGTATTGTGTAGTTGCACTTCGATCAATTAATACTCTGTTCTGAAAAATGCCACGCTTTAATATATGTGCAACGTCATCTATTGAACATTTTACTCCTTCATAGCAAATCATTAATAAACCACTTCGTTTATTTTGCTGAATACAAAATATTCAGATAAAGGCTTGACTTGCTTGCTTGTGGATTTGTCCCCACCCAGTCTAATTATATCGATCATGTGCGGCGAGGTTTCGGTACACCACGTTAGTGAAAAAAAACATGTTCCAGATCCAGAAGCCTGTGGTACTGGGATAACCTGACAACAAAGGGTGATGCAGGGTACTCTTGTAACACCATTGCAAAGGCGGATAGGTACCTTTTTTGGAGGGAGGGGTGTTGGTTACAGATGTGCAAAATTTGAAAAAAAAAAAACCAAAACAATCGACCCCAGTGTGTCACCTTTGTAAACTAGCATCACATACATTGAATATTTAAAACAGCAAGTTACTTTTGACGATTTATTAAAACAACAATATTAATATTTTCCAGAACAAAACGCTAAAAATTTTAATACTTTGTTTGCTTTTAGCACATGTATATTTTCAAAATGTTTGGATTACAATTCAGTTGTAAATATAAATGTATCTGAAGTTGATGTTTTGGATCTAGATTAGGAAAAAAGAAAAAAACATCTGTTTCATAGTTTATTAACTTCATTAAGCTTCCACTAAATATTTCTGAGTTGTATGGCATAATTTTCCAGTCTAGTTATTATTCCTTTTTTGTAATTTCACACCTGCTCTGTGCTTAAATTTGTGACGTTTCATGTGTATATGGAAAGGATAAAGTTTTAGTAACTTGCCAGCGCTTTAATAGTAGCAGCAGAAATAAAATGGACTATACTCTTCTGATTTTAAAACTGAATGATAAAAATGTGGGGTAATACGTTAACCTATTTTGTTGGATCATCCATTTATCTTCAAAACCACATAGTGTTTGGGGCAAAGCCTATTCTTTGAGTGAAAGGCAGGAACCAACTTTGGAAAGAGTGCAAGTCTATTGCAGGGCATATTGCCACACACACACAGGACCAATTGAGATCTGCCATAGTGTAAATAAGGAAAAAAAAAAACTTGCCTGCCTGTGCACATCCTTTTTATGGTCTATTATTATTACTTGCATTGTGAGTTTAGTAACCTTTAGTTACTTTGCCATATATTAATAATTTTAGTTCAATTGCACTGCAAAAATCACTGACCTATGTCTAAAGAAGAATTTGTTTACACCTGCACCATCCTACTGTATAATTCAACTTTGCACAAAATCCACAGAGAAGCTTGGTTACAGTATTACAGTGCTGAACAGTGAAATACAGTACTGTGCAAAAGTTTTAGGCAGGTATGAAAAAATGCTGTAAACAAAGAATGCTTTCAGAAATATAAATAATGATTGTTTATCAATTTACAAAATGCAAAGTGAGCGAACAAAAGAAAAATCTAAATCAAATCAATCTTTGGTGTTACTACCTTTTGCCTTCAAACCAGCATCAATTCTTATAGGTACACTTGCACAAAGTCATGGATTTTGTAGGATTATAGTCAGATGTATGATCAACCAATTATACCAAACAGGTGCTAATGATCATCAATGTTTCATGTAGGTTGAAACACATTCATTAACTGAAACAGAAACAGCTGTGTAGGAGGCTTAAAACTGGGTGAGGAACAGCCAAACTCTGCTACCAAGGTGAGGTTGTGGAAGACAGTTTCATATGGCAAGATTGAGCACAGCAACAAGACACAAGGTAGTTATACTGCATCAGCAAGGTCTCTCCCAGACAAAGATTTCAAAGCAGACTTGGGTTTCAAGATGTGCTGTTCAAGCTCTTTTGAAGAAGCTGAAAGAAATGGGCAACGTTGAGGATCGTAGACGCAGTGGTCGGCCAAGGAAACTTAGTGCAGCAGATGAAAGACACATCAAACTTATTGTGTCCAGCAGTGCCATCAGCTCAGAACTGGCAGAAACCAGTGGGACCCAGGTACACCCATCTACTGTCCAGAGAAGTCTGGCCAGAAGTGGTCTTCATGGAAGAGTTGCAGCCAAAAACACATACCTCCGACATGGAAACAAGGCCAAGCGACTCGAAAACAGGAACTGGGGTGCAGAAAAATGGCAGCAGGTGCTCTGGACTGATGAGTCAAAATTTGAAATATTTGGCTGTAGGCAGAAGGCAGTTTGTTCGTCGAAGGGCTGGAGAGCGGTACAATAATGAGTGTCTGCAGGCAACAGTGAAGCATGGTGGAGGTTCCTTGAACGTTTGGGGCTGCATTTCTGCAAATGGAGTTGGAGATTTGGTCAGGATTAATGGTGTTTTCAATGCTGAGAAATACAGGCAGATACTTATCCATCATGCAATACCATCAGGGAGGCGTATAATTGGCCCCAAATTTATTCTGCAGCAGGACAACGACCCCAAACATACAGCCAAAGTCATTAAGAACTATCTTCAGCGTAAAGAAGAACAAGAAGTCCTGGAAGTGATGGTATGGCCCCCACAGAGCCCTGATCTCAACATCATCGAGTGTGTCTGGGATTACATGAAGAGACAGAAGGATGTGAGGAAGCCTACATCCACAGAAGATCTGTGGTTAGTTCTCCAAGATGTTTGGAACAACCTACCAGCCGAGTTCCTTCAAAAACTGTGTGCAAGTGTACCTAGAAGAATTGATGCTGTTTTGAAGGCAAAGGGTGGTCACACCAAATATTGATTTGATTTAGATTTCTCTTTTGTTCATTCACTGCATTTTGTTGATTGATGAAAATAAATGATTAACACTTCCATTTTTGAAAGCATTCTTTGTTTACAGCATTTTTTTACACCTGCCTCAAACTTTTGCACAGTACTGTATGTTCTTAATTCCATTATTTTATTCACAAGGGAATATAGTAAAGTACTCATTTATTCCTTTAAACGCTCTTTTATGACTACAGTAATCCCTTAATGTTTCACAGGGGTTAAGAGTGCAGAACCCCGAGAATGCAAAAATATGCAAATACATTTTGGGCCCGTGATTACTGTATATTCTAAGTTTATTTCACAAAATAAGATGCAAAATGCTGCAGCAAACGCAAGATAAAATAATCGCTGCACAATCAAATCATGTGTGTAAGACTACGTGGTGTTCAGCAGTTTTTTAGTGAACTCTTTATAAAATTTAAATTATAGTAAATTTGTGTGTACAGCTTTGGTAATAAACAACAAAAATGATTAATATTACAGATACAAAAGTAATTCAACAAAAAACTAAACACAAAGCAATTGTTTGTGACTCACTTTTAAAGCTAGTGCACATCTTTCAACTGTAGGGTTTCTAGGAGTTGTAGTCCATTTAAATAGCACAGCTACAGCATTGTCTGTTTTTTTCCCCACAGTAATTCACAAAACTCGCAAAATAGTTTCAATTCAATTATCGATGACAAATCCACAAATAAGTGGATCCACAAATCGTAAATCCATGAATTGCAAGGCCAACATATATAGAAGCGAAGGTCTTTGATGTGGTTTGCATATTTGTAGCGAGATCCACAAAAGGAGAAAATGAGTCACGTATCTTAAAATGTATTTTTTTTATTCCTAAGCTTAAGCTTTCGATAACCTGCCAGTTGTCATCATCAGAGGAAAATGATAAGACATACAGGAATCAAAGGCAATATATTGCTGGTGAAGGGTGGGGAAGGAGGGGGAGGTTGTGAGGTGGGGGTGGATTAGTAAGGTGGGGGTTCGGAAGGTGTTGGACATAAAGTCTTTTTTATTATTTAGATGTTTTTCTTTTTAAGCCTGTATACTTGGACTTGAAACCAGCATATGCACAGTCTCTGATTTGCACACACAAGTTCCACCGGACACGCATTTAACTGGGACACTGAAAGTAAAATTCAGGGCCAATACTAAGAGTGCCAGAGAGCTGGCTGAATAATGGCTCTCTAATGAAAATGCCATTAACAGACATTTGGACTTGAAACCAGCATATTCAGGCTATAGTAAATTTTCATAGAAAGTATTTAGCTCAAAATGCTTTACAAAAGGTCAAAGAAATGGTTACAAGCAAAGAAAAAAACAAATTAAAAATGGGTAAGAATAATAATGAAAAAATTGTAGACGTAAAATAAAAAATGCACACTTACCTAAGACAGATGTATAATAAAAAACGTGTAGTCCTTAAATAGAGAATCTTTTTTTAAGTCTCTGAATGGAAAAAAGGGTTTTGGTTTTCAAAGTGCTTGGACAAGGCACTTTTACACATTTTATACCCATAATGCAATGGTGCATTTCTTCTGGTTACCGTCTGTATGGAGTTTGTAAATTGTCCCAATGTCAGTGTGGGTTTTCCTCCCAGAATCCAAAGATGTACACAATGGATTATCTGGCACTCTAAATTTACCTGGCCAGAGTTGGTACGAATGTATGCATGTGAGTGCCCCTTCTACCAGAGGTATGAGCAAAAAATATCAATAACAGTATAGAACTACAGTATTTTTTGGATACAATATATCATGAAGTACAATGAGACCAAATATCTTTTTTTTTTTTTTTTTACTTCAAGATTATTCTTTTGGTTTTGGTTATTTTTCAATTGCACTGAAATCTCTTAAACAATTTTTTGTTCATTTGTGCATGTAGCAGTAGCAACTGTTAACATTAGAAATGCTGCTGAGATGCTGATGCAAAATATGTTGAGTATTTGGATTCATTTATATTTTCAGAATGTTACAGGGAAGAAAGATCTTGATATGAAACATGCAATTTGAAATCAGATATGTTTGAAAGCATCCATCCACCCATCCATCCATCCATCCATCCTCTTCCGCTTATCCGAGGTCGGGTCGCGGGGGCAGCAGTACGAGGGAGTCCCCAGAAGGTATGCCCTCTAGCCCCCCCTCCAGGGACTCCAAAAAGGGAGGGTACTCCAAACTGCTGTTCGGTGCATACGCACAAACAACAGTTAGGACCCGTCCCCCCACCCGAAGGTGGAGGGAGGCTACCCTCTTGTCCACCGGGGTAAACCCCAATGTACATGCTCCAAGTCGGGGGGCAATAAGTATGCCCACACCTGCTCAGAGCCTCTCACCGGGAGCAACTCCAGAGTGGTAGAGAGTCCAGCCCCTCTCAAGGAGATTGGTTCTAGAGTCCAAGCTGTGCGTCGAGGTGAGCCCGACTATATCTAGCCGGAACCTTTCGACCTCGCGCACTAGCTCAGGCTCCTTCCCCTTCAGAGAGGTGACATTCCACATCCCAAGAGCCAGCTTCTGTAGCCGAGGATCGGACTGCCAAGGTCCCCGCCTTCGGCCACCACCCAACTCACACTGCACCCGACCTCCTTGGCCCCTCCCATAGGCGGTGAGCCCATGGGAAGGGGGACCCATGTTGCCTCTTCGGGCTGTGCCCGGCCGAGCTCCATGGGTGCAAGCCCGGCCACCAGGCGCTCGCCGTTGAGCCCCACCTCCAGGCCTGGCTCCAGAGGGGGGGGTCCCGGTGACCCGCGTCCGGGCGAGGGAAAACGTCGTCCAAATTTTTTGTTCATCATAGAAGGTCTTTTGAACCGCACTTTGTCTCATCCCTCACCTAGGACCAGTTTGCCTTGGGTGACCCTACCAGGGGCATAAAGCCCCGGACAACAGAGCTCCTAGGATCATTGGGACACGCAAACCCCTCCACCACGATAAGGTGGCGGTTCGAGGAGGGGTTTGAAAGCATATTTTCTGTTTCTGCTTTGTTGCCTGTTTGCAAATTAGTACTCAATTAAAAAGTATCCAGAACAATTTTTTTTTTCACAGAATAAAAGGGTAGAACAAAACTGTGAATGGTGTTCTTACTTTGCATTTTGAATTGTGTTTACTAACTGTATTTTTAATATTGTTAAGCCAAAGTTTACCACAGATATGATGCTGAACAGACTGTTGCAGTGAGAAACTCTTTCCAGGTTTACGCTAGTTAATTACAGTAGTAAGATTACTGTATATAATTTTCTGCTGTAGAAAGAATACTTTATAAGAAGTAGGATGTATAGTACAGGAGAATGAACATATTCCATATTAGAAATAATCAGGCATTCTTTTGGCAGAGAGGCAACTTATATTACAATTGTATCTCTGTGCCATTGCTAAGACTAAATACTTACACTGTATACAGGCACTTCTTTCATTTTGCACACTCGAACACTATATATATTGCTACCATATCTTCTTCCTGTATTTTGTGCATGTCACTTCTTTTAATTTGCTTCTACAGTGATCCCTCGCTATATCGCGCTTCGCCTTTTGCGGCTTCACTCTATCGCAGATTTTATATGTAAGCATATTTAAATATATATCGCGGATTTTTTGCTGGTTCGCGGATTTCTGAGGATAATGGGTCTTTTAATTTCTGGTACATGCTTCCTCAGTTGGTTTGCCCAGTTGATTTCATACAAGGGACGCTATTGGCAGATGGCTGAGAAGCTACCCAGCTTACTTTTCTCTTTCTCTTGCGCTGACTTTCTCTGATCCTGACGTAGGGGGTGTGAGCAGGGGGGCTGTTCGCACACCTAGACGATACGGACGCTAGTCTAAAAATGCTGAAAGATTATCTTCACGTTGCTACCTTCTGTGTGCAGCTTTTAAGTATGCTGCACGGTGCTTCGCATACTTAAAAGCTCAAAGGGCACGTATTGATTTTTGACTTTGTTTTTCTCTCTCTCTCTGCTCCTGACGGAGGGGGTGTGAGCTGCCGCCTTCAACAGCTTTGTACCGGTGGTGCTTTGCATACTTAAAAACAAACAGCCCTATTGATTTGTTTGCATTCCTCTCTGTTTCCTTTGAAGAGGAAGATATGTTTGCATTCTTTTAATTGTGAGACAGAACTGTCATCTCTGTCTTGTCATGGAGCACAGTTTAAACTTTTGAAAAAGAGACAAATGTTTGTTTGCAGTGTTTGAATAACGTTCCTGTCTCTCTACAACCTCCTGTGTTTCTGCACAAATCTGTGACCCAAGCATGACAATATAAAAATAACCATATAAACATATGGTTTCTACTTCGCGGATTTTCTTATTTCGCGGGTGGCTCTGGAACGCAACCCCCGCGATGGAGGAGGGATTACTGTACTTGCATTTCAGGGCTACTGTAGTTTATGTATGATTTGTTTTAAGTTCCTTGGCGTTAACCTCGAACGTGATTTGTGCTTGGAATTCTGTATTATGATGGTTAACCCCAAGTCGGACTTGGGGTGATGTTTAATGTAACGTTTTACAGGGTAAAGCACGACTAGCTCTTGGGAAAGTATCCTGCTGCCATCTAGTGCATGAAATAATGTTATGTTTAAAAAAATAATGAATATTTCTATTTTGCAACGCTAAAGTCACTCGTCAGTATTCATGAGTGTAGTGGAGCCTTCAACTAAAGCACAATGGCATGTAAATGAGAAGCTATAAAGCCAGTTTTAGAACAAACTCCCAACTGAACCATGAGATGATTCAAGCAACAGTGATGACAACATGAATTGCTCATCAGACGTTGGCACAGATAGTGAAACTGATACATATGGCACTGTATGACTGAACTGCCATGGTATGCTTGATGAATTCAGTCCCTTCCAGCTTTACCATGGTGCGAGTAGCTTTGTGGCAAAAAAGACAAAATGTCTGTGATCACATGGAAGGACAAGACAGACATTAGCCTGCTAAGCACTGTTTGCAATGTAGCAAATGCCAATGTTTGTTTCATGGGAAATATGGAAGTCACTAAGCTTTGCGCTGTGGTAGCCTATGGTAACACAAGGGTAGGGATGGGAATCGAAAACCGGTTCTTGTTGAGAACCGGTTCCCACTGTTTCAATTCCATGGAATTGTTTGCCATTTTTGCAAACGATTCCCCTATCGATTCCAGTCGCCTCGAATGACGTCACCACGTTGCGTAGCGTCATTTACCCAGCAGGAAACATGACGCCTAAGCGGCACAAACACTCAAAAGTTTGGTTATACTTTACGAGAAAGGATGACAACAGGGCAACTTGCAATACTTGCAAAGTAGATATTTCATCAAAGGGAGGAAACACTACGAATATGAAAAAGCATTTGCTCACGCGATAACCTTAAATGAATGTCGTGTTTTTGATCCGCTCCGGACTAGTGAATCTCAACCCAGCAGCAGCGGTAACGTTTGCACGTCCTCTCCCGTTAATACGCCAGGTAACTAATCAACTAACATTGCATATTATGTTAGCGCGATTTGCCTTATTGCAAGACCTGCTATTACTGTACATTGCATTTAGATGACCATGACGAGAGAGACAGACAGAGTCTGGCTGGCTTAGATGCTGGCAGTTCTCGCTGCAGTCTACCGGTAGCTTCTCCTTTCACA